>NC_064819.1:40528617-40853617 GCF_024166365.1 Elephas maximus indicus
CACCTACAAAATGATAGACAAGGATTCAACTTTTATTCTTCAAAATCCTCAAAGTGGCCTGGAAATATGCTTTGTTTTTTTTTCTTAAAATCTTTAGAGATTATGAAAGAAAATGAGGACTGATTTTTCCCGTTTGTGCTGGGAAGCACCATGTATTTGTATTGGACATCTATTAGCTAAATAAATTTGAAACTTTTAGGCCTTAGCAGTCAAGGAAAAGGAGTATCATTCAATCTTGTGGAAAAGAAAATATATGGAAAATTTTAATAAAATTCCAACATTTTGACTCTCAGATGCTTAGTACTGGAACTACACAAAATAAATTTTAGCTCTAGTCTGCATCACCAAGGACTTGCACAACCTCATTTGAAAGACTCATTCAATGCATTTTTATTGAACACCTCAGGTATGCTCTGCCTGATGCCCTG
This sequence comes from Elephas maximus indicus, assembly GCF_024166365.1. NCBI lineage: Eukaryota > Metazoa > Chordata > Mammalia > Proboscidea > Elephantidae > Elephas > Elephas maximus. Next base: position 40,529,046 of record NC_064819.1, read on the forward strand.
AGGCTTCACTAGTGAACAAAGCAGACAGATTCTTTACCTTCATAGAGCTTATATTCCAGTAAAGAAGATTCATTAAAAAAAGAAAATAGATATATAATGTTGTCAGATAGTGGTAAATGTTATGAATAAAAATAAAACAGGCTAAGGGAAGAGAGCATAGTGGGGCAGAGTGGTCAGGGAAGGTCTCTCTGAGGATGTGACATTTGAGCGAGACCTGGATGGAATGAGGGAGGGCCACGTGGGCATATGGGAGGATGTTCCCAGGAGCGGGAGCAAGACAGTGCCTTTGCCCTGAAAATGTGATGTGTGGGGGAGGAGCCAAGAGGTCACTGTGGCCACAGCAGTATGAGCAGAGGCTAGAGGCATGTCTGAGCCAGAGGGACAGCTGGGACAGATAACATGGAGAGATGGTTCTCCACCATGGCTGTCCCTTAGAATAACTGCAGAGATTAAAAAAAAAAAAAAAAAAAAATACTCCTGAGCTGGGTTCCTGAAATCTGGATTCAGTTGCTGTGGGTTGGGGCTGAGGCTCTTCAGGTGAGTGTCATCTGCAGGGAAGCTGAGTGAGAATCACTGATGAAGCTCTGGTAGGCCAGTCAAACACTGTGTTTTATTCTAGCAGGATAAAAAGTCACTGGAGGGTCTTGAGCAGGAATGGGGTGACCCTATGAACCTTTCGATAGATGTGTATGAACAGAACAAAGGTTAAGGGTGGAGGATACTCAATAGTTTAACGAAATAAACACCTTAAGGAAAAATACCAGATACAATTATGGAAAATGGCTAAATATTAAAGTATATGGCCAAGGGACCAATTGCGTAATACAAAATTTGAAAAGGGAAAAAATTCAAGATGGGGTAAAGTTCTTAGGGAACAGCCTCTGGAGGATGTGGATGTTGAGCTGAAGTTTGAAGAATGGGTGAGGTTTCTCTACTCCACAGGAGTTTCTCTCGTACTTATGTGGCTCACTTCAGCAAGGGATCAGCATGGCTGAAGTCTCTGACATGAGGACAGGACTGACAGGTAGAGAAGACTCCTGGAGAAGTGGTCCAGCCAGTCTTGGGTGTTAGTTGTTGTTGTTAGGTGCCATCGAGTCGGTTCCGACTCATAGCGACCCTATGCACAACAGAACTAAACATTGCCTGGTTCTGCGCCATCCTTACAATCGTTGTTATGCTTGAGCTCATTGTTGCAGCCACTGTGTCAATCCACCTCATTGAGGGTCTTCCTCTTTTCTGCTGACCCTGTACTCTGCCAAACATGATGTCCTTCTCCAGGGACTGATCCCTTCTGACAACATTCCCAAAGTATGTAAGACGCAGTCTCGCCATCCTTGCTTCTAAGGAGCATTCTGGTTGTATTTCTTCTAAGTTCTTTTGGCAGTCCATGGTATATTCAATATCCTTCACCAACACCACAATTCAAAGGGGTCAACTCTTCTTTGGTCTTCCTTATTCATTGTCCAGCTTTCACATGCCTATGATGTGACTGAAAATACCATGGCTTGGGTGAGGTGCACCTTAGTCTTCAGTGTGACATCTTTGCTCTTCAACACTTTGAAGAGGTCTTTTGGAGCAGATTTGCCCAATGCAATGCATCTTTTAATTTCTTGACTGCTGCTTCCATGGCTGTTGATTGTGGATCCAAGTAAAACGGAATCCTTGACAACTTCAATCTTTTCTCCGTTTATCATGATGTTGCTCATTGGTCCAGTTATGAGGATTTTTATTTTCTTTATGTTGAGGTGTAATCCATACTGAAGGCTGTGGTCTTTGCGAAGAATGGGAATTCAAGAATACTTAATTGTGTTCATGAGGAACCTTTACATAGATCAAGAGGCAGTTGTTCGGACAGAACAAGGGGGTACTGGTTGGTTTAAAGTCAGGAAAGGTGTGTGTCAGGGTTGTATTCTTTCACCATACCTGTTTAATCTGTACGCTGAACAAATAATACGAGAAGCTGGACTATATGAAGAAGAATGGGGCATCAAGATTGGAGGAAGACTCATTAACAACCTGCTTTATGCAGATGACACAACCTTGCTTGCTGAAAGTGAAGAGGACTTCAAGCACTTACTAATGAAGATCAAAGAGTCTTGGGTAGTCATGAGAAATACGATGGGCAAGCACAGAGCGGCTAGATTATGGAGGGCTTGGACCACAGGCCTGTGAGGCCCGGGACAGCGTGAGAGGACTTCTGGACAAGGAATGACATGACGGGAGAGGTGTTTGCATGCTCTGCATAAGCTGCATCTGGTGGGTTCTGAGACGGAAAACTGAGAGCAAGGATGCAGGTGGGAGACTAGGAAGTCATTTCAGAGAGGGATGATAAGGGCTCAGACCAAAGGAAAAGAGAAACGCAAATGGAGAAAGGCAAGGCAAACACACTAGAGCTCCATCAAAACAAAAACAAAAACACTTTACCATTGAGTCCAACTTATAGCGACCCTATAAGAGGGAATAGAACTGCCCCCATAGTGTTTCCAAGGCTGTAAATCTTTATGGAAACTGCTGCCACATCTTTCTCCCAGAGAGTGATTCAGTTAGCAGCCTACCTGCTTTAACCACTGTGCCACCAGGACTCCTGTCAACTCCATAGCTGGGTGAATACAGGGGTTGGGAAGAAAGAAAACATCAGACAGACACAAGGTTTGGCGTCTCAGAAAGACTGGAAAGAGGAGATTCTTCTTTGAGTTTCCATAGGTTCCTATGGGCTTACACATTAGTTAGAACAACTTGAATTCCACTGGTTTGCTCCCACCTCAGGCCCCTTCTGAAGACACCCAATTATCTGGTCTGAGGTTCATTCGTAGATGTGCGTCAAGAGTCCTCTGTGGTCTTTCATCCAACCCCTTTTTCTGGTGGTCTTTGCAAGGAGCTCAGCCCCACTGAAGGGGCATCTCACCCAGCCTATCTCTATGAATTCAAGCATGTCCTCTCCCATGTTCCTAAATCACCAGCTTCAAGATGCACAACCATCCTATGCCTCCCCACAACACACACACACACATATCCCCACACCCCCACACCCTCTGCCACATCTTATCCGTTAGCACTGGATCCCACAAACTCTTCATGAAGACAATGTCCTCACTCCTGGTCGCCAGTCCTCTTTTCACAAGGTTTACAGATGAGTTCCCAAGGCTGGACAGTAATGGGCTTATGTGACCTTCCCGTATGGGATGGGTTTCAGCACATTTTCTCATTGATGTATTGCTTTCATATCTAAATGTGGCCAACTGATGTACCAATCTATCCCTTCTCACATACAGATCTCGAACTTGATCCAGTTCTGTAAGGCTTTCCACATTGGCCAGTCTTAGGCAGTGGCCTGCAATGTTCAGCCTTGTGGAACTTGTGGCTGGCTCAAACATTACAACCTTTAGAGGAGTTCTTCATACTGACTTTATCCATAATTTTAATAAAATGGGGCATCCCTCCAGCCTCACACAAATTCTTATGATGCATTTCATTTTCTTAGTATTTTATGCTTTGTTTTTGTCACCAATTTAAATAGTTATTCAGAGCTATTCAGTAATACAGGATTATGAGAGACAGTCTTCCTTATCTAGTGTTGCTATAACAGAAATACCACAAGTGAATGGCTTTAACAAACTGAAATTTATTCTCTCATAGTCTAGGAGGCTAGAAGTCCGAATTCAGGGCACCAGCTCTAGCAGAAGCCTTTATCTCTCTGTCGGCTCTGGGGGAAGGTCCTTGTCTCATTTCAACATCTGTGGGCCTGGCTTGTCTTGGAAATCTCCTTGTGTCTTGGAATCAATCTTCCCCTGGGTCTAGAGGGTTCACAACACAGCAACCCAGGTCCAAAGAATATACTCTGCTCCCAGCTTTTCTTTCTTGGTGGTAGTAGGTCCCCCTTCTTCCATTGTCCAATCAGATGTTCATTCATTTTCTTTTATAGTTCCACCAGAAGCACATTTAAAGTCTACATTTCTAGCAACATTCTGTTACTTGTGCCATATGTATTCTCTAAACTGACAGAGACTTTCTCTGTAGCTCTCTTCACTCCTTTCACCAGAATTGGCTTTGATAACCATAATTATACCAACATTCTCTTCAAAGCAATCCAGGCTTTTACTATATTACACACCTTAAAACTCTTCCAGTCTCCACCCATTATCCAATTCCAAAAGCACTTCCACGTTGGAGCTATTTGTTAGAGCAACACTCCATTCTTCTGGTACCAAAGACTGTCTTAAGCTGGGTTCTCTAGAGAAGCAAAACCAGTGAAGTGTTTATGTATGTATATGTATATACAAAAGCCAAAACACCAAACCAATTGCCGTTTAGTTGATTCCAACTCATAGAAACCCTATAGGACAGAGTAGAACTGCCCCCATAGGGTTTCCAAGGGGAGCCTGGTGGATTTGAATTGCCGACCTTTTGGTTAGCAGCCATAGCTCTTAACTAATACACCACCAGAGTTTCCATATGTGTATAGAGAGAGAGAAAGAGATTTATCTCAAGGAAATGGCTCATGCAGTTGTAGAGGCTGGCAGGTCCCAAGTGTCAGACTGGCATCTTCTCCTGACTCACCCAGCTGCAGGGACTGATGAATCCAAGATCAGCAGATCACAAAGCAGGCCTCTGATTCAGAGGCTGTGAAGGCCAACAAATCCCAAGATTGGTAGGTAAGACTGCAGGCCACTGACTCACAGACTATGGAGGCTGATGAATTCCAAGATCAGTAGGCAATACAGCAAGTTGCTGGCTCAAGTCCCAAGAAATGGAGGTCAGATGATAACAAGCCAGATGCAGGATCCAGAGCAAATGAGTTTTGCTAAAACATCCATATATGTGTGTGTGTGTATTTATATATATACATATACATATAGGATACAGGCCACACCCCCTAGGAAAATCCTATTGCAACTGATTGGCTGATGACATCAGATCTCATCGTGGAGATGATTACATTGCATCACAAAATGGAAGGTAACGACATTGTTACATAACAGCCAAACCACTGAGGATTGTGGCCCAGAGAAGTTGACACACAATGTTAACCATCACGGAGACATAAGCTTCTCACCCATATTCCTTCCCCTCATAAGGAATCAAGTTTTAATTGTAGCAAATCATCTGTCTCTGTGGTAGCCGTACATGCAAAGTGTAAGACGTAACAGCATCAATCAGAAACAGCGAGGCAGTCATGAAAGCCTGTGATCATCTGACACATGATTCCAGATGTAATCCTTAAATTCCCTATGTGAATCAGAACATGCACTCAGCCCACCTTTGGGAGCCTGAGACAATTTGCTGTGAGTTTGGATTTGATTTCTGGTTATTAGGAGCAGAAGAAAGATCTGAAAATAAAGTACAGAATTTATAGAGAGAAAAATGAGATGAGGTGGAATAGAAAGATAGAGATCATGAAGATAATAAGGAAGGAATAATAAAGGAGAAGTACAGAACTATAAGAAGGCTGCATGTTTGACTTGTGAGATATTTATAAGGCTCTGGAAGACCCTCGGGCAAAGTAGTCCAACTTCCCTCAGTCTGACATACGGCGGTGATAAATGCGAGGGTAAAACTCGGAAAAAAACAATAAAACACTTCTCAGAAGTCACATCAAAGAGCACAAATATTGCTAGGAATAAAGGATTTCATTTATGCTAGGAATAAATGCCTATGGCAGAGTTTCTCAACCTTGCACTATTGGCATTGAGACCTGATAATCCTTTTTTGTGGTGACCCTCGTGTGCATTGTAGGATGTTTAGCAACACCCCTTGTCTCCACCCACTAGATACCAGTAGCAAACATCTTCCCCCTCCCCAGTTGTGACAGCCAGTATCTCCAGCTATTGGCAACTGTCAATTGTCACCTCTCACCACCACCAGGACCAGTTCACAACCATAGGCCTCTCGGGTAGAGAGGGGAGTAGGGACTAGATAGGGAGAAGGCATTCATCTTATTCTCCTCAGTGTCACTACTCCTTAAGGATGTTTGCATTTGGATGAGCAAATACATCAAGAGATTATCTTGGTAGGACTTAATTTTAACTTGACTTTCGACAGTTTTCCTTCACCTAGCTTCTTGCTTTGCCCAACTGTGCACATTCTTTCCTCTTTCCCTGATCCTATTTCTGTCATGCTTTTAGCCTCCAGATGACATCCACTTGCCTCGACCATCACCCTTTTGTTTCTGCTGTGAGTAGTGTGGGGGGGAAGGGGAATCTCCTGTCCTGCTGTAAAGGCCTCTCTTAATCCCCTATGGACTCCCTGGGTGGACATCTTGCCAAATCCAGTTGTAGACAGAGGCTTAGACAGTAGGAGGGCTCATTAGTCAGTGCTTTAAGGAGTGCAAACAAGGCAAGGGCAGACATCCCTTGCTGTTCTTTCTCCCTCCCTTCCTATTTCTTCATCCCTCCTGTCCTTCATTCCTGACACCAACAGTGGAAACTGGAAAAGCCATGAAAGCAAAGTAAAGCATGAGACCAGGACAAAAGTGAGTCTTGAGAAAGGGAAGAAGGAGGTTCTCTGTGGTTCTGACTGGCATTCTGAGAACAGACCTCAGGCCACCATGTGGGGAAGCTGGGGGAGGAACACGGTGGGGAAGACAAAAAGGTCTGGATTATCGGCCTTTGATACAATGAACTACTACCTGAAATGTGTTGGAAGGAAACAATTCTTTTCTACTCTAACCTTCTTTTTAGAACTTGGTTGAGAAAAGGCAGTCTAAAATCTTCAACCTCACCCTTTTCTCCCTGCCCTTGGGAAGCTGGCCTGGCTTCTGCCCAGGAATGTAGAATCTAGCAGGTAAAGATTACTTATTCATTCATCTAAGGAGTTTTTTTTTTACTTCATATCATTACTTTGAAAAATAGAAAAATTGAAAGTTACTTTTTGATGTTTAATAAACAGGAAGAAGCTCCTTCTTTCAACTCACCTTATTAAGCACAGGACAGCAGGTAGTTACATGAAAAGAGCTAAGACCAGTATTAGGGAAAATGAACATCAGAAGTTCTACTGAAAAATGGAGAAGGTCAGTGACAGCAGCATTTCGAAAAATAACACCCCCATGGTTTTAAGATCAAAGCTGGAGCAGGAGGGCATACTGGGATATCCTCTGCCAAAACTCTTCAGAAGACACACCTGAAGTGTCTTTAAGTCTTTGTGCCCTGTGCCTCACAAAGAGAGTTTGCTAGGGAGAAGCCAGGCCCTTCACAAACTCTTGTGAGTGTCATCACAACACAGCGCTGTCCACAGGAGGGCTGGCACTGAGGCTTGGGTGAGGTGACCTCCACAGGTCAGTCAGAAAGTCACTGGTAATAAGAAATCAGTTGGGCAATATCAGAACAGACCCAAATAAAATTAAAAGAAACAGAAAAGAATACTATGAAAAATAATAATCTAGCAAATTTGAAAACCTAGAGGAAATGGAAGAATATCCGTAAACATACTACCTACCTAAACTAACACAAAAAGAGGTACAACAACTAAATAAACCTATAGCAAAAGAAGAGATTGAAAGGGTAATTTAAAAAACTTACAAAAACAACAACACCAAAAAAGCCCTGGCCCTGATGGTGTCACTGGAGAATTCTACCAAACTTCCAGAGGAAAGTTAACAAAACTACTGCTAAAGCTATTTCAGGGCATAGAAAAGGATTCAATACTCCCAAACTCATTCTATGAAGCCAGCCAACCCTGATACCAAAACCATGTAAAGACACCACAGAAAAAGAAAATTGCAGACCTATATCCCTCATGAACTTAGACGCAAAAATCCTCAACAAAATTCTAGCCAATAGAATTCAACAACACATCAAAAAAATAATTCATCATAACCAGGTGGGACTCATACCGGGTATACAGGGATGGTTCAACATTAGGAAAACAATCGATGTAATCCATCACATAAATAAAACAAAAGACAAGAACCACACGATCTTATCAATTGATGCAGAAAAGGCATTTGACAAAGTCCAAAGCCCATTCATGATAAAAACTCTCAGCAAAATAGGAATAGAAGGGAAATTCCTCAACATAATAAAGGGCATTTGTACAAAGCCAACAGCCAACATCATCCTCAATGGAGAGAGTCTGAAAGCATTCCCCTTGAGAACAGGAATCAGACAAGGATGTCCTTTATCACCACTCTTATTCAACACTGCGTTGGAGGTCCTAGCCAGAGCAATTAGGCTAGATAAAGAAATAAAGTGCATCCAAATTGGTAAGCAAGAAGTGAAAGTATCTGTACTTGCAGATGATATGATATTATACACAGAAAACCCTAAAGAATCCACAAGAAAACTACTGGAACTAATATGAGATTTCAGGAAAGTATCAGGATACAAGATAAACATACAAAAATCAGTTGGATTCCTCTACACCAATAAAGAGAACAACAAAGACAAAATCATCAAATCAATACCATTTGCAGTAACCCCCAAGAAGATAAAATACTTGGGAATAAATCTTACTAGAGACATAAACTGTGCAAAGAAAACTATAAGACACTACGGAAAGAAAACAAAAGAGACCTACATATGTGGAAAAAGATACCTTGCTCATGATAGGAAGACTCAACATGGTGAAAATGTCTATTCTACCAAAAGCATTCTAGAGATACAATGCAGTCCCAAACCAAATTCCAATGGAATTTTTTAATGAGATGGAGAAACAAATCACCAGCTTCTTATGGAAAGGGAAGAGACCCCAGATAAGTAAAGCATTACTGAAAAAGAAGAACAAAGTGAGAGGCCTCACACTACCTGATTTTAGAATCAGTTTTACTGCCACAGTAGTCAAAACAGCCTGGTATTGGTACAACAACAGATACATAGGCCAATGGAACTGAATTGAGAATCCAGATATAAATTCATACACCTATGAGCAGTTGATATTTGACAAAGGTCCAAGGTCCATTAAATGGGAAAAAGACAATCTCTTTAATAAATGGTGCTGGTTTAACTGGATATCCAACTGCAAAAAAATGAAACAAGACCCATACCTCACATCATGCACAAAAACTCGAAATGGATCAAAGACCTAAATATAAAATCTAAAACGATAAAGATCATGGAAGAAAAAATAGGGACAGTGCTAGAAGCTCTAATACATGACATAAACAGTATACATAACATTAGTAACAATGCACATACACCAGAAGAGAGACTTGATAACTGGGAGCTCCTAAAAATTAAACACTTATGCTCATCCAAAGACTTCACCAAAAGAGTAAAAACACAACCTACAGACTGGGAAAAAACTTTTGGCTATGACAAATCTGATCAGCCTCTAATCTCTAAAATCTACAAGATACCGCAAAATCTCAACAACAAAAAGACAAATAACCCAATTAAAAATGCGCAAAGGATATGAACAGGCACTTCACCAAAGACATTCAGGCGGCTACTAGATACATGAGGAAATACTCACGATCATTAGCTATTAGAGAAATGCAAATCAAAACTACAGTGAGATTCCACCTTACCCCAACAAGGCTGGCATTAATCCAAATATCACACAATAATAAATATTGGAAAGCTTATGGAGAGACTGGAACACTTATATACTGCTGGTGGGAATGTAAAATGGTACAGCCATTTTGAAAATTGGTTTGGCACTTCCTTAAAAAGCTAGAAATACAAGTACCATACGATCCAGCAATCCCACTTCTTGGAATATATCCTAGAGAAATGAGAGTCCTCACAGGAATAGATATATGCACACCCGTGTTCATTGCAGCACTGTTTACAATAGCAAAAACATGGAAGCAACGAAGGTGCCCATCAACGGATGAATGGATAAACAAATTATGGTATATTCACACAAAGGAATACTATGCAATGATAATGAACAACGATGAATCCGTGAAACACCTCATACCATGGATGAATCTGGAAGGCAATATGCTGAGTGAAATTAGTCAGTCACAAAAGAATGAATATTGTATTAGACCAGTATTACAAGAACTCAAGAAAAGGTTTAAACACATTTGAAAACATTCTTTGATGGTTATGAGGGTGAAGAAGGAGAAAGAGGGGTATTCACTAATTAGATAGTAGACAAGAATTATTTTAGGCAAAGGGAAGGACAACACACAATACAGGGGAAGGCAGCACAATGGGACTAAACCAAAAGCTACAAAGTTTCCTGAATGCAACCAAACACTTTGAGGGACAGAGTAGCAAGGGTGGGAGCCTGAGGACCATGGTTTCAGGGGACATCTAGGTCTATTGGCATAACAAAGTGAAACGTTCTGCATCCCACTTTGGTGAGTGGCGTCTGGGGTCTTAAAAGCTAGCAAGCGGCCACCTAAGATGCATCAATTGGTCTCAACCCACCTGGAGCAAAGGAGAAGGAAGAGCACCAAAGACACAAGGAATATACAAGCTCAAGAGAAAGAAAGCTCCACGTAAGCCAGAGAGTTCATCAGCTTAAGACCAGAAGAACTAGAGGGTGCCTGGCTACCACCAATGACTGCCCTGACAGGGAACACAAAAAGAATCCCTGATGGAGCAGGAGAAAAGTGGGATGCAGACCGCAAATTCTAGTTAAAACACCAGACTTAATGATCTGACTGAGACTGGAGGGACCCCAGAGGTCTTGGCCCCTGAAATCTCTGTTAGCCCAAAACTAAAGCTATTCTCATAGTCAATTCTTCAGGCAAAGATTAGACTGCACTATGAGACACAAAATGATACTGATGAGGAGTGTGTTTCTTAGCTCAAGTAGACACATGAGACTATGTGGGCAGCACCTATGTGCAGGTGAGATGAGAAGGCAGAGGGGGACAGGAGCTGGTTGAATGGACATGGGAAACACAGGGTGGAGAGAAGGAACGTGCTCTCACATTGTAGGGAGAGCAACTAGGGTCACCTAAATATATGTGTATAAGTTTTTGTATGAGAAACCGACTTGAATTGTGAACTTCCACTTAAAGCACACACACAAAAAAAGGACAGGTACTGCTGACCTGGGAAAAGGAGGATCAGTGAGCTGATGTCCTCCCTCCTCTGGGGAGTATCCATATCTAGGGGTCCTGGGAAGCTAGACCACTGTCAGTCCCACCTTTCAACTTCACAGTGCCTGGAGCTGCACTTGCACCTAATCTAAATGCAGTCACAGAGGGCTGGCTCCACACCTGCCTGGAGTGTGCAAGACCCCAGTTTAGTAATGAAGACTCTCCCAGGACCAAACCAGGCCATGTTAGATTCTAAGGTGCCCCATCATTTAAATAACAGAATCCCACTTGTGTGAGGAAATCTGAAGTTATTTACCACTTATTCTGTCAAAAAATAAATTGCGAGGAGGGGCCAACATGGCTGACCAGGTAGAAGCTACCTCGGATCCCTCTTGCAACAAAGACTCAGAAAAACAAGTCAATCGATCACATGCATGACAATCTACGAACCCTGACCATCAAACACAGATCTAAAGAGTTGACCTAAGTGACAGAGATTCAGCCAGCACAAGCAGGCTGCACACTGATGCGGCTAGCGAGAGAATGAGCAACCTAGGGGCAGCAGTGACTGTTTTTGGAGCCTGGAGCCAGCTTCCCACTCAGAAAAGCTTATGCCAGGCATTGGACTGGGCACAGGGGAGCTGAGCATGGCATCCTGAGACGGCGCGAACAAGAGACACAGCCCTGGCCCCCAGAAGTAACCTCGGGGGAAGCCCAGACAGTGCACGCAGGCAGCGCAGCAATGCGGCTGACACGAGGAGAAGTCACTGGGAGGCAGTGACTGATTTTGGAGCCTGGAGTGCAGCGTCCCAGCTGGGGAACCTTGGTGTCGGGCTTTGGACTGGGAGCGGAGGGACTGACCACAGCTTCTGACACAGCACAAGCATGGGACACGGGCCTGACCCTCAGGGGCAATCTCCACCCAGCCAACACACACAGGCTACACACCCCTCGGGAGTCTCAGACAAAACAGTCATCAACAAAAAGATAAGTAACTTTGTCTATATTCCTGGGTGCTACTCTCTCCTATCTACCTGATCCCTCCCATCCCCTTCCCAGGCGGCTTCATTAACATTGGAATTTCCTGGGCCAGAGAGTGAAGTGCTCTGTGGTTTTTTTTTTTTTTTTTTGTCTTTTCCTATCCCATTCTCCTCGCCTGAGAGAAGCAGCTACAAAAAACCCAGGGACCAAAAGTCCTTCCCTGACTTCCCAAAATTGGAATAAAAATACAGAAGCAGCTCCAGCCAAGCATATGAGATCCACAGTCTTGGGCTTTCATCCCTACAGGCAATAAGGTGGCTATTATAATGCAAAGGCAATTCTGATAGGTATCTGATGGTAATTGTTTTAGTGGATTACTGGAAAGACAAGTTTTCCAGGTCTGATATCTCTACCTATTAAACAGAGTCCTCACTGACCCACAACGGGGAACTGAGGGCTGAAGCTCCACCCAAACCACCTAGCCTCCTGTCATAGGGGTCTCAGGATAGTGACACCTACCAATCTGTAGAGGTACATGCATTGGGTGCCTAAGGTACACCTGTGGAGCCCACCCACCAAAGTGCTTTAGGAATAGAGACACACCTACCTCACTGGCACTTGAGGGAAGCCTGTCAGCATCCTGCCCCCCCGGAGAGTGAACCCCTGCTGCTACTAGATTCTGGTGCACACAACTATCACCACTACTCCTCTAAGTGAATAGGTGACTGTCTGCACCACACACTTGATGACCCAAAATCAGATTCTACTCAAGAATAGTGAATGGACTCTTAGGCTTATGTATCTGGTAACAGCCCAAACCAGCTGGTAAGAGGACATAAGTGATTCAAAGCCTACAACAATCAAGACAGCACAATCTAGTAGCCCCAACTACGTATATTGAAAGAAAACAAAACAAGACTCAGTGAACAAATATAAAATCAATCCTTACAATATCTTATAGACGGCTCGGAGACAACAGTCAATATCAAACCACATAAAGAAGCAGACCACAATTGCTTCTTCAACTCCCCAAACTAAAGAATCAAAATCTTTCCCAAATGAAGATACAATCCTGGAATTGCCAGATGAAGAATATAAAAAACTAATTTACAGAATGCTTCAAGACATCAGGGATGACCTCAGAAATGAAATAAGGCAATCTACAGAAAAAGTCAAGGAACACACTGACAAAGCAGTTGAAGAAATCAATAAGATTATTCAAGAACATAGTGGAAAAATTAATAAGCTGCAAGAGACAGCATCCAGAAATCCAAAACATTAACAGTAAAATTACAGAATTGGACAACTCAATAGGAAGTCAAAGAAGCAGAATCGACCAATTGGAATGCAGAGTGGGGGAGTTGGAGGATAAGACAATTGACACTAATATAGTTGAAGAAAAATCAGATAAAAGAATTTAAAAAAATGAAGAAACCCTAAGAATCATGTGGGACTCTATCAAGAAGAATAACTTGCATGTGATTGGAATTCTAGAACAGGGAGGGATAACAGAAAATACAGAGAGAGTAGTTGAAGATCTGTTGGCAGAAAACTTCCCTGACATCATGAAAGACGAAAGGATATCTATTCAAGATGCTCATCAAACCCCATATATGATTGATCCAAAAAGAAAATCACCAAGACATACTATTATCAAACTTGCCAAAACCAAAGAAAGAGAAAATTTTAAAAGCAGCCAGGGATAAAAGAAAGGTTTCCTACAAAGGAGAATCAATAAGAATAGTTTCAGACTACTCAGCAGAAACCATGCAGTCAAGAAGGCAATGGGATGACATACATAGAGCACTGAGGGAGAAAAACTGCCAGCCAAAGATCATATATCCAGCAAAACTCTCTCTAAAATATGAAGGTGAAATCAAAACATTTACAGATAAACACAAGCTTAGAGAATTTGCAAAAACCAAACCAAAGCTACAAGAAATACTGAAGGAAATTGTTTGGTCAGAAAACCAATAATATCAGATACCAGTCCAACATAAGGTCACAGAACAGAACATCCTGATATCAACTCAAACAGGGAAATCACAAAACCAAATTAAGATCAATTTTAAAAAGAAAAAAACGCTCAAAACAGGGAATCATTGAAGTCAATACGTACAAGAACACAATACTCAAAAACAGGGACTAAATACAGGAGGCATAGAACTGCCATATGGAGAGGGATACAAGGCGATATAGGACAATCAGAAAAATAGGGGTAAATATTAAGGTAACCGCACAGAGGTCTAACAATTCCATAACTCAAAATAAAAACCAAGAAAAACTTAACGACTCAGCAAACATAAATTCGACTACTACGAAAATGAGGAACACATAATTGACAAAGAAAAAAAGTCTCAGCACAAAAAAGTAACTGGAAAAATGAAATTGTCAACAACACACACAAAAAGGCATCAAAATGACAGTACTAGACACATATTTAACCATAGTTACACTGAATGTAAATGGATTAAATGCACCAAAAAAGAGACAGAGAGTCTCAGACTGGATAAAGAAACATGATCCATCTACATGTTGCCTACAAGAGACACACTTTAGACTTAGAGACACAAATAAACTAAAAGTCAAAGGATGGAAAAAAATATATCAAGGAAACAGCAATCAAAAAAGAGCAGGAGTAGCAATATTAATTTCTGACAAAATAGAGCTAAATCTACCACAAGGGATACAGAAAGACATTACATAATGATTAGAGGGACAATTGACCAGGAAGATATAACCATATTAAATATTTATGCACTCAATGACAGGGCTGCAAGATACATAAAACAAACTTTAACAGAACTGAAAAGTGAGATAGACATCTCCACCATTATAGTAGGAGACTTCAACACCCCACTTTCAGAGAAGGATAGGACTTCCAGTAAGAAGCTCATTAGAGATGCGGAAGACCTAATTGCTAAAATCAACCAACTTGACCTCATAGACTTATACAGAACACTCCACCCAACAGCTACAAAGTATACTTTTTTTTCTAGTGCACATGGAATATTCTCCAGAATAGATCACATATTAGGTCATAAAACAAACCTTTGCAGAATCCAAAACATCGAAATATTACAAAGCATCTTCGCAGACCACAAGGCCATAAAAGTAGAAATCAAAACAGAAAAATAGGGCAAAGAAATCAAATACTTGGAAGCCAAAAAATACCCTGCTGAAAAAAGACTGGGTTATACAAGACATTAAGGAGGGAATAAGGAAATTCATAGAATGCAACGAGAATGAAAACACTTCCTTTCAAAACCTCTGGGACACAGCAAAAGCAGTGCTCAGAGGCCAATTTATATCGATAAATGCACACATACATAAAGAAGAAAGAGCCAAAATCAGAGAACTGTACCTACAACTTGAACAAATAAAAAGTAAGCAACAAAAGAATCCATCAGGCACCAGAAGAAAACAAATAATAAAAATTAGAGCTGAACTAAATGAATTAGAGAACAGAAAAACAACTGAAAGAATTAACAAAGCCAAAAGCTGGTTCTTTGAAAAAATTAACAAAATTGATAAACCATCGGCCAGACTGACTAAAGAAATACACGTAAGGAAACATATAACCTGAATAAGAAACGAGATGGGCCACATCACAACAGACCCAACTGAAATTAAAAGAATCATATCAGAGTATTACGAAAAATTGTACTCTAACAAATTTGCAAACCCAGAAGAAATGGATGAATTCCTAGAAAAACACCACCTACCTAAACTAACACAATCAGAAGTAGAACAACTAAATAGACCCATAATAAAAAAAAGAGATTGAAAAGGTAATCAAAAAGCTCCCAACAGAAAAAAAAAAAACCCTGGCTCGGACGGCTTCACTGCAGAATTCTACCAAACTTTCAGAGAAGAGTTAACACCACTACTACTAAAGGTATTTCAAAGCACAGAAAAGGATGGAATACTACCTAACTCATTCTGTGAAGCCACCATATCCCTGGTACCAAAACCAGGTAAAGACACCACACAAAAAAGAAAATTACAGACCTCTATCCCTCATGAACATAGATGCAAAAATTCTCAACAAAATTCTAGCCAAAAGAATCCAACAACATAGCAAAAAAAATAATCCACCATGATCAAGTGGGATTTATACCAGGTATGCAAGGTTTTTTTTTAAAATTTTATGCAAGGTTGGTTTAATATTAGAAAAACCATTAATGTAATCCACCATATAAATAAAACAAAAGACGAAAACCACATGATGTTATCAATTGATGCAGAAAAGGCATTTGACAAAGTCCAACACCCATTCATGATAAAAACTCTCAGCAAAATAGGAATTGAAGGAAAATTCCTCAACATAATAAAGGGCATCTATACAAAGCCAACAGCCAACATCATATACAAAGCCAACAGCCAACATCATTCCAAATGGAGAGAGCCTGAAAGCATTTCCCCTGAGAACAGGAACCAGACAAGAATGCCCTTTATCACCGCTCTTATTCAACATTGTGCTAGAGGTCCTAGACAGAGCAATTAGGCTAGACAAAGAAATCAAGGGCATCCGAATTGGCAAGGAAGAAGTAAAATTATCTCTATTTGCAGATGACATGATCTTATACACAGAAAACCCTAAGGAATCCTCCAGAAAACTACGGAAACTAATAGAAGAGTTTGGCAGAGTCTCAGGTTACAAGATAAACATACAAAAATCACTTGGATTCCTCTACATCCACAAAAAGAACATCGAAGAGGAAATCACCAAATCAATACCATTCACAGTAGCCCCCAAGAAGAAAAAATTAAAAAAAAAAAATTTAATATATTTTTTTATTATTATTAATTTTTTAATAGTTAGGAATAAATCTTACCAAAGATGTAAAAGACCTATAGAAAGAAAACTACAAACTACTAGTGCAAGAAACTGAAAGGGACCTACATAAGTGGAAAAACATACCTTGCTCATGGATAGGAAGACTTAACATAGTAAAAATGTCTATTCTACCAAAAGCCATCTGTACATACAATGCACTTCTGATCCAAATTCCAATGTCATTTTTTAAGGTGATAGAGAAACAAATCACCGACTTCATATGGAAGGGAAAGAAGCCTCGGATAAGTAAAGCATTACTGAAAAAGAAGAAGAAAGTGGGAGGCCTCACTCTACCTGATGTTAGAACCTATTATACAGCCACAGTAGTCAAAACAGCCTGGTACTGGTACAACAACAGGCACTTAGACCAATGCAACAGAATTGAGGATCCAGATATAAATCCATCCACATATGAGCAGCTGACATTTGACAAAGGCCCAGTGTCAGTTAATTGGGAAAAGATAATCTTTTTAACAAGTGGTGCTGGCATAACTGGATATCCATTTGCAGAAAAATGAAACAGGACCCATACCTCACACCATGCACAAAAACTAACTCCAAGTGAATCAAAGACCTAAACATAAAGACTAAAACGATAAAGATCATGGAAGAAAAAAATAGGGACAACCTTAGGAGCCCTAATACAAGGTATAAACAGAATACAAAACATTACCAAAAATGACGAAAAGAAACCCGATAACTGGGAGCTCCTAAAAATCAAACTCCTATGCTCATCTAAAGACTTCACCAAAAGAGTAAAAAGACCACCTACAGATTGGGAAAAAATTTTCAGCTATGACATCTCTGACCAGAGCCTGAGCTCTAAAATCTATATGATTTTGTTAAAACTCAACCACAAAAAGACAAACAGCCCAATCAAAAAGTGGGCAAAGGATATGAACAGGCACTTCACTAAAGAAGATATTCAGGCAGCTAACAGATACATGACAAAATGCTCTCGATCGTTAGCCACTAGAGAAATGCAAATTAAAACTACGATGAGATTCCATCTCACTCCAACAAGGCTGGCATTAATCCAAAAAACACAAAATAATAGATGTTGGAGAGACTGCGGAGAAATTGGAACTCTTATACACTGCTGGTGGGAATGTAAAATGGTACAACCACTTTGGAAATCTATCTGGCATTTTCTTAAACAGTTAGAAATAGAACTACCATACAACCCAGAAATCCCACTCGTTGGAATGTACCCTAGAGAACTAAGAGCCTTCACACGAACAGATATATGCACACCCATGTTTATTGTAGCTCTGTTTACAATAGCAAAAAGCTGGAAGCAACCAAGGTGTCCGTCAATGGATGAACGGTTAATTAAATTATGGTATATCCACACAATGGAATACTACTCATCGATAAAGAACAGTGACGAATCTGTGAAATATTTCATAACTTGGAGGAACCTGGAAGGCATTATGCGGAGTTAAATTAGTCAGAGGGAAAAGGACAAATATTGCAGAAATCCACTATTATAAGGTCTTGAGAAATAGTTTAAACTGAGAAAAGCACATTCTTTTGTGGTTATGAGAGAGGAGAGGGAGGGAGGGGGGAGAGGGTTATTTACTGATTAGTTAGTAGATAAGAACTACTTTAGTTGAAGGGAAGGACAATACTCAATACAGGGAAGGTCAGCTCAACTGGACTGGACCAAAAGCAAAGAAGTTTCTGGGATAAACTGAATGCTTCAAAGGTCAGCGGAGCAAGGGCGGGGGGTTGGGGACTATGGTTTAAGGGAACTTCTAAGTCAATTGGCAAAATAAATGCTATTATGAAAACATTCTGCATCCCACTTTGAAGTGTGGCATCTGGGGTCTTAAATGCTAGCAAGCGGCTGTCTAAGATGCATCAATTGGTCTCAACCCACCTGGATCAAAGGAGAATGAAGAACACCAAGGTCACACGATAACTATGAGCCCAAGAGACAGAAAGGGCCACATGAACCAGAGACTTACATCATCCTGAGACCAGAAGAAGTAGATGGTGCCCATCCACAACCGATGACTGCCCTGACAGGGATCACAACTGAGAACCCCTAAGGGAGCAGGAGAATAGTAGGATGTAGACCCCAAATTCTCCTACAAAGACCAGACTTAGTGGTCCGACTGAGACTAGAAGAATCCTGGTGGTCATGGTTCCCAAACCTGTTGGCCCAGGACAGGAACTATTCCCAAAGACAGCTCATCAGACATGGAAGGGACTGGACAATGGGTTGGAGAGAGATGCTGATGAAGAGTGGACTCTTGAGACTGTGTTGGCATCTCCTGTCTGGAGGGGAGATGGGAGGGTAGAGAGGGTTAGAAACTGGCAAAATGGTCACGAAAGGAGAGACCAGAAGGAGGGAGTGGGCTGACTCATCAGTGGGAGAGTAAATGGGAATATGTAGTAAGGTATACATAAGCTTATAAGTGACAGACTGACTTGATTTGTAAACTTTCAATTAAAGCACAATAAAAATTTTTTTTTGTAAAATTGCATTAAAAAAAAAACCGCACAGCCACCAAAAGAAAGGGAATAATAAAGATCACAGCAGATAAAAATGCAATAGAGAATAGGAAAACAATAAAATGTATCAAAAAAACTAAAAGTTCGTTCTTTGAAAGGATCAACCAAATTGACAAACCACTGCACAAACTTACAAAGGAAAAACAGAAGAGGAAACAAATAACCCAAATAAGAAATGAAACGGGGAACATTGCTACAGACCCAACTGAAATAAAAAGAATCATAGCAGAGTATTATGAAAAACGATAGAAAAAAAAAACCAACAAATTTGAAAACCTAGAGGAAATGGACAGGTTTCTAGAAACGCATTACCTACCCAAACTAACACAAAATACTGAAAATCTGAACAAGCCCATAAGAAGAGAAGGGGCTGAAAAGGTAATTTCAAAAAAACCTCAACAAAAAAAGGCCCTGAATCAGATGGCTTCACTGGAGAATTCTACCAAACATTCAGAGAAGATCTTATACCAGTACTACAATTTTTTTTTTTTTTTACTAAAACTAGTTCAGAACATAGAAAAGGAAAGGATACTTCCAAATTCATTCTATGAGGCCAGTATAACTGTGACACCAAAACTAAGCAAAGACACACAAAAAAAGAAAATCACAGACCAATATCTCATGAACACAGATGCAAACATCCTCACCAATAGTCTAGCCAATAGAATTCAGCATCATATCAAAAAAATAATATACCACGACCAAGTAGGATTCATACCAGGTACGCAAGGATTGTTCAACATTAGAAAATCAATCAATGTAATCCATCACATAAATAAAATGAAAGAAAAGAATCACATGATCATCTCAATCAATGCAGAAAAGGCATTCTAGAAAGTTCAATACCCATTCCTGATAAAAAAAAAACTCTCAATAAAATAGGTATAGAAGGGAAATTTCCAAACATAATAAAGGGCATCTATGCAAAACCAACAGCCAATATCATTCTTAATGAAGAGAGGCTGAAAGCATTCCCCTTGAGAACAGGAACCAGACAAGGATAACCTTTATCACCACTCCTATTTAACACTGTGCTGGAACTCCTAGCTAGAGCAATAGGGCAAGAAAAAGAAATAAAGGGCATCCAAATTGGAAATGAACAGGTTAAACTGTGCCTACTTGCAGATATGATACTGTACATAGAAAACCTGAAAGACTCCGTGAGAAAACTACTGGCACTAATAGACTCAAGGGAGTAGCAATATATATAAGATAGACATACAAAAATCGGTTGGATTCCTTTATGCCAATAAAGAGAAGGATGAAAAGGAAAACAGGAAAACAATACCATTTATAATAGCCCCTAAAAAAAAACAAAATACTTAGGAATAAATCTAACCAGGAATGTAAAAAATCTACACAAAGAAAACTACAAAACACTACTGCAAGAAACCAAGAAAATGAAAAAACATAGTTTCCTCATGGATAGGTAGACTCAACATTGCTAAAATGTCACTTCTACCCGAAGCAATTTAAAAATACAATGCAATCCCGATCCAAATACCAAAACATACTTTAAAGAGATAGAAAAACTAATCATTAACTTTATATGGAAAGGCAAGAGGCCCCGGATAAGTAAAGCACTACTGAAGAAGAAGAATAAAGTAAAAGGACTCGCACTACCTGACCCCACAACCTACTATACAGCTATATGCTGGTACAACGACAGATCAATTGACCAATGAAATGGAATTGAGATCCCAGATGTAAATCCATCCACCTATGGTCACCTGGTCTTTGACAAGAGCCCAAAGCCCATCAAATGGGGATGAAACAGTTTTTTCAAATGGTGCTGGGAAAACTGGATATCCATCTGCAAAAAAATGAAACAGGACCATAACTCACACCATACACAAAAACTAATTAAAAATGGATCAAAGAACCTAAATACAAAGCCAAAAAGTGTAAATTTCATAGAAGAAAAAATAGATTCAATGTTAGAGGCCCTAATACACAGCATTAACAGGATACAAACCACAACCAACAACACATAATCTCCAGGAGATAAGCTAGATAACTGTGATCTTCTAAACATTTAAACATTTATGCTCATCAAAAGATTTCACCAAAAGAGTAAAAACAGAACCTACAGACTGGGAAATATTTTTTCCCTATTACAAATCAGACAAAGGTCTAATCTCTAAAACTGACAGGAAAATCCAACACCTCTACAACAAAAAAGACAAATAATCCAATTCAAAAATGGGCAAAGGAAATAAACAAGCACTTCACCAAAAAAAAAAAAAAGAAGACATTAAAGTGGCCAATAGGCACATGAGGAAATGTTAGCGATTGCTAGCCATTAGAGAAATGCAAATCAAAGCCACAGTGAGATACCATCTCGTTCCAGCATTACTGGCACAAATCAAAAACAGGAAATAACAAATGTTGGAGACGCTGATGGGAGACTGGAACTCTAATGCACTGCTGGTGGGAATGCAAAATGATACAACCATTTTGGAAAACAATATGGTGCTTTCTTAGAAAGCTAGAAATAGAAATACTATATGATCCAGGAATCCCACTCCTGGGAATATATCCTAGAAAAAAAAGAGTCATCACAGGAATAGACATATGCACACCCATGTTCATTGCAGCACTGTTCTCGATAGCAAAAAGACGGAAACAACTAGATGCCCAACAACAGATAAAAGAATAAACAAACTATGGTATGTATACGCAATGCAGTATTATGCAACAATAAAGAACAATGATGAATCTGGGAAGCATTTCACAACATGGATGAATCTGGAGGGCATTATGCTGAGTGAAATAAGTCAATCAAAAAAGGACAAATATTGCATAAGACCACTCTAAAAACTGAAGAAAATTTTTACATACAAAAACAAACAGTCTTTGTTGGTTATGAGGGAGGGGAGGGGTAAGGATGGAAAAACACTAAATAGACAATAGAAAAGTGGTAGCTTTGGTGAAGGGTAAGATAGTACACAAGACTAGGGAAGCCAGCACAACTTGTACAAGGTCATAGAAGCTTCATAGATAAATCCAAACTCTCTGAGGGACTGAATTGCTGGGCTGAGGGCTGTTGGGACCATGGTCTCAGGGAATATCTAGCTCAATTGGCATAACATAGTTTGTAAAGAAAATATTCTACTTTCTGCTTTGATGAGTAGTGTCTAGGGTCTTAAAAGCCTATGACCGGGGGGGCCAAGATGGCTGACTAGGTAGACGCTACCTCGGATCCCTCTTGCAACAAAGACTCAGAAAAACAAGTGAATCGATCACATACATGACAATCTATGAACCCTGAACAACAAACACAGATTTAAAGAGTTGACCTGAGTGACAGAGACGGAGAACGAACAACTACGGGGAAGCAGCGACTGTTTTCGGAGCCTGGAGCCAGCACCCCAGTCAGGTAACCTTGGTGCCAGGCTTAGGACTGGGCCCAGGGGAGCTGAACACAACATCTTGTGATGACGCAAACACGGGGCGCAGCCCTAACCCCCTGAACTGACCCCAGGAGGGAGAACAGCTGGTCTGCACGGGTGGCGTGTCCACAAGGCTGGTGGGAGGAGAAGTCCCCGGGAGACAGTGACTGGTTTTGGAGCTGGGAGTGCAGCGTCCTAGCTGGGGAACCTTGGCGCCGGGCTTTGGATTGGGTACAGGGGAGCTGAACATGGCATCCGGTCATGGCGAAAAACACGGGGCGCAGCCCTACTCCCCTGAACTAACCCCGGGAGGGGGCCCAGCCAGTTCGTGGAGGCAGCGCGGCGACGTGGCTGGCGGGACGAGAAGTTCCCGTGAGGCAGCGACTGATTTTGGAGCCAGGAGTGCGGTGTCCCAGCAGGGAAACCTTGACGCTGGGCTTTGGACTGGCAGCAGAGGATCTGACTGCAGCTTCAGAGGGCCAGACCCTCAGGGACAATCTCCACACAGCCAGCACACATAGGCGACATGCCCCTCAGGAATCTGAGACAAAATAGTCACCCCAAGCAAGATAAGCAACTTTGGCTATATTCCGGGGTGCTACTCTCTCCTGTTTTTCTGAACCCTCCCCTCCCCTTTCCAGGTGGCTTCATTAACATTAGAATTTCCTGAGCCAGAGGGAGAACGGCTCCTGCTCCGCGGCTTTGCTTCCCCCCCCCTTTTTTTTCCTTTGTTCTTTTCCTAACCCATTCTTCTGGCCTGAGAGAAGCAACCACAAAAAACCCAGGGACCAAAAATCTTTCCCTAATTGGACTAAAAACACACAACCAGCTCCAGCCAAGCATATATGATCCAAATCTCGGGCTTTCATCCTTACAGGGAACAAGGTGGCTGTTATAGTGCAAAGGCAGTTCTGATAGGGATCTGACTGCATTTTTTTTAGCGGATTTACTGGAAAAACAAGTTTCCCAGGTCTGATATCTCTGCTTATTCAACAGAGCCCTAACTGACCCACAATAGGGAACTGAGGGCTGAAGCTCCCCCCAGACTACCTAGCCTCCTGCCTTAGGAGTCTAAGGAGGGTGACGCCTACCAATCAGTAGAGGTACATGCATTGGGGGCCTAAGGTACAGCTGCACAGCCCTCCCACAAAGGTGCTATAGGAACTGAGACACACCTACCACACTGAAACTTGGGGGAAGCCTGTCAGCATCCTGCCCCCCCGGAGTGTGAACCCCAGCTGCTAATCGAATCTGGCGCACACAACTATCACCACTACTTCCCGAGGTGGATAGGTGTTAGGGTGCAGCACACACTTCATGACCCAAAATCAGATTCTACTCAAGAATAGTGAATAGACTCAGGCATATATATCTGGCAACAACCCAAACCAGCTGATAATAGGTCATAAGTAAGTCAAGGGCTACAACAAATAAGACAGCACAATCTAGTAGCCCATCCATGTATATTGAAAGAAAACAAAACAAGATAAGATTCAGGGAGCAATTATACAATAAATCACTACTATATCTTAGTGATGGCTCGGAGACAGCAGTCGACATCAAACCACATAAAGAAGCAGACAATGACAGCTTCTACAGCCCCCCAAACAAAAGAATCAAAATCTTTCCCAAATGAAGATACAATCCTGGAATTATCAGATACAGAATATAAAAAACTAATTTACAGAATGCTTCAAGACATCAGGGATGACCTCGGAAATGAAATAAGGCAATCTACAGAAAAAGCCAAGGAACACACTGATAAAGCAGTTGAAGAACTCAAAAAGATTATTCAAGAACACAGTGGAAAAATTAATAAGTTGCAAGAATCCATAGAGAGACAGCATGTAGAAATCCAAAAGATTAAAAATAAAATTACAGAATTAGACAACACAATAGGAAGTCAGAGGGGCAGACTCGAGCAATTAGAATGTAGACTGGGAAATCTGGAGGACCAGGGAATTAACACCAACATAGCTGAAAAAAAATCAGATAAAAGAATTAAAAAAAATGAAGAAACCCTAAGAATCATGTGGGACTCTATCAAAAGGATAACTTGTGTGTGATTGGAGTCCCAGAACAGGGAGGGGGGACAGAAAACACAGAGAAAATAGATGAAGATCTGCTGACAGAAAACTTCCCTGACATCATGAAAGACGAAACGATATCTATCCAAGATGTTCATCGAACCCCATTTAAGATTGATCCAAAAAGAAAAACACCAAGACATATTATCATCAAACTTGCCAAAACCAAAGATAAACAGAAAATTTTAAAAGCAGCCAGGGAGAAAAGAAAGGTCTCCTTCAAGGAAGAATCAATAAGAATGAGTTCAGACTACTCAGCAGAAACCATGCAGGCAAGAAGGCAATGGGATGACATATACAGAGCACTGAAGGAGAAAAACTGCCAGCCAAGGATCATATATAGAGCAAAACTCTCTCTGAAATATCAAGGCGAAATTAAGATATTTACAGATAAACACAAGTTTAGAGAATTTGCAAAAACCAAACCAAAGCTACAAGAAATACTAAAGGAAATTGGTCAGAAAACCAATAATATCAGATACCAGGACAACACAAGGTCACAGAACAGAACATCCTGATATCAACTCAAATAGGGAAATCACAAAAACCAATTAAGATTAATTTTAAAAAAAAAACGCTCAAAACAGGGAATCATTGAAGTCAATATGTAAAAGATCACAATAATCAAAAAGAGGGACTAAATACAGGTGGCTTAGAACTGCCATATGGAGAGGGATACAAGGCGATATAGGACGATACAAGTTAGGTTTTTACTTAGAAAAATAGGGGTAAATATTAAGGTAACCAAAAAGAGGTATAACAACTCCGTAACTCAAAATAAGAGCCAGGAGAAACGTAATGACTCAACAAACATAAAGTCAAATACTATGAAAATGAGGACCTCACAATTTACAAAGAAAAACGCCTCAGCACAAAAAAGTAAGTGGAAAAATGAAATTGTCAACAACACACATAAAAAGACATCAAAATGACAACACTGAACACTTATTTATCTATAATTACGCTGAATGTAAATGGACTAAATGCACCAATAAAGAGACAGAGAGTCTCGGACTGGAAAAAGAAACACGATCCGTCTATATGCTGCCTACAAGAGACACACCTTAGACTTAGAGACACAAACAAACTAAAACTCAAAGGATGGAAAAAAATATATCAAGCAAACAATAAGCAATAAAGAAGAGGAGAGGAATATTAATTTCTGACAAAATAGACTTCAAACTTAAATCCACCACAAAGGATAAAGAAGGACACTACATAATGATAAAAGGGAGAATTGACCAGGAAGATAGAACCATGTTAAATATTTATGCACCCAATGACAGGGCCGCAAGATACATAAATAAAATTTTAACAGAACTGAAAAGTGAGATAGACACCTCCACAATTATAGTAGGAGACTTCAACTACTATAGGACAGGACATCCAGTAAGAAGGTCAATAGAGACACGAAGACCTAATTACAACAATCAACCAACTTGACCTCATTGACTTATACAGAACTTTCCACCCAACTGCTGCAAAGTATACCTTTTTTTCTAGTGCACATGGAACATTCTCTAGAATAGACCACGTATTAGGTCATAAAACAAACCTTTGCAGAATCCAAAACATCGAAATATTACAAAGCATCTTCTCAGACCACAAGGCCATAAAAGTGGAAATCAATAACAGAAAAATTAAGGAAAAGAAATCAAATACTTGGAAAATGAACAATACCCTCCTGAAAAAAGACTGGGTTATAGAAGACATTAAGGAGGGAATAAGGAAATTCATAGAATGCAACGAGAATGAAAATACTTCCTGTCAAAACCTCTGGGACACAGAAAAGCAGTGCTCAGAGACCAATTTATATCGATAAATGCACACATACATAAAGAAGAAAGAGCCCAAATCAGAGAACTGTCCCGACAACTTAAACAAATAGAAAGTGAGTAACAAAAGAATCCATCAAGCACCAGAAGAAAACAAATAATAAAAATTAGAGCTGGACTAAATGAATTAGAGAACAGAAAAGCAATTGAAAGAATTAACAAAGCCAAAAGCTGGTTCTTTGAAAAAATTAACAAAATTGATAAACCATTGGCTAGACTGACTAAAGAAATACAGGAAAGGAAACAAATAACTCGAATAAGAAACAAGAAAGGCCACATCACAACAGACCCAACTGAAATTAAAAGAATCATATCAGATTATTATGAAAAATTGTACTCGAACAAATTTGCAAACCTAGAAGAAATGGATGAATTTCTGGAAAAACACTACCTACCTAAACTAACACAATCAGAAGTAGAACAGCTAAATAGACCCATAACAAAAAAAGAAATTGAAATGATAATCCAAAAACTCCCAACAAAAAAAAGCCCTGGCCTAGTTGGCTATACTGCAGAGTTCTACCAAACTTTCAGAGAAGAGTTAACACCACTACCAATAAAGGTATTTCAAAGCATAGAAAATGATGGAAAACTACCCAACTCATTCTATGAAGCCACCATCTCCCTGATACCAAAACCAGGTAAAGACATCACAAAAAAAGAAAATTACAGACCTATATCCCTCATGAACATAGATGCAAAAAATTACCAACAAAATTCTAGCCAATAGAATTCAACAACATATCAAAAAAATAATTCACCACGACCGAGTGGGATTTATACCAGGTATGCAAGGTTGGTTTATTATTAGAAAAACCAATAATGTAATCCACCATATAAATAAAACAAAAGACAAAAACCACATGATCTTATCAATTGATGCAGAAAAGGCATTTGACAAAGTCCAACACCCATTTATGATAAAAACTCTCACCAAAGTAGGAATTGAAGGAAAATTCCTCAACATAAGAAAGGGCATTTATGCAAAGCCAACAGCCAACATCACTCTAAATGGAGAAAGCCTGAAAGCATTTCCCTTGAGAACGGGAACCAGACAAGGATGCCCTTTATCACCGCTCTTATTCAACATTGTGCTAGAAGTCCTAGCCAGAGCAATTAGGCTAGACAAAGAAATAAAGGGCAAAGATTGGAAAAGAGGAAGTAAAATTATCTCTATTTCCAGATGACATGATCTTATACACAGAAAACCCTAAGGAATCCTCCAGAAAACTACTGAAACTAATAAAAGAGTTTGGCAGAGTCTCAGGTTATAAGATAAACATACAAAAATCACTTGGATTCCTCTACATCAACAAAAAGAACATCGAAGAGGAAATTGCCAAATCAATACCATTCACAGTAGCCCCCAAGAAGAGAAAATACTTAGGAATAAATCTTACCAAGGATGTAAAAGACCCATACAAAGAAAACTACAAAGCTCTACTACAAGAAATTAAAAAGGACATACTTAAGCGGAAAAACACACCTTGGTCATGGACAGGAAGACTTAACATAGTAAAAATGTCTATTCTACCAAAAGCCATCTATACAGACAATGCACTTCCGATCCAAATTCCAATGTCATTTTTTAAGGTGATAGAGAAACAAATCACCAACTTCATATGGAAGGGAAAGAAGCCTCGGATAAGTAAAGCATTACTGAAAAAGAAGAAGAAAGTGGGAGGCCTCACTCTACCTGATGTTAGAACCTATTATACAGCCACAGTAGTCAAAACAGCCTGGTACTGGTACAACAACAGACACATAGACCAGTGGAACAGAATTGAGAACCCAGATATAAATCCATCCACATATGAGCAGCTGATATTTGACAAAGGCCCAGTGTCAGTTAATTGGGGAAAAGATAGTCTTTTTAACAAATGGTGCTGGCATAACTGGATATCCATTTGCAAAAAAATGAAACAGGACCCATACCTCACACCATGCACAAAAACTAACTCCAAGTGAATCAAAGACCTAAACGTAAAGACTAAAACGATAAAGATCATGAAAGAAAAAATAGGGATAACCTTAGGAGCCCTAATACAAGGCATAAACAGAATACAAAACATTACCAAAAATGACTAAGAGAAACCAGATAACTGGGAGCTCCTAAAAGTCAAACACCTATGCTCATCTAAAGACTTCACCAAAAGAGTAAAAGACCACCTACGGACTGGGAAAGAATTATCAGCTATGACATCTCCGACCAGCGCCTGATCTCTAAAATCTATATGAGTCTGTCAAAACTCAACCACAGAAAGACAAACAACCCAATCAAGAAGTGGGCAAAGGATATGAACACGCACTTCACTAAAGAAGATATTCAGGCACCTAACAGATACATGAGAAAATGCTCTCTATCATTAGCCATTAGAGAAATGCAAGTTAAAACTACGATGAGGTTCCATCTCACTCCAACAAGGCTGGCATTAATCCAAAAAACACAAAATAGTAGATGTTAGAGAGGCTGCGGAGAGATTGGAACTCTTATACACTGCTGGTGGGAATGTAAAATGGTACAACCACTTTGGAAATCTATCTGGCGTTTTCTTAAACAGTTAGAAATAGAACTACCACACAACCCAGAAATCCAACTCCTCGGAATATACCCTAGAGAAATAAGAACCTTCACACAAACAGATATAGGCACACCCATGTTTATTGCAGCTCTGTTTACAATAGCAAAAAGTTGGAAGCAACGAAGGTGTCCATCAACGGATGAATGGTTAAATAAATTGTGGTATATTTACACAATGGAATACTACGCATTGATAAGGAACAGTGAGGAATCTGTGAAACATTTCATAACATGGAGGAACCTGGAAGGCATTATGCTGAGCGAAATTAGTCAGAGGCAAAAGGACAAATATTGTATAAGACCACTATTATAAGATCTTGAGAAATAGTATAAACTGAGAAGAACACATACTTTTGTGGTTACGAGGGGGGGAGGGAGGGAGGGTGGGAGAGGGTTTTTTACTGATTAATTAGTAGATAAGAACTGCTTTAGGTGAAGGGAAGGACAATACTCAATACAGGGAAGGTCAGCTCAACTGGACTGGACCAAAAGCAAAGAAGTTTCTGGGATAAACTGAATGCTTCAAAGGTCAGCGGAGCAAGGGTGGGAGTTTGGGGACCATGGCTTAAGGGGACTTCTAAGTCAATTGGCAAAATAATTCTCTTATGAAAACATTCTGCATCCCACTCTGAAATGTGGCGTCTGGGGTCTTAAATGCTAACAAGCGGCCATCTAAGATGCATCAATTGGTCTCAACCCACCTGGATCAAAGGAGAATGAAGAACACCAAGGTCACACGATAACTAAAAGCCCAAGAGACAGAAAGAGCCACATGAACCAGAGACCTACATCATCCTGAGACCAGAAGAACTAGTTGGTGCCCGGCCACAATTGATGACTGCCCTGACAGGGAGCACAGCAGAGGACCCCTGAGGGAGCAGGAGATCAGTGGGATGCAGACCTCAAATTCTCATAAAAAGACCATACTTAATGGTCTGACTGAGACTAGAGGAATCCTGGCAGTCATGGTCCCCAAACCTTCTGTTATCACAGAACAGGAACCATTCCCGAAGACAACTCATCAGACATGAAAGGGACTGGACAGTGGGTAGGAGAGAGATGCTGATGAAGAGTGAGCTAATTATATCAGCTGGACACTTGAGAGTGTGTTGGCATCTGCTCTCTGGAGGGGGGATGGGAGGATGGAGAGAGTTGGAAGCTGGCAAAATTGTCACGAAATGAGAGACTGGAAGGGCTGACCCATTAAGGGGAGAGCAAGTGGGAGTATGGAGTAAGGCGTATATAAACTTATATGTGACAGTCTGACTTGATTTGTAAACGTTCACTTGAAGCTCAATAAAAGTTAATAAAAAAAAAAAAGCCTATGACCAGCCGACTAAGATAGTCCACTGGTCTCACCCCTTCGGGAGCAAGGGGGAATGAAGGAAACTAAATATACAAGGGAAAGATTAATCCAAAGGACTAATGGACCACAACTACCACGGCCTCCACCAGACTGAGTCCAGTACAACTAGATGAGGCCCAGCTACCGCCACTGACTGCTCCGACAGGGATCACAATAGAGGGTCCTAGACAGAGCTGGAGAAAAATGTAGAACAAAATTCTAACTCACAAAATTCTAATTCACTTACTGCCAGACAGAGTCTGAAGGAATCCTGAGAGTAAGGCTCCCAGACACTCTTTTAGCTCAGTAATGAAGTCACTCTCAAGGTACTCCCTTCAGCCAAAGATTAGACAGGCCCATAAAACAAAATGAGACTAAATAGGCACAACATCCCAGAGGCGGGGACTGGAAAGCAGGAGGGGACGGAAAAGCTGGTAATAGGGAACCCAAGTTTGAAAAGGGAGAATGTTGACCTGTCAAGGGGTTTTTAACCAATGTTATAAAAAAAATGTGTACAGAGGGGCGGGGCCAAGATGGCAGACTAGGTGGACGCTACCGAGGATCCCTCTTGCAACAAAGACTCGGAAAAACAAGTGAATCGATCGCATACATAACAATCTACGAACTCTGAACAACAAACACAGATTTAGAGATGGAGAACGAACAAATACGGGGAGACAGCAATTGTTTTCAGAGCCAGGAGCCAGCACACCAGGCAGGTGACCTTCGGAGCCCGAGTTGGGGCAGAGGCCAGGGGAGCAGAGGGCACAGACAAGGGGCCCAACCCTAGCCCCCGAACTCATCCGGGGAGAGAGCCCAGCTGGTTGGCGTGGGCGGTGTGGCCGCGCAGCCGGTGGGAGAAGTCCCCTGGAGGCAGTGACTGGTCTTGGGAGGGGGAGAGCAGCGTCCCAGCCGGGGAGCCGTCCCGCCGGGAGTTTGGCGGGAAGCGGGCGGGGCGCGAGCGCGGGGACCACCTACATTTCCCTGAATTGACCCCGGGGGGGGTCCAGTCGTTTGTGCGGGAGGTGCCCACCCAGTTCACGCGAGCGGCATGGCACGCCGGAGGGAGAAGTCCCCGGGAGGCAGTGGCTGGTCTTGGAGCAGGGAAAGCGGCGTCCCAGCCGGGATGCGCAGTCACACTCGGTTCGCGGGAGCGGCGCGCGACGCGGTTGGAGGGACGGGGAGCCCCCGGGAGGCAGCGATGGATTTTGGAGACGGGAGTGCACTGTCCCAGTAGGGGAGCCTTAACCTTGGGGGTGGGGCTCACAGCAGAGGATCTGACCGTGACGCCAGCAGGTCAGACCCCCCGGGGGGCAATCTCCACACATCCAGTACATATAGGCGACGTGCCCCGCGGAAATCTCAGATATAAGAGTCAATCCAAGTAAGACAAACAACTCTGGCTATATTCTGAGGTGCTACACTCCTAACTCTCTGATCCCCCCCCCACCCTCCCCAGGCGGCTCCATTAACATCCGAATACCCTGAGCCAGAGGGAGAACTCTGATAGGGATCTGACTGCATTTTTTTTAGCAGATTTTCTGGAAAAACTAGTTTCCCAGTGATGGCTCGGAGACAGCAGTCCATATCAAACCACATAAAGAAGCTTCTCCAACCCCCCAAACAAAAGAATCAAAATCTTTCCCAAATGAAGATACAATCCTGGAATTATCAGATACAGAATATAAAAAAATAATTTACAGAATGCTTCAAGACATCACAAATGAAGTTAGGCTAACTGCAGAAAAAGCCAAGGAACACACTGATAAAACTGTTGAAGAACTCAAAAAGATTATTCAAGAACGTAGTGGAAAAATTAAAAAGTTGCAAGAATCCATAGAGAGGCAGCATTCAGAAATCCAAAAGATTAACAATAAAATTACAGAATTAGACAACGCAATAGGAAGTCAGAGGAGCAGACTCGAGCGATTAGAATGTAGACTGGGACATCTGGAGGACCAGGGAATCAACACCAACATAGCTGAAAAAAAATCAGATAAAAGAATTTAAAAAAAATGAAGAAACCCTAAGAATCATGTGGGACTCTATCAAGAAGATAACCTGCGGGTGATTGGAGTCCCAGAACAGGAAGGGAGGACAGAAAACACAGAGAAAATAGTTGAAGAACTCCTGACACAAAACTTCCCTGACATCATGAAAGACGAAAGGATAGCTATCCAAGATGCTCATCCAACCCCATTTAAGATTGATCCAAAAAGAAAAACACCAAGACATATTATCATCAAACTTGCCAAAAACAAAGATAAACAGAAAATTTTAAAAGCAGCCAGGGAGAAAAGAAAGGTTTCCTTCAAGGGAGAATCAATAAGAATAAGTTCAGACTACTCAGCAGAAACCATGCAGACAAGAAGGGAATGGGACGACGTATACAGAGCACTGAAGGAGAGAAAAACTGCCAACCAAGGATCATATATCCAGCAAAACTCTCTCTGAAATATGAAGGAACAATTAAGATATTTACAGATAAACACAAGTTTAGAGAATTTGCAAAAACCAAACCAAGGCTACAAGAAATGCTAAAGGAGATTGTTTGGTCAGATGACCAATAATATCAGATACCAGCACAATACAAGGTCACAAAACAGAACGTCCTGATATCAACTCAAATAGGGAAAGCACAAAAACAAACAAACTAAGATTAATTCTAAAAAATAAATAAATAAACAAAATAATACACATAACAGGGAATCATGGAAATCAATAGATAAAAGATCACAATAATCAAAAAGAGGGAATAAATATAGGAGGCATTGAACTGCCAGATGGAGAGTGATACAAGGCGATATAGAATGACACAAGTTAGGTTTTTACTTAGAAAAATAGGGGTAAATAATAAAAAAAAATAACCACAAAAAGGAATATCAACTCCATAACTCAAGAAAAAAGCCAAGAAAAACGTAACGACTCAAATAACATAAAGTTAAACATTATGAAAATGAGGATCTCACAATCTACTAAGAAAAACGTCTCAGCACAAAAAAGCATGTGGAAAAATGAAATGGCCAACAACACACATGAAAAGGCATCAAAATGACAGCACTAAAAACTTATTTATCTATAATTACGCTGAATGGAAATGGACTAAATGCACCAATAAAGAGACAGAGAGTCACGGACTGGATAAAGAAATACGATCCATCTATATGCTGCCTACAAGAGACACACCTTAGACTTAGAGACACAAACAAACTAAAACTCAAAGGATGGAAAAAAATATATCAAGCAAACAATAAGCAAAAAAGAAGAGGAGTAGCAATATTAATTTCTGACAAAATAGACTTTAGACTTAAATCCACCACAAAGGATAAAGAAGGACACTACATAATGATAAAAGGGACAATTGATCAGGAAGACATAACCATATTAAATATTTATGCACCCAATGACAGGGTTGCAAGATACATAAATCAAATTTTAACAGAATTGAAAAGTGAGATAGACACCTCTACATTTATAGTAGGAGACTTCAACACACCACTTTCGGAGAAGGACAGGACATCCAGTAAGAAGCTCAATAGAGACACGGAAGACCTACTTAAAACAATCAACCAACATGACCTCATTGACTTATACAGAACTCTCCACCCAACTGCTGCAAAATATACTTTTTTTCTAGTGCACATAGAACATTCTCTAGAATAGACCACATATTAGGTCATAAAACAAATCTTTGCAGAGTTCAAAACATCGAAATATTGCAAAGCATCTTCTCAGACCACAAGGCGATGAAACTAGAAATCAGTAACAGAAAAACTAGGGAAAAGAAATCAAATACTTGGAAAATGAACAATACCCTCCTGAAAAAAGACTGGGTTATAGAAGACATCAAGGAGGGAATAAGGAAATTCTTAGAAAGCAACGAGAATGAAAATACTTCCTATCAAAACCTCTGGGACACAGCAAAAGCAGTGCTCAGAGGCCAATTTATATCGATAAATGCACACATACAAAAAGAAGAAAGAGCCAAAATCAGAGAACTGTCCCGACAACTTGAACAAATAGAAAGTGAGCAACAAAAGAATCCATCAGGCACCAGAAGAAAACAAATAATAAAAATTAGAGCTGAACTAAATGAATTAGAGAACAGAAAAACAATTGAAAGAATTAACAAAGCCAAAAGCTGGTTCTTTGAAAAAATTAACAAAATTGATAAACCATTAGCTAGACTGACTAAAGAAAAACAGGAAAGGAAACAAATAACCCGAATAAGAAACGAGAAGGACCACATCACAACAGAGCCAAATGAAATTAAAAGAATCATTTCAGATTACTACGAAAAATTGTACTCTAACAAATTTGAAAACCTAAAAGAAACGGATGAATTCTTGGAAAAACACTACCTACCTAAACTAACACATTCAGAAGTAGAACAACTAAATAGACCCAAAACAAAAAAAGAGATTGAAACGGTAATCAAAAAACTTCCAACAAAAGAAGCCCTGGCCCGGACGGCTTCACTGCAGAGTTCTACCAAACCTTCAGAGAAGACTTAACACCACTACTACTGAAGGTATTTCAAAGCATAGAAAAAGACAGAATACTACCCAACTCATTCTATGAAGCTACCATCTCCCTGATACCAAAACCACGTAAAGACATTACAAAAAACAGAAAATTATAGACCTATATTCCTCATGAACATAGATGCAAAAAATCCTCAACAAAATTCTAGCCAATAGAATCCAACAACACATCAAAAAAATAATTCACCATGATCAAGTGGGATTTATACCAGATATGCAAGGCTGGTTTAATATCAGAAAAACCATTAATGTAATCCATCACATAAATAAAACAAAAGATAAAAACCACATGATCTTATCAATAGATGCAGAAAAGGCATTTGACAAAGTTCAACACGCATTTATGATAAAAACTCTTACCAAAATAGGAATTGAAGGAAAATTCCTCAGCATAATAAGGGGCATCTATGCAAAGCCAACAGCCAATATCACTCTAAATGGAGAGAACCTGAAAGCATTTCCCTTGAGAACGGGAACCAGACAAGGATGCCCTTTATCACCGCTCTTATTCAACATCGTACTTGAAGTCTTAGCCAGGGCAATTAGGCTAGACAAAGAAATAAAGGGTATCCGGATTGGAAAGGAGGAAGTAAAGCTATCACTATTTGCAGATGACATGATCGTATACACAGAAAACCCTAAGGAATCCTCCAGAAAACTACTGAAAGTTATAGAGGAGTTTGGCAGAGTCTCAGGTTATAAAATAAGCATACAAAAATCACTTGGATTCCTCTACATCAACAAAAAGAACACCGAAGAGGAAATAACCAAATCAATACCATTCACAGTAGCCCCCAAGAAGAGAAAATACTTAGGAATAAATCTTACCAAGGATGTAAAAGACCTATACAAAGAAAACTACAAAGCTCTACTACAAGAAATTCAAAAGGACATACTTAAGTGGAAAAACATACCCTGCTCATGGATAGGAAGACTTAACATAGTAAAAATGTCTATTCTACCAAAAGCCATCTATACATATAATGCACTCTCGATCCAAATTCCAATGTCATATTTTAAGGGGATAGAGAAACAAATCACCAATTTCACATGGAAGGGAAAGAACCCCCGATAAGCAAAGCATTACTGAAAAAGAAGAAGAAAGTGGGAGGCCTCACTCTACCTGATTTCAGAACCTATTAAACAGCTACAGTAGTCAAAACAGCCTGGTACTGGTACAACAACAGGCACGTAGACCAATGGAACAGAATTGAGAACCCAGATACAAATCCATCCATGTATGAGCAGCTGATATTTCACAAAGGCCCAGTGTCAGTTAATCGGGGAAAAGATAGTCTTTTTAACAAATGGTGCTGGCATAACTGGATATCCATTTGCAAAAGAATGAAACAGGACCCATACCTCACACCATGCACAAAAACTAACTCCAAGTGGATCAAAGACCTAAACATAAAGACTAAAACGATAAAGATCATGGAAGAAAAAATGGGATCAACCCTAGGAGCCCTAATACAGGGCATAAACAGAATACAAAACATTACTAAAAATGATGAAGAGAAACCAGATAACTGGGAGCTCCTAAAAATCAAACACCTATGCTCATCTAAAGACTTCACCAAAAGAGTAAAAAGACCACCTACAGACTGGGAAAGAATATTCAGCTATGACATCTCAGACCAGCGCCTGATCTCTAAAATCTACATGATTCTGTCAAAACTCAACCACAAAAAGACAAGCAACCCAATCAAGAAGTGGGCAAAGGATATGAACACACATTTCACTAAAGAAGATATTCAGGCAGCCAACAGATACATGAGAAAATGCTCACGATCATTAGCCATTAGAGAAATGCAAATTAAAACTACGATGAGATTCCATCTCACACCAACAAGGCTGGCATTAATCCAAAAAACACAAAATAATAAATGTTGGAGAGGCTGCGGAGAGATTGGAACTCTCATACACTGCTGGTGGGATTGTAAAATGGTACAACCACTTTGGAAATCCATCTGGCGTTATCTTAAACAGTTAGAAATAGAACTACCATACAACCCAGAAATCCCACTCCTGGGAATATACCCTAGAGATACAAGAGCCTTCACACAAACAGATATATGCACACCCATGTTTATTGCAGCTCTGTTTACAATAGCAAAAAGTTGGAAGCAACCAAGGTGTCCATCAACGGATGAATGGGTAAATAAATTGTGGTATATTCACACAATGGAATACTACGCATCGATAAAGAATAGTGATGAATCTCTGAAACATTTCATAACATGGAGGAATCTGGAAGGCATTATGCTGAGCGAAATGAGTCAGAGGCAAAAGGACAAATATTGTATAAGACCACTATTATAAGATCTTGAGAAACAGAAAAAACTGAGAAGAACACATACTTTGTGGTTACAAGGAGGGGGAGGGAGGGAGGGAGAGGGTTTTTTATTGATCAATCAGTAGATAAGAACTGCTTTGGGTGAGGGGAAAGACAACACTCAATACAAGGAAGGTCAGCCCAATTGGACTGGACTAAAAGCAAAGAGGTTTCCGGGATAAAATGAATGCTTCAAAGGTCAGCGGACCAGGGGCTGGGGTCTGGGGAACATGGTTTGAGGGGACTTCTAAGTCAATGGGCAAAATAATTCTATTATGAAAACATTCTGCATCCCACTTTGAAATGTGGCGTCTGGGGTCCTAAATGCTAACAAGCGGCCATCTAAGATACATCAATTGGTCTCAACCCCCCTGGAGCAAAGGCAAAGGAAGAACACCAAGGTCACATGACAACTAAGAACCCAAGAGACAGAAAGGGCCACATGAACCAGAGACCTACATCATCCTGAGACCAGAAGAACTAGTTGGTGCCCAGCCACAATAGATGACTGCCCTGTCAGGGAGCACAGCAGAGAACTCCTGAGGGAACAGGAGATCAGTGGGATACAGACCCCAAATTCTCACAAAAAGACCATACCTAATGGTCTGACTGGAACTAAAGGAATCCCGGTGGCAATGCTCCCCAGACCTTCTGTTGGCACAGGACAGGCACCATCACCTAAGACAAATCATCAGGCATGAAAGGGACTGGTCAGCGGGGGGGAGAGAGATGCTGATGAAGAGAGAGCTAATTAAATCAGGTGGACACTGGAGAGTGTGTAGGCAACTCTTGACTGGAGGAGGGATGGGAGGATAGAGAGAGAGGGAAGCTGGCAAAATTGTCACGAAACGAGAGACAGAAAGGGCTGACTCAATAGGGGGAGAGCAAGTGGAGGAAGGGAGTAAGATACATGTAAACTTACATGTGACAGACTGATTGGAATTGTAAATGTTCACTTGAAGCTTAATAAAAGTTAATTTAAAAAAAATGTGTACCGTTTAATGAGAAATTAGTTCTGTAAACCTTCATCTAAGGTACAACAAAAAAAGAAAAGAAAAAATTCCATTAATTTTCTCACTACTGATTAGAGATTTACTACACGGAAGGTTTTGAAAATGTAGATAAGCAAAAGAAAACTAACCATAATCACACACCACCATGCAAAAGATGTATATACATGTCTTCCTAAAGTGTTAAAAAGCAAAGATGTCACTATGGTGCTTCTGACCCAAACCATGGTGTTTTCAATTGCCTTGTATACATGGGACAGCTGGACAATGAATAAGGAAGACCAAAGAAGAATTGATGCCTTTGAATTATGGTGTTGGGGAAGAATATTGAATATACCATAGACTGCCAAAACAAGGAACAAATTTGTTTCGGAAGAAGTACAGCCAGAATGCTCCTTGGAAGCAAGGATGACAAGACTTCATCTCATGTAATTTGAGCATGTTACCAGGATGGATCAGTCCCTGGAGAATGACATTATACTTGGTAAAGTACAGGATCAGAGAGAAAGAAAAAGTCCCTTAAAGAGATGGATTGACACAGTGGCTGCAACAAGCATAACAACGATTGCGAGGATAGCACAGGACCAGGCAGTGTTTCATTCTGCTGTACATAGGGTTGCTATGAGTCAGAACTGACTAGGTGGCACCTAACAACAAGGCAACAACAGTTGCATTGCACATGCAGACAGGCTGTGCCTCAAACTTCCAGGTAGCCATTCAGACAGCTAGGAATGAGGCACACACATACACTGGTTATCAACCATTCCATAGGTGCCATGTTTATCTGTGATTGAGCTGGACGCATGAGACACTTATGCAGTGTTGAGAAAGTGAAAGCCATTATTATTATTTATAGAAAACAAACTGTAAACAACAACAGATTCCCAAAGGAGAAATGCTTACCCTTTGCCAAATTACCCATGTCCATTATATTTTTATGTTTTGGGGCAGGCATAGTTCAGGTCAGATGCTGTGTTTTCATGTCAGCACTGCCTCTGGCTACCATCACTCTACTGTGTGTGTGTGAGGGGGACTGCATAGCTCCCTAGGCTTCTGCTCTGCTAATGGGTCTTGCTGCTGGTGGGAACAATTCTGCACAGGACATCCTGACGCTCTGCCACTGGGCCCTTCTAAGCCTCTGCAGAGGGTCTTGCCATGCTACCTGGGCCTATGGGGCTCTCTTGACACCAAGCTACATGATGCCAAGAGGGGAGGCATGCAACTCTTGCACAGGGCACACTCAGGCCTCTCTTGCCCTGTACAAGTGAGTGTTTTGGCTCCAATAGCAAGCCTCATGCCCAGAAGCATCCGTGCCCTCCCTGCTGTAGGAAGACCCCTGCACAGAATTCTCCAAGGCAACCCCTGTGTGGGGCATACTTGGGCCTCTGCCCCACACAGACTAGTGTTAGAGCTCTTTTAGCTCCCCTGACAAGCCTCCTGCCCAAAGGCACTCAGCTCTTGCTCTGTAGGCCAGGCAGGCTCACTGCTCATCACTCCTGTCTCTCACTGTCACCAATGTTCACTCTTTCTTCTATGTCTAGGAGGTTCTCAACTCAGGGACTCTGGATCCTTGGTCCAAATAACATGCTCTGCTCAAGACTTCTTCTTGATGATAGTGAGGTCCCCCGAATCTGTGGTATTAGCTCTTTTAAGCCTAAGAGGATGGCCATAGTCACCTTATTTACATAGTCATAGCAAACTGTCCCCTCACACATCTGTCAGTTTGTCTTAATGTGGGGGCTTGCTCATTGTTGTGATATTGAAAGTTATGCCGCCAGTATTCAAATACCAGC
Organism: Elephas maximus indicus; assembly: GCF_024166365.1. Taxonomy (NCBI): domain Eukaryota; kingdom Metazoa; phylum Chordata; class Mammalia; order Proboscidea; family Elephantidae; genus Elephas; species Elephas maximus. Next base: position 40,569,242 of record NC_064819.1, read on the forward strand.
AGGGTTACTCATGGTGGGCAGGTTTCAGCTGAGCTTCCAGACTAAGACAGACTAGGAAGACATGGCAGTCTATTTCTGAAAAAAATTAGCCAGTGGAACATTGTCTGATAGAGTGTCAGAAGATGAGCCCCTCAAGTTGGAAGAAACTCAAAATAAAAAAAATACCACTGGGGAAAAGTCGCCTCCTTAAATTAGAGTCAACCATTTTTTTTTATAATGATTGGATGGAGTCAAGCTTTCGGGACCCACATTTGCTGATGTGGCATGACTCAAAATAAGAAGAAACAGCTGCAAACATCCATTAATAATCAGAACCTGGAATGTACAAAGTATGAATCTAGGAAAATTGGAAGTCGTCACAAGTGAAATAGAACACATACAGATAGATATCTTGGGCATTATTGAGTTGAAATGGGCTGGTACTGGCCATTTTGAATCAAACAATTATATGGTCTACTATGCCAGGAATGACAGAAGAGTAATGGCATTGCACTCATCATCGAAAAAACTTTTTTAAGATCTATCCTGAAGTACAATGCTGTCAGTGATAGGATAATATCCATAAGCCTACAAGGAAGACCGGTTAATATGGCTAGTATTCAAATTTACATACCAACCACTAAGCCCAAAGACGAAGAAACTGAAGATTTTTGCCAACTTCTGCAGTCTGAAATTGATCAAACATGCAATCAGGATGCATTAATAATTCCTGGTGATTGGAATGTCAAAGTTGGAAACAAAGAGGAAGGATCAGTTTTTGGAAAATATGGCTTTGGTGATAGAAATGATGCCAGAGATCACATGATAAACTTTTGTAAGACCAATGGCTTCTTCATTGCAAGTACCTTTTTTCAAAAACTAAATGGCAACTATACATGTGGACCTCACCAGACAGAATGCACAGGAATCAGATCAAATGCATTTGTGGAAAGAGATGTTGGAGAAGCTCAATACCATTGTCAGAATAAGGCCAGATGCTTATTATGGAACAGACCATCAATTGCTCATATGCAAGTGCAAGTTGAAACCAAAGAAAATTAGAACAAGTCCATAAGAGCTAGAGTACGACCTTGAGTATATCCCACTTGAATTCAGAGGCCATCTCAAGAATAGATTTGACACATGGAACACTAATGACCAAAGACCAGACGAGTTGTGGAATGACACCAAGGACATCATACATGAAGAGGTCATTAAAAAGACAGAAAAGACCAAAGTGGATGTTAGAAGAGATTCTGAAAGTTGCTCTTGAGTGTTGAATAGCTAAAGCAAAAGGAAGAGATGATGAAGTAAAAAAGCTGACCAGAAGATTTCGAAGTGCAACTCAAGAAGAGATCGTAAAGGGTTAAACAATGATATGGGCAAAGACCTGGAGTTAGAAAACCAAAAGGGAAGAACATGCTTGGCATTTCTCAAGCTGAAACAACTGCAGAAAAAATTCAAGCCTTGTGTTGCAATTTTGAAGGGTTCTATGGGGAAAATATTAAATGACACAGGAAGCATCAAAAGGAGATGGAGGGAATATACTGAGTCACTATACCAAATAGAATTAGTGGATGGTCAAGCATTTCAGGAGGTAACATATGATCAAGAACTGATGGTATTGAAGGAAGAAGTCCAAGCTGCACTGAAGGCACTGGTGAAAAACAAAGCTCCAGGAATTGAGAAAATACCAGTTAAGATGTTTCAACAAATGGTTGCTGGGCTGGAAGTGCTCACTTGTCTATGCCAAGAAATTTGGACCACACCTACCTGGTCAACCGACTGGAAGAGATTCATACTTATGCCTATTCCAAAGAAAGGTAATCCAACTGAATGTGGAAATTATTAAACAATATCATTAATATCACACATAAGTAAAACTTTGCTGAAGATCATTCAAAAGTGGCTGCAGCAGTACATCATCAGGGAACTGCCAGAAATTCAAGTCAGATTCAGAAGAAGGCATGGAATGAGGGATAGCATTGCTGTTGTCAGATGGATCTTGGCTGAAAACAGAGAATATCAGAAAGATGTTTACCTGTATTTTATTAACTATGCTAAGACATCCGATTGTGTGGATCATAACAAATTATGGATAACATTGTGAAGAATGAGAATTCCAGAACACTTAACTGTGTTCATGAGGAACCTGTACTTAGACCAAGATGCAGTCGTTCAAACACCACCAGGGGATATTGCATGGTTTAAAGTGAGGAAAGGTGTGTGTCAAGGCTGTATCCTTTCACCATTTTTATTCAATCTGTATGCTAAGCAAATAATCTGAGAAGCTGGATTATATGAAGAAGAGTGTGGCATCAGGATTGGAGGAAGACTTATTGACAACTTGCGATATGCGTATGACACAACCTTGCTTTTTGAAAGTGAGAACTTGAAGGTCTATAGCCTTCAGTATGGATTATGCCTCATCATAAAGAAAACAAAAATCCTCACAAAAGGACCAATAAGAAACATCATGATAAATGGAGAAAAGTTTAAAATCGTCAAGGATTTCGTTTTACTTGGATCCACAATCAATGATCATGGAAGCAGCAGTCAAGAAATCAAAAGATGCATCGCTTTGGGCAAATCTGCTGAAAAAGACCTCTTTAAAATGTTAAAAAGCAGAGATTTCACCTTAAAGACTAAGGTGCGCATGATCCAAGCCATGGTGTTTTCAGTTACGTCATATGCATGGGAAAGACGGGCAATCAAAAAGAAAGACTGAAGAAGAATTGAATCCTTTGAATTGTGGTTGGTGAAGAATAGTGAATGTACTGTGGACTGCCAAAAGAACAGTCTTGGAAGAAGTCAGAATGCTCCTAAGAAGCAAGGATGGACAGACTTCATCTCAAGTACTTTGAATATGTTATCAGGAGGGACTATTCCTTGAGCGCAAGAATTGGCTTAAGCATAGCAATGACTGTTAGGTTGGCACAGGACTGGACAATGTTTCTTTCGTTTGTACATAGGATCAATAAGTTGGAAGCGACTCAAGGGCACCTAGCAACAACAGCAAACTCTTGAATCCCTGCCACGGTTTTACACACCTTATTTGCATGATCCCAGCCAATCATTTTGTGGTAGCCACAAGACCATGGCTAGAAAGACTGTATAAAAGGGATTCGAAAAAATCTTCCTTTAGCATTATGCTCTTTTATAAACTATGTGTAAGAGGTCAGTTTGACAACAGCAAACTGAAAGATTAGATAGTAACCTTAGGCCGCAGTGAGTTTATTTTAAAGTGGGAGGAACAACTCAGAAAAGAAGGTGAGAATGGTTGCACAACTTGAGGAATGTAATCAAGGTCACTAAATTGTACATGCAGAAAATGTTGAATTGGTATATGTTTCGCTGTGTATATTCTCAACACAATAAATAAAATAAAAAGCAATTCACTGCACCGTGAAGGATAACTGCTAACATTTTGACTATACTCATCCAGTGTTGTTTTTTGCAAGGATGCTCTTTTTTTTTTTTTTGCAAAATTTATTTATTGGTTTCATTAATAACTTCACCAAAGTTATTACATCTTTTGGAGGTTTATTAACTGAGAGTGGACTCAGAGCAAGAATTCTCAGACTCTCATGAACATTGTACTCATCCAGGGAGGTTTAAAATACTGATGCCTGAGTTACCCCTGGGAATTTGGATACCTAAAAGCTTCCTGGGTGATTACATTGTGCGACCCAGGGTGGAAACTTCCTCTGGGCCTTCCTGCCAGTGCATTTTCCCTGAGTAGTCACAGTCTTGGAAACCCTGGTGGCGTAGTGGTTAAGTGCTATGGCTGCTAACCAAAAGGTTGGCAGTTTGAATCCACCAGGCGCTCCTTGGAAACTGGAAACTGTATGCGGCAGCTCCACTCTGTCCTATAGGGTCATTATGAGTCAGAATAGACTTGATGGCAACGGGATTTTTTGAGTCACAGTCTTCCCATGTTATAAACAGCTGACCAGACCAGGCCTTCCATGAAGTCCTGTCTTTCCTCCCTCCAACCCTCCCTGCTGGCCCTTAGAGACCTGTGTCTGCCTGACCCTATCCTCAGCCTCCAAGTCACACCTCCCACCCTAGAGAGAGTTACTCAAAATAATGAACAGGGCATGTCTTGTATGTGTTTTGCAATGCAGACATATGTAGGCTCATGTGTGGGGTCATCAATTTAAAGAATTAAAGGCAGGCTACAATCTAGCATAGTCATTGTCTCACCCACCTCTAGCCTGGCATTTATTCCCATGATCCCCAGGAGGCTGTAGCAAAATTTATAGATGTGGGAGAAGGGATCTGAATTCCAGGTCCCGGGTTTCCAGGACCTAGACAATCTCACAACCACTCAATCTAGTCTCAGCAGGGCTTGCCAGCTGCTTAGCCTTCCTAAAGCAGTAAGAGGAGATTTACTGTGCTTCTTGGGTTTGGCAAAGTTGAATGGTAAGTTAGCCCTTTGTGGACAGAAATGGTGAGGTCCTGAAGATCCTGATGAACTACTATACAGTGCCACATTTACAGTAAGGCAAATCTTCCATTTGTGATCAGAAAATGCTTATTCTAATAGCAAGGATATTTTAAAAAATCTCCCGGCAGTTTTTTTTTTAACATGATGGAAATTTCTACACTTCCTGATTTCCTGGGACATGAGTATAGCTTCAAGGATTCCATACATTATTATTTTCATATATGTGCAGCTTAAAAAATATGCTTTTCACTGATTTTTTACCCCTACACATACCTTGCAAGCCGTTCACATACAGGTCCTGATGGTACCACTATAACGGGTTTGCAGAAAAGGCCTACATATCTCTCATAACTTACACTAGATCATCTCTGAGTCTCCTTCCCACTTTTACACTCTATGGTTGCAGACCTGAGGAAGAAGGTGCTACAGGGGTGAGCTTGTAAGAATGTGAGACCTGCCTGTGGATTACCCAGTGCTGTCCCTGGGTGGTGCTAACAGTTAACATGCTTGGTTGCTAAATGAAAGGATGGAGGTCTGAGTCACCTGGATGCACCATGGAAGAAAGGCCTGGCAATCTAATTCCAGAAAATCAGCCATTGAAAATCCTACAGAACACACTTATACTCCCACACACACGAGGTTCCATAAGTGGGAGTTGGCTCAATGGCAACTGGTCTGGTCAGCAAATTATCAGAGTATGGTGTGATGATGACTATGACATAATGTCTAAGTGTTTACCAGTATGAGCTTGTTGACAAGGGGACAGGAAGGAGGTAAAAACTAAAACCTTGCTTTTGTGAACCATACACAGAAAACAACAGGAAGTTTCCTCAGGACAGTAGGGAGTCAGCCTGGTATAATGTGGATTAACTTCTGTAAGAGGCCCGAGGAGGAAAAGTCAGGCCAGTGTATAGGAAGGAAGTTTGGTGGAGGGGAGAGCAAGGAAGCTGAGAGCCTTGTGGAGAAAGAGCTGGAACTCAACCGTAATGGGATGAATTTGGTTTTCTTTTTTTTTTAATAACTTTTATTAAACTTCAAGTGAACGTTTACAAATCCAATCAGTCTGTCACATATAAGTTTACATACATCTCACTCCCTACTCCCACTTACTCTCCCCCTCTTGAGTCAGCCCTTTCAGTCTCTCCTTTCTTGACAATTTTGACTGCTTCCCTCTCTCTCTATCCTCCCATCCCCCCTCCAGACAAGAGTTGCCAACACAATCTCAAGTGTCCACCTGATATAATTAGCTCACTCTTCATCAGCGTCTCTCTCCCACCCACTGACCAGTCCCTTTCATGTCTGATGAGTTGTCTTCGGTGATGGTTCCTGTCCTGTGTCAACAGAAGGTCTGGGGACCATGGCCGCCGGGATTCCTCCAGTCTCAGTCAGACCATTAAGTTTGGCCTTTTTATGAGAATTTGGGGTCTGCATCCCACTGATCTCCTGCTCCCTCAGGGGTCCTCTGCTGTGCTCCCTGTCAGGGCAGTCATCGATTGTGGCCGGGCACCAACTAGTTCTTCTGGTCTCAGGATGATGTAGGTCTCTGGTTCATGTGGCCCTTTCTGTCTCTTGGGCTCTTAGTTGTCGTGTGGCCTTGGTGTTCTTCATTTTCCTTTGCTCCAGGTGGGTTGAGACCAATTGCTGCATCTTAGATGGCCGCTTGTTAGCATTTAAGACCCCAGACACCACATTTCAAAGTGGGATGCAGAATGATTTCATAATAGAATTATTTTGCCAATTGACTTAGAGGTCCCCGCTAACCATGTTCCCCAGACCCCCGCCCTTGCTCCGCTGACCTTTGAAGCATTCATTTTATCCCGGAAACTTCTTTGCTTTTGGTCCAGTCCAATTGAGCTGACCTGCCATGTATTGAGTGTTGTCTTTCCCTTCACCTAAAGCAGTTCTTATCTACTGATTAATCAATCAAAAACCCTCTCCCACCCTCCCTCCCTCCCCCCCCTTGTAACCACAAAAGTATGTGTTCTTCTCAGGTTTACTATTTCTCAAGATCTTATAATAGTGGTCTTATACAATATTTGTACTTTTGCCTCTGACTCATTTCGCTCAGCATAATGCCTTCCAGGTTCCTCCGTGTTATGAAATGTTTCAGAGATTTGTCACTGTTCTTTATCGATGCGTAGTATTCCATTGTGTGAATATACCACAATTTATTTACCCATTCATCCGTTGATGGACACCTTGGTTGCTTCCAACTTTTTGCTATTGTAAACAGAGCTGCAATAAACATGGGTGTGCATATATCTGTTTGTATGAAGGCTCTTGTATCTCTAGGGTATATTCCTAGGAGTGGGATTTCTGGGTTGTATGGTAGTTCTATTTCTAACTGTTTAAGATAACGCCAGATAGATTTCCAAAGTGGTTGTACCATTTTACATTCCCACCAGCAGTGTATGAGAGTTCCAATCTCTCCGCAGCCTCTCCAACATTTATTATTTTGTGTTTTTTGGATTAATGCCAGCCTTGCTGGTGTGAGATGGAACCTCATCGCAGTTTTAATTTGCATTTCTCTAATGGCTAATGATCGAGAGCATTTTCTCATGTATCCGTTGGCTGCCTGAATATCTTCTTTAGTGAAATGTGTGTTCATATCCTTTGCCCACTTCTTGATTGTGTTGTTTGTCTTTTTGTGGTTGAGTTTTGACAGAATCATGTAGATTTTAGAGATCAGGTGCTGGTCGGAGATGTCATAGCTGAAAATTCTTTCCCAGTCTGTAGGTGGTCTTTTTACTCTTTTGGTGAAGTCTCTAGATGAGCATAGGTGTTTGATTTTTAGGAGCTCCCCGTTATCTGGTTTCTCTTCATCACTTTTGGTAATGTTTTGTATTCTGTTCATACCTTGTATTAGGGCTCCTAGGGTTGTCCCAATTTTTTCTTCCATGATCTTTATCGTTTTAGTCTTTATGTTTAGGTCTTTGATCCACTTGGAGTTAGTTTTTGTGCATGGAGTGAGGTATGGGTCCTGTTTCATTTTTTTGCAAATGGATATCCAGTTATGCCAGCACCATTTGTTAAAAAGGCTATCTTTTCCCCAGTTAATTGACACTGGTCCTTTGTCAAATATCAGCTGCTCATACGTGGATGGATCTATGTCTGGGTTCTCAATTCTGTTCCATTGGTCTATGTGTCTGTTGTTGTACCAATACCAGGCTGTTTTGACTACTGTGGCGGTAAATAGGTTCTGAAGTCAGGTAAGGTGAGGCCTCCCACTTTCTTCTTCTTTTTCAGTAGTGCTTTGCTTATCCGGGGCTTCTTTCCCTTCCATATGAAATTGGTGATTTGTTTCTCTATCCCCTTAAAATATGACATTGGAATTTGGATCGGAAGTGCGTTAAATGTATAGATGGCTTTTGGTAGAATAGACATTTTTACTATGTTAAGTCTTCCTGTCCATGAGCAGGGTATGTTTTTCCACTTAAGTATGTCCTTTTGAATTTCTTGTAGTAGAGCTTTGTAGTTTTCTTTGTATAGGTCTTTTACATCCTTGGTAAGATTTATTCCTAAGTATCTTATCTTCTTGGGGGCTACTGTGAATGGTATTGATTTGGTTATTTCCTCTTCGGTGTTCTTTTTGTTGATGTAGAGGAATCCAAGTGATTTTTGTATGTTTATTTTATAACCTGAGACTCTGCCAAACTCTTCTATTAGTTTCAGTAGTTTTCTGGAGGATTCCTTAGGGTTTTCTGTGTATATAATCATGTCATCTGCAAATACTGATAACTTGACTTCTTCCTTGCCAATCCGGATACCTTTTATTTCTTTGTCTAGCCTAATTGCCCTGGCTAGGACTTCAAGTACGATGTTGAATAAGAGCGGTGATAAAGGGCATCCTTGTCTGGTTCCCGTTCTCAAGGGAAATGCTTTCAGGCTTTCTCCATTTAGAGTGATATTGGCTGTTGGCTTTGCATAGATGCCCTTTATTATGTTGAGGAATTTTCCTTCAATTCCTATTTTGGTAAGAGTTTTTATCATGAATGGGTGTTGGACTTTGTCAAATGCCTTTTCTGCATCAATTGATAAGATCATGTGGTTTTTGTCTTTTGTTTTATTTATGTGATGGATTACATTAATGGTTTTTCTGATATTAAACCAGCCTTGCATACCTGGTATAAATCCCACTTGATCATGGTGAATTATTTTTTTGATGTGTTGTTGGATTCTATTGGCTAGAATTTTGTTGAGGATTTTTGCATCAATGTTCATGAGGGATATAGGTCTATAATTTTCTTTTTTTGTAATGTCTTTACCTGGTTTTGGTATCAGGATATGGTGGCTTCATAGAATGAGTTGGGTAGTATTCCGTCATTTTCTATGCTTTGGAATACCTTTAGTAGTAGTGGTGTTAACTCTTCTCTGAAAATTTGGTAGAACTCTGCAGTGAAGCCGTCCGGGCCAGGGCTTTTTTTTGTTGGGAGTTTTTTGATTACCGTTTCAATCTCTTTTTTTGTTATGGGTCTATTTAGTTGTTCTACTTCTGAATGTGTTAGTTTAGGTAGGTAGTGTTTTTTCGGGAATTCATCCATTTCTTCTAGGTTTTCAAATTTGTTAGAGTACAATTCTTCATAATAATCTGAAATGATTCTTTTAATTTCATTTGGTTCTGTTGTGATGTGGTCCTTCTCATTTCTTATTCGGGTTATTTGTTTCCTTTCCTGTATTTCTTTAGTCAGTCTAGCCAATGGTTTATCAATTTTGTTAATTTTTTAAAAGAACCAGCTTTTGGCTTTGTTAATTCTTTCAATTGTTTTCCTGTTCTCTAATTCATTTAGTTCAGCTCTAATTTTTATTATTTGTTTTCTTCTGGTGCCTGATGGATTCTTTTGTTGCTCACTTTCTATTTGTTCAAGTTGTTGGGACAGTTCTCTGATTTTGGCTCTTTCTTCTTTTTGTATGTGTGCATTTATTGATATAAATTGGCCTCTGAGCACTGCTTTTGCTGTGTCCCAGAGGTTTTGATAGGAAGTATTTTCATTCTCGTTGCTTTCTATGAATTTCCTTATTCCCTCCTTGATGTCTTCTATAACCCAGTCTTTTTTCAGGAGGGTATTGTTCATTTTCCAAGTATTTGATTTCTTTTCCCTAGTTTTTCTGTTATTGATCTCTAGTTTTATTGCCTTGTGGTCTGAGAAGATGCTTTGTAATATTTCGATATTTTGGACTCTGCAAAGGTTTGTTTTATGACCTAATATGTGGTCTATTCTAGAGAATGTTCCAGGTGCGCTAGGAAAAAAAGTATATTTTGCAGCAGTTGGGTGGAGAGTTCTGTATAAGTCAATGAGGTCAAGTTGGTTGATTGTTGTAATTAGATCTTCCTTGTCTCTGTTGAGCTTCTTACTGGATGTCCTGTCCTTCTCCGAAAGTGGTGTGTTGAAGTCTCCTACTATAATTGTGGAGGTGTCTATCTCACTTTTCAATTCTGTTAAAATTTGATTTATGTATCTTGCAGCCCTGTCATTGGGTGCGTAAATATTTAATATGGTTATGTCTTCCTGATCAATTGTCCCTTTTATCATTATATAGTGTCCTTCTTTATCCTTTGTGGTGGATTTAAGTCTAAAGTCTATTTTGTCAGAAATTAATATTGCTACTCCTCTTCTTTTTTGCTTATTGTTTGCTTGATATACTTTTTTCCATCCTTTGAGTTTGTTTGTGTCTCTAAGTCTAAGGTGTGTCTCTTGTAGGCAGCATATAGATGGATCGTGTTTCTTTATCCAGTCTGTGACTCTCTGTCTCTTTATTGGTGCATTTAGTCCATTTACATTCAGGGTAATTATAGATAAATAAGTTTTTAGTGCTGTCATTTTGATGCCTTTTTATGTGTGTTGTTGACAATTTCATTTTTCCACATACTTTTTTGTGCTGAGGCGTTTTTCTTAGTGAATTGTGAGATCCTCATTTTCATAGTGCTTGACTTTATGTTAGTTGAGTCGTTACGTTTTTCTTGGCTTTTATCTTGAGTTATAGAGTTGTTATACCTTTTTGTGGTTACCTTATTATTTACCCCTATTTTTCTAAGTAAAAACCTAACTTGTATTGTTCTATATCGCCTTGTATCACTCTCCATATGGCAGTTCAGTGTCTCCTGTATTTAGTCCCTCTTTTTGATTATTGTGATCTTTTACCTATTGACTTCCATGATTCCCTGTTATGTGTATTTTTACTTTTTTTTTTTTAATTAATCTTAATTTGTTTGTTTTTGTGATTTCCCTATTTGAGTTGATATCAGGACGTTCTGTTTTGTGACCTTGTGTTGTGCTGATATCTGATATTATTGGTTCTCTGACCAAACAATATCCTTTAGTATTTCTTGTAGCTTTGGTTTGGTTTTTGCAAATTCTCTAAACTTGTGTTTGTCTGTAAATATCTTAATTTCGCCTTCATATTTCAGAGAGAGTTTTGCTGGATATATGATCCTTGGCTGGCAGTTTTTCTCCTTCAGTGTTCTGTATATGTCGTCCCATTCCCTTCTTGCCTGCATGGTTTCTGCTGAGTAGTCAGAACATATTCTTATTGATTCTCCCTTGAAGGAAACCTTTCTTTTCTCCCTGGCTGCTTTTAAAATTTTCTGTTTATCTTTGGTTTTGGTGAGTTTGGTGATAATATGTCTTGGTGTTTTTCTTTTTGTATCAATCTTAAATGGGTTTCGATGAGCATCTTGGATAGATATCCTTTCGTCTTTCATGATGTCAGGGAAGTTTTCTGTCAGGAGTTCTTCAACTATTTTCTCTGTGTTTTCTGTCCCCCCTCCTTGTTCTGGGACTCCAATCACCCGCAGGTTATCCTTCTTGATAGAGTCCCACATAATTCTTAGGGTTTCTTCATTTTTTTTAATTCTTTTATCCGATTTTTTTTCAGCTATGTTGGTGTTGATTCCCTGGTCCTCCAGATGTCCCAGTCTGCATTCTAATTGCTCGAGTCTGCTCCTCTGACCTCCTAGTGCATTGTCTAATTCTGTTATTTTATTGTTAATCTTCTGGATTTCTACATGTTGTCTCTCTATGGATTCTTGCAACTTATTAATTTTCCACTATGTTCTTGAATAATCTTTTTGAGTTCTTCAACAGTTTTATCAGTGTGTTCCTTGGCTTTTTCTGCAGTTATCCTGATTTCATTTGTGATATCATTAAGCATTCTGTAAATTAGTTTTTTATATTCTGTATCTGATAATTCCAAGATTGTATCTTCATTTGGGAAAGATTTTGATTCCTTTGTTTGGGGGGTTGGAGAAGCTGTCACGGTCTGCTTCTTTAAGTGGTTTGATATGGATTGTTGTCTCCGAGCCATCACTGGGAAACTAGTTTTTCCAGAAAATCCGCTAAAAAAAAATGCAGTCAGATCCCTATCAGAGTTCTCCCTCTGGCTCAGGCTATTCGGATGTTAATGAAGCCGCCTGGGGAGGGTGGGGGAGGGAACAGAGAGATAGGAGAGTAGCACCTCAGAATATAGCCAGAGTTGCTTGTCTTGCTTGGAATGACTATTATATCTGAGATTCCCGCAGGCGCGTCGCCTATGTGTGCTGGCTGTGTGGAGATTGCCCCCGGGGGTCTGGCCCGCTGGAGTCAAGGTCAGATCCTCCGCTTCCAGCCCCACGCCCAGCGTCAAGGCTCCCCTACTGGGACGGTGCACTCTCAACTCCAAAATCAGTCGCTGCCTCCTGGTGACTTCTCGTCCCTCCAGCAGCGTGGCCGTGCCGCTCCCGAGAACCAGTTGGGCCTCCTCCCGGGGTTAGTTCAGATGGGTGGAGCAGGTCCCCGTGCTTGTGCCATGACCGAGTGTCCCGGCTGGGACGCTGTTCTCCCCACTCCAATACCAGTCCCTGCCTCCCGGGGACTTCTCCTACTGGCTGTGTCCCACGCCGCCCGCGTGACCCAGCTGGTCCCCTTCCCGGGGTTAGTTCAGTGGGGTGGAGCAACTCTCCGTGTTTATGGCGTACCTGCGTCCAGTCCAAATCCCTGCGGGACGGTTCCCCGGCTCGGATGCTGCTCTTTCTGCTCCAAGACCAGTCACTGCCTCCCGGGGACTTCTCCTACCGGCTGTGTCCCACGCCGACCGTGGAACCGGCTGGTCCTCCTCCCGGGGTTAGTTCAGGAGGGTGGAGCAGGTCTCTGTGCTTGTGCCGTACCTGACTGGTACGCTGGCTCCAGGCTCTGCAAACAATCGCTGCTTCCCCGTATTAGTTCGTTCTCCGTCTCTAAATCTGTGTTTGTTGTTCAGGGTTCGTAGATTGTTATGTATGTGATAGATTCACTTGTTTTTCCGTGTCTTTGTTGTAAGAGGGATCCGAGGTAGCGTCTGCCTAGTCCGCCATCTTGGCTCTGCCCTCCGAATTTGGTTTTCTTTATGATGCCTTTGGGAATTGAGTGTCAGCTCTCAGCTACGCTAGCTTCTCTCCCTTGGTTTTCTGTTCAATTTTTGCCATTTTACTATTCATTGGAAACACCTTCCTGCTTTTTTTTTTCTTCTTTTTTTTTTTTTTCAAAGAACCCAAGACTCATGGAGGGCTAATGATAAAGAGGTTTCTATGGTTTCAGGGAAGGGAAATGGGTAGTGGGATGGGTAGCTGAGCATCAGAGGCAACACAGAGGTTAGAATATTTTCCTTTTTATTTTAAAATAATTTCAAACTTACAGAAAAGTTTGAAGGACAGTACAAAGAGCTCCCATATACCTTTTATCCAGTTTCTCCAATTATCATTTTACCACATTTGCTTTATTATTTTCTTTCTCATTTATATACCTATTATCTATATGGAGCCCTGGTGGAGAGGTGGTTAAGAGTTGAGGCTGCTAACCAAAAGGTTGGTAGTTCAAATCCACCAGCTGCTCCTTGGAAACCCTATGGGGCAGTTCCACTCTGTCCTATAGGGTCACTGTGAGTTGGAACTGACTCTACGGCAATAGACTTTTATATGAAGGCCTGGTTGCACAATGGTTAAGCCTTTGGCTGCTAACTGAAAGTTGGTAGTTCAAACCCCCACCCAGCAGCTCCACAGGAGAAAGACCTGCTCCATTATTTGTAAAAACATATTTCTTAAAAGCAGAGAGACTTTCTTACACCCACAGAATAACCACACAAATCAGGAAATTGACATTAATGCATCACTCCCCTCTAATCCAGGGAGCTCTGGTGGCACAATGGTTAAGCACCTGGCTGCTAACCAAAAGATCAGTGGTTTGAACCCACCCAGCAGCTCCATGGGAAAAAGAGCTGGTGGTCTGCTCCCACAAAGATTACAGCCAAAAAGGCACTATGGTGCAGTTCTGCTCTGTCACGTGGGGTCACTATGAATTGGAATCAACTTGACGTCACCCAGCAATAACCCTTAATCCATGGACCCCAGTCAATCTTCATTATTTATCCCTATATTGTCCTTCATAGGAAAAAAAAAAAAAAGACTGATCCAAGGTCTAATTCAAGATCCTGAAGTTCATCTACTTGTCATTTCTCTTTACTTTCCTTTGATGTGCAAGAGTTGCTCAGTCTTTTCATGTCTTTCATGACCTTAACCTTTTTAAGAGAACAGGCCAGTTATTTTGCGAAGTGTCTTACAATTCGGGTCTATATGGAATTTTCTCGTAATTAGACTGAGGTTATGCATTTTTGGCAGGAATGTCAAAAAGTGATTTTGTATTCTCTGTGCATCATCTCATAAGACATGTTATTTTGATATGTCATCCCTGGTGATGTTAACTTGGATCATTTGACCAAGGGGGTGTCTTCCTGGTTTCTCCACTTATAGTGGTGAAATACTTTGAGACTAGGCAAATAATTTTCTTTATACAACTTTCACCTGCTAGTTTTAGCATCCATTCAAGATTCTTGCCTAAATCAATTATTACTACTTTGGGCCAAATGGAGATTTTCTAATTTTATATTTCCATCTACATTTGGTAATTGGCATTCTACTGTAAGGAAGAATTTTTCCTTTTTCCACATGTATTTATTAATTTACATCAGTGTGTTATAATCTGACTTTACGATTATTCTGATGTTCAAACCACCCAAGATTTGGCCAGTGGGAGCCCCTACAAGCTGGCTCCTGTGTCCTTTTGACATGTCCCATTTTTTTAACACTTCTTTATTTTCTAGTAGAACAAAGTGTTCTAGGCTGGTCTTATACTAATCCTGCTCCAGCTGGGAATTAGCCATTTCTCTAGGAAGTCCTGGATACTTTCAGCAGAAAATGGTATTTATAAACTAAGACCTGGTGGTAGATAACACTCATTGTTACTGTTTGTGTGATTGCTGCCAGATCTTCTCAGCAGAGAACTAGGAAATATATGTATATATGCATATACTACACACACATGCACACACATACACACACTATCACTAACCAATCAAACCAAAAACCAAGCCCACTGCTGTCCAGTCGATTCTGACTCATATTGTAGGACAGAGTAGAACTGCTCCATACGGTTCCAAGGCTGTAAATCTTTATGGAAGCAGACTGCCATGTCTTTCTCCCATGGAGCTGCTGGTGGGTCCTAACTGCCAACTTTTGGTTACCAAATGAGGTTGTAAGCATTGTGCCACCAAACCACAAGTTCACACTGATACCTCCAATTCCAATCCAGCACTACATGGTTTATTCGAGCCTTCTCACTTCCTATATGTATAACTGTCCTCTTCAATGGTGAGGAACCTGGCTGCCATTATCCTTAATATATGCACTTATTTTGCTCCATACCCGCTATGTACCACCCTCCACATCGGTCTCCCCATTGGCCCTGTCCATGCTGACGTGGACATTTTCTCAGCCTTGGGCTAGCTGGACTTCTCTCCAGCTACCTCCTCCATCCTGGCCATGCTGGCTTCTTCTTTGGCCATCCCCATAGCCCCAATCTCACCTGACTCCTTCTTAGCCATCTGTTTGCCCTAACCCCACCAGCTATTTCCTCAACTCCAACCTTCTTGGTTGCCTCCTTGCTCAGCAGCCCTTGGCCTTGACCCCACTGATTGTCTTGGCACCTTTGGCCCTGACCTCACTAGCTGCTTTCAGTCATCCCTTTAGCCCTGACCATACTGACTGCTTCTTGATTTGCCTTCTTGGATCTAATCCTGCCAGCCACTTTCTTAGCCCTGCACTGGATGACTCTTTGGCCTCTTCCAGTACATATTTTTAAAAATAAAACAAAGAAAGGAAATGTAGACAAAAGAGAGAGCAGAGATTTCAGTTAAAACAATATTACTATGCCTACGTAGTTGCTGGGTATTGCATACGGTTAATGTATTCTTCTGCTAACCAAAATGTTAGTGGTTGAAGTCTACCCAGAGGCACCTCTGAATAAAGGCCTGGTGAACTACTTCCAAAAATTCAGCCATCGAAAACCTCATGGGGCACAGTTCTACTCTGACACATGTGGGCTTGCCATGAGTAGAAGTTGACTTAACGGCAACTGGTTTACTATCCTACAAAATGTTTTTATCTCTAATCTGTGGTTCTCAAAAGTGTGTAGAAAAAAAAAAGTACCCAAATCTGGGAGGGTAAGAGAGTTAGAATTGGGTGGGTGTGGAGGTTTGAAACTGCTCTCCAGGCGATTTTCAGTGAGCCATCTCCACCTCCAACTGAGAACTGCTTCTGTTGATACACTTACTGCTTTTCAACAGTTTTTCATCTTCCTTTCACTGAAACTAAAATAAATAAATTTTGTACTTTCTGTGTTCTATGACAATGATTAAAAATTTTGTCATAAATTTACTGTTAGTTTTTCAGGAGGAAAATGCCCTTACATTAAATGTCTGTATTAGGCTGGTTAGGTTAGGCTATGCTGCAGTAACAAATAACCCCCACACATCTTACTTGGCATAATAATTGTTTCTTTCCTCTTTGTGGCACTGTGAAATGCAGACTGAGTAGCCTTTCTTCATCTTATAGCTATGCTATCTGTAATGTGTATCATCTAAGTTTGTAGAAGTAAAGGGTGAGTGAAATAAAGGAGGCTCACAGGCTGTTAACTGCCTCACCCTGAAAGAAACATGTAGTACATCTTGTATTAACAGGCCCAGAGAAACTGCAGAGAAGGCCAGGAAATGCAGAGGAACACATGGATATCTAGCAAGTACCAACAATCTCTCCACAATATACCATTCCCTAATTTCAAATATGTTAAAAATGAGGGGGCTAAATATGTCTTGGAATGAAGGAAATGTTCTTAACAAAACACTTTAATGCACTTAAAGAGAATTTGAGAACATTAGCTTCAATTAGAAATCTAGGAGAATTTTGTTGTATTTTTAAACTTTGAAAACTTTTTTAATTTTGGATATATTTTACATTGTTTTATTTTCATTCACCAACATTTGGCTAAAAAGTTGACATCATCATGTTCAGCACATCCACAGAGCTGGACTTGCTCTCCTGGATCTTTGTGTTTGTAGTGAGCTGTGCCCAATGAATATCTCCTTCCCACAAGGAAAAACGTCCTCCACAGGTATTCAGAGCTAGCAAGGATTGTTTCAAAGGCCACATGTATCTATGTCATGCATGCTGTCTCATAAATACTCCCTTTTAAAAAGCTTGCCCTTTGAAGTGGGTATAGAATGGATCTAATTACAAGTGAATTTTGGTTGACTTAAGTTTTTTTTTTTTAAGAAGTAAATGTAGGGATTAAGAAAGAAGTTGTCATGAGGCTACTTCCATAGACCTGACAAGTATGGATCAAGCCCAGTGTGTTTGCCCAGATGCAAGGCTCTCAGTGTAGACAACTCTGCTGGTATGTGACCTCTCTATGCACTGCCCTCCCAGGGCCTGAGTCACTGCCTGTGCAATTCCCAGAGAGCTCAGTGTGGACACTGACAACAGATAACACCTTTTACAAGTCAGCAAATCAGTGCCAGTTGTAGCTTAGGACACATCAGGGCTGTAGGAACAGTATGAAGTTACCCTGGGTATGAACAAGGCACAGAACAATACAGAGAGGCCATGTGTTTTTACACTGATGATTAACAACAAAATATGAATGTTTATTTACACTGGGAACATGCCAGCTTGTGGGCAGTATGCAGGTGTGAGGACCTGCAGTGAGAATGGGCATGGAGCTGGGTGTGCAGGAATGATCAAGGAAGCAGCTGAGGTGAGAAGTAGCACATTGTGCACCCCTACCTCATACCCTCCTTTCAGGGGGTCACACAAGAGGAAAGAAAATGACTTTCTTGGATTGATACTGTCCTGGCCTACAACACCCAGAGCAGAAGTCATTGCCTTAAGAGCCAAAGACGAGGGACATTGGCACAACATCTCATGCAAGCAACACAGATGGCCCCTGGGAAACTCCATGAGAACAATGAGGGAGCCAATTTTTTTTTTTAATTTATGTTTAAAAAAAATTTTTGTTAGGCGGGGCTAAGACGGCAAAGTAGTCAGACACTTCTGCTGATTCCTCTTACAACAAAGACCTGAAAAAACAAATGAAATGATTATATTTATGACAAGCTAGGAGTCCTGAACATCAAAGGCAAAGTTAGGAAATGGACTGAGCGGCAGGGGAAGAGAGAGACAGTACAGAAGCGGAGGACAGTTGCTGGACCTGAATCACTGGAAACCCTCAGGCACCATTCCCAGGAGTGACTGCAGCAGGCTGGTGGTAGCATTCGGCCTCAGTTTCCTCAGGGAGAAACATCCAGCCATGCAGCCTACTCACACCTCCAGAACCAGCAGAGGCTCTCAGCAAAAGCTAAGTACTTGCATATATTTTACCTTGCCCCCAGCCCCCAAGCTGGCTTAGTGGCTGTGGAGTTCTCTGGGCCTGAGATAGGTCCTACTGAGCACTCTGAGCCATTCTCCAGGCCTTAGAGAAGGAATAAATTCACAATTGGGGGAAAAGATAATCTGCCAGCTCCGCTAACCTAGGGAGCTCCAGACAGAAGCAGCTCCTGTCCAGGCATAAATGGTCCATGGACTTTGAATACCTTTCCCTCCTGCATGGGGATGTGTGGGCCTATTTCAGGAGAACATGCCCTTGTTGGCAGACTGTGAGTGTTTCAGCTGTGTGGTGGAGAGGTTGGTGTTTGAGGTTTGACACTGCCTATTAAACAGGGTCCTCACCTACCCACATCAGGGGCCTAAGGACTAGTGGCTCCACTCATGTCACCCAGCGACCTGTGACAGGGGTCCAAGGATAAATGGTACCTCCCAGTCCTTACAACCAAAAGCACTGGGTGCCCATGGTCCATCTGCAGAACCCACCCACCTGTGCACTCTAGGGAACAGGGAAACACTCTCCTCACAGACATTCATGGGACAGTTGTCAGCCCTCTGCCTTGTTCAGAGTGTGACCCCCTGCTGCAACCAGATACCTGTACCTACACCAATCACCCCTGCCCCTCTAAGACTGTAAGGCAGAGCCTTTACTACACACTTGATGACCAGCTACCTGGACACCTGAGCTGAATCCACACAAGAAAAATGAATGGATTCATAAGCTCATATACCTGATAATAGCTCTAGCCGTCTGGTGACAAGATGTTAGAGCTTCAAAGCTGAAAATAATCAAGCTATCTCACTCAAGCAGCCTATTTGGGCATATTAAAGCAAAACAAAGCAAGAAGCTAGGATACAATAAGCAAACAAAATAAATTAATACAATAACTTATAGATGGCTCAAAGACAACAGTCAATATCAAGTCACATAAAGAAGCAGACCATGATCACTTCAACAAGCTCTCAAAACAAAGAATCTAGGGATCTTCTGGATGAAGGTGCATTCCTGGAATTACCAGATGCAGAATACAGAAGATTAATATACAGAACTCTTCAAGACATCAAGAACAAGATCAGGAAGGAGATCAGGGAATATGCAGAACAAGCCAAGGAACACACAGATAAAGCAGTTGAAGAAATTAAAAAGGTTATTGAAGAACATAACGAAAAATTTAATAAGCTGCAAGAATCCATAGAGAGACAGCAATCAGAAATTCAGAAGATTAACAACAGAATTAGACAACTCAATAGGAAGTCAAAGGAGCAGAACTGAGGAATTGGAAGGCAGAATTTGTGAGATTGAAGATAAAACACTTGGCACTAATATATTTGAAGAAAAATCAGATAAAAAATTAAAAAAAAAATGAAGAAACCCTACGAATCATGTGGGACTCTATCAAGAGGAATAACCTATGAGTGACTGGAGTACCAGAACACGGAGGGATAACGGAAAATACAGAGAGAATTGCTGAAGATTTGTTGACAGAAAACTTCCCTGATATCGTGAAAGATGAGAAGATATCAATCCAAGATGCTCATCGAACCCCACACAAGGTAGATGTTAAAAGAAAGTCACCAAGACATATTATAATCAAACTTGCCAAAACCAAAAACAAAGGAGAGCCAATAAGAATAAGCTCAGACTACTTGGCAAAAACCATGCAGGCAAGAAGGCAATGGGATGACTTATATAAAAATTGAAGGAAAAAAATTTGCAGCCAAGAGTCATATATCCAGCAAAACAGTCTCACAAATATGAAGATGAAATTAGGACACTTCTAGACAGACAGAAATTTAGGGAATTTGTAAAAACCAAACCAAACTACAAGAAATAATAAAGGGAGTTCTTTGGTTAGAAAATCAATAATATCAGGTATCAACCCAAGACTAGAACACTGGGCAGAGCAATCAGAAGTCAACCCAGAGAGGGAAATCAAAAAATAAATCAAGATTAAAAAATGCTCAAATCAGGGTAACAGCAATGTTATTATGTAAAAGAAGACAACATTAAAACAATAAAGAGGGACTAAGAAATATAGTCATAGATGTTCCATATGGAGAGGAAGATAAGGTGATACAAAGAAATAAAAGTTAGGTTTAAATTTAGAAAAATAGGGGTAGATAATCAGGTAACCACAAAGGAAACAGACTATCCTACTCATCAAAATAAAATACAGGAAAAAAATAGAGGCTCAGCAGAAACACAACCAACAACAATGAATATGAGGAAAGGACAGTATATAAAGATAATCTACTCAGGACATGAAATTAAGTGGGAAAAAGAAACTGTCAACACACAAAAAAAAGACATCAAAATGATAGCACTAAATTCATACCTATCCATAATTACGCTGAATGTAAATGGACTAAATGCACCAGTGAAGAGACAGAGAGTGGCAGAATGAATTAAAATACACTGTCTGTCTAAATGCTGCCTACAAGAGACACATCTTAGACTTAGAGACATATACTAAAACTCAAAGGATGGAAAAAATATATCAAGCAATAAACAATCAAAAAGAGCAGGAGTGGCAATATTAATTTCTGAGAAAATAGACTTTAAAGTTAAATCCACAACAAAGGACAGGGAAGGACACTATATAATGCTTAAAGGGATAAATATACCAGGAGAATATAAACATATTAAATATTTACGCACCCAATGACAGGGCTGCAAGATACATATAACAAACACTAACAGCATTGAAAAGTGAGATAGACAGCTCCACAATTTTAGTACGAGACACTACTTTTGGTGAAGGACAGAACATCCAGAAAGAAGCCCAATAAAAACACAGAAGATCTAAACGCTACAATCAACCACCTTGACCTCATAGACGTATACAGAACACTCTACTCAACAGCAACCAAGTATACTTTCTTTTCTAGCACACATGGAACATTCTCTAGGATAGATCACATATTAGGTCATAAAGCAAGCCTTAGCAGAGTCCAAGACATCAAAATATTAAAAAACACCTTCTCTGACCATAAGTCCATAAAAGTAGAAATCAGTAACAGAAAAAGCAGGGAAAAGAAATCAAACACTTGGAAACTGAACAATACCCTGCTCAAAAAAAAAAAAAAAAAAAAATCTGTGTTATAGAAGACATTAAGGATGGAATAAAGAAATTCATAGAATCCAATGACAATGAAAACACTTTCTATCAGAACCTTTGGGACATGGAGAAAGCAGTGCTCAGAGGACAATTTAGAGCAATAAACACACACATACAAATAAGAAAAAGGGCCAAAATCAAAGAACTATCCCTACAACTTGAACAAACAGAGCAACAAAAGAAACCCTCAGGCACTAGAATAAAGCAAATAATAAAAATTAGAGCAGAATTAAATGAAAAAGAGAACAGAAAAACATTCGAAAGAGTTAATTAACAAGACCAAAAGCTGGTTCTTTGAAACAATTAAGAAAACTGATAAACCATTGGCCAAACTGACAAAAGAAAAACAGGACGGGAAGCAAATAACCTAAATAAGAAATGAGATGGGTGATGTTACAACAGATCCAAATGAAATTAAAAGCATCATATCAGATTACTATGGAAAATTGTACTCTAACAAATTTGAAAACCTAGAAGAAATGGATGATTTTCTAGAAATACACTACCTACCTAAACTAACACAAAATGAGGTAGAACAATTAATAAACCCATAACAAAAGAAGAGATTGAAAACATAACCAAAAAACTCCCAACAAAAAAACGCCCTGGTTGGGATGGCTTTACTGCAGAATTCTACCAAACTTCCGGAGAAGAGTTAACACCACTACTACTAAAGGTATTTCAGAGCATAGAAAAAGATGGAATACTCCCAAACTCATTCTATGAAGCCTGCATATCCCTGATACCAAAACCAGCTAAAGACACCACAAAAAAAGAAAATTACAGACCTATATCCCTCATGAACTTAGACACAAAAATCCTCAATGAAATTCTAGCCAATAGAATTCAACAACGCATCAAAAAAATAATTCACCATGACCAAGTGGGATTCATACTAGGTATGCAGGGATGGCTCAACATTAGAAAAACAATTAATGCAATCCATCATATAAATAAAACAAAATACAAGAACCACATGATCTTATCAATTGATGCAGAAAAGGCATTTGACAAAGTTCAACACCCATTCATGATAAAAACTCTCAGGAAAAAAGGAATAGAAGGGAAATTCCTCAACATAATAAAGGGCATTTATACAAAGCCAAAGGCCAACATCATCCTAAATGGAGAGAGTCTGGAAGCATTCCCCTTTAGAATGGGACTCAGACAAGGATGCCCTTTATCACCACTCTTATTCAACATTGTGCTAGAAGTCCTAGACAGAGCAATTAGGCTAGATAAAGATACAAAGGGCATCCAGATTGGTAAGGAAGAAGTAAAAGTATCTCTACTTGCAGATGACATGATCTTATACACAGAAAGCCCTAAAGAATCCTCAAGAAAACTACTGAAACTAACAGAAATGTTCAGCAGAGTATCGGGATACAAAATAAACCTACAGAAATCAGTTGAATTCTTCTACACCAACAAAAAGAACATTGAAGAGGAAATCACCAAATCAATACCATTTACAGTAGCCAACAAGAAGATAAAATACTGAGGAATAAATGTTAACAGAGACATGAAAGAACTATACAAAGAACATTACAAGACGCTACTGCAAGAAACCAAAAGAGGCCTACATAAGTGGAAAAGCATACCTTGCTCATCAATAGAAGGCGTAACATTGTAAAAATGTCTACTCTATCAAAAGTGATCTATAGATACAATGTAATTCCGGTCCAAATTCCAACGACATTTTTTTAATTAGAAGGAGAAACAAATCAGCAACTTCATATGGAAGGGAAAGAGGCCCCGGATAAGTAAAGCATTACTGAAAAAGAAGAACAAAGTGCGAGGCCTCACTCTACCTGATTTTAGAACCTATTATACCGCCACAGTAGTCAAAACAGCCTGGTACTGGTACAACAACAGATACATAGACTAATGGAACAGGATTGATAATCCAGACATAAATCCATTCACATATGAGCAGTTGATATTTGACAAAGGCCCAAATTCAGTTAAATGGGGAAAAAACAGTCTCTTTAACAAATGGTGCTGGCATAACTGGATATCCTTCTGCAAAAAAAAAAAAAAAAAAATGAAACTAGACCCATATCTCACACCATGCACAAAAACTAACCCACCTGGAGCAAAGGAGAATGAAGAACACCAGAGACACAAAGTAATTATGAGCCCAAGAGACATAAACCAGAGACTACATCATTCTGAGACCAGAAGAACTAGATGGTGCCCGGCTACAACCAGTGACTCCCCTGACAGGGAACACAACAGAAAACTCCTTGAGGGAGCAGGAGAGCAGTGGGATGCTGACCTCAAATTCTTGTGAAAAGACCAGATTTAGTGGTCTGACTGAGACTAGGAGGACCCTGGAGGTCATGGTCCCCAGACCTTCTGTTAGCCCAAGAGAGGAACCATTCCCAAAGCCAACTCTTCAGACAGGGATTAGACTGGGCTGTGGGATATTAAATGATATTGGTGAGGAGTGAACTTCTTGGATCAAGTAGACACATGAGACTATTTGGGCATCTCCTGTCTGGAGGGGAGATGAAAGGGCAGAGGGTGTTAGAGGCTGGCTGCATGGACGTGAAAATAGAGAGTGGAGAGGAATGTGCTTTCTCAATAGGGGGAGAGCAACTAGGAGTATATAGCAAGATGTATATAAATTTTTGCATGAGAGACTGACTTGATTTGTAAACTTTCACTTAAAGCACAATAAAAATTTTTTTTAAAGTTTTTTTCTTACTTTAGATGAAGTTTTACAGAACAAACTAGTTTCTCATTAAACAGTTCATACGCATATTGTTTTAGGACATTGGTTAACAATCCCAGCACATGTCAACACTCTTCCTTCTTGACCTTGGGTTACCTATTACCAGCTTTTCTGTCCCCTCCTTCCTTCTAGTTCTTGCCCCTGGGCTGGTGTGCCCATTTAATCTCATTTGTTTTATGGGTCTGTCTAATCTTTGGCTGAAGGATGAACCTCAGGGATGATTCATTACTGAGCTAAAAGGGTGTCTGGGGGCCATACTCTCAGAGTTCCTTCAGTTTCTGTCAGGCCAGTAAGTCTGGTCTTTTTTGTGAGTTAGAATTTTGTTCTACATTTTTCTCCAGCTCTCCAGAACCTCTATTGTGATTCCTGTCAGAGCAGTTAGTGGTGGTATCTTGGCACCATCTGGTTGTTCTGAACTCATTCTGGTGGAGGCTGTGGTAGATGTGGTCCATTAGTCCTTTGGACTAATCTTTCTCTTGTAGCTTTAGTTTTCTTCATTCTCTCTTGGGAACCAAGATTTGCAATGCCCTTCACAAAGCACTGTCATGCCCGTGAGCTCCTGAGTTCTTCTCAATGACTCTGCAAGTGAGAGGCCCAGTGCCCTCATCTCTCACCACAGATTAACTAGAAAAAAAAAAAAGCGTTGCCATCGAGTCGATTCCAACTCTAACGACCCCATAGGACAGAGTAGAACTGCGCTATAGGGTTTCCAAGGAGCAGCTGGTGGACTCGAACTGCCACCCTTTTGGTTAGCAGCTATAGTTCTCAACCACTGCACCACCAGGGCCCCTACCACAGATTAGAAAACAAAAAAGTATAGGTACTAGGTCATAACCAGACAGCAGGTCTTGGCATTCCAATGCCTCTACATCAGGCTGACTCTATGCTCAGGCTTTCCTGCTGCTCCATAATCCAGGTGGTGGGCAGATGAGGGAGGTCAACAGAAGCTGGTGTGGAGGGTGGTAACCTGGAGAGAGCTGGTTAAACTGGCAATGTGCCACATTCCCTCAGCTCCAGCAGGTGCTTGCCTCAGGCAAGAAAGGCCAAATTTTGTCTGATCCTTTGGCCTTCAGGAATAGCCAAAAACTCCAAATTTTGAGAGGGTCCTATTTTTAGGTGTTTGTGTTGACCTCTTATTTGATTCGTTTTTTAAACAGCATAGCTGTAAACTGAATTTGGTTTACAGGGTTGTGCCTGCTGCCCTGGAGAATCTCTGGACCTTATCTGGGCATGGAGTCAGACTGAGAAGGTAGAAGACGAAAAAAGGGGACAGGGACCCCAAAGAAAATAAAAATGCACAGATCTCTCCTTTGGAAAGGTAAAAATCCTCACTAAGTTTTGAACAAAGGAAAGGATCCAAATGGGACTAAGTCTTGCTTCTCTTGTGCCTGCAGAAACAAAACCAAGACAAACAAACAAACAAACCCGTTGCCATCCAGTCAATTCTGACTCTGAGGAAGCCAAGTGAAGACTGGCATTGCAAAGCCCATCCAGGCATAAGGAGAGGAGCCTCCTCCTCTTGTCAGCCACTAGAAACAAGAAGCTGAACTTGAAGAAAGAGAGTTGAAGAAAAATTGCTTGGTACAGCTGTGTATATAGCTGGAAGAACTGTGTACATTCAAGATGCCAATAGTAAAACCAAAGAAGATGGAGAGTGGTATAACAACCCCAAATTCACAAGCATTCACTAAACATGTGTTACATGTGAAGCACTGTTCTAAGCACATGAATTAAATCATTTAGCCTCACAACTCTAGGACATTGTTATTCTTGTTAGTGGTTGTTAAGTTGGCCACCAATTCATAGAGACCTTGCACACAACAGAAAGAAAAGCTACCTGGTCAAACACCATCCCCGTAATTTGTTTCAGGTTGGACCCTGGTGATTCATTGGGTTTTCACTGACTGATTTTTTGCGAGTAGCTCACCGGGCATTTCTTACTAGTTTGTCTTAGTCTGGAAGCTCCCCTGAAGCCTGTTCAGCATCATAACAACATGCAAGCTTCCACAGACAGACAGGCAGTGGCTCTGCATGATATGCATTGGTGGGAATTGAACCTGGGTTTCCCATATGGAAAGTGAGAATTCTACCACTGTACTACCAATGCCCTCTTCCATTGACATACTTACCATTATTACCCCCTTTTAGAGGTGAGGAAGCAGAGTTCTCAGTTAAGTAACTGGCATAAAGGTCACTCACCTGAGTGGTGGCCCTGGGAGTCAGACCCAGGCACCTGACACTAAACTTATCCTCTCAGCCACTTTGCTGGTATATGCCCTGATCTGAGGGAACAGAAAGCTCCCAAGACTCTGGGTGAAGAGATCAGATGGACTAACAGATTTATAGCTCTCCTCCTCCACCAGGAAATTCCAACATTCCTGGAGGGATTCTTGTTTAGGTGGAATTCTCTAGTCTGGGTAGTATAGGTCCTGACCAGAAATACAGGCAGTATGGATTTTATCACTGCCTCCCCACCCATCAATTCACCAGGAGGCGGTTCCAGAACA
The DNA here is from genome assembly GCF_024166365.1 of Elephas maximus indicus. Lineage (NCBI taxonomy): Eukaryota > Metazoa > Chordata > Mammalia > Proboscidea > Elephantidae > Elephas > Elephas maximus. The sequence continues at coordinate 40,595,754 of NC_064819.1, forward strand.
CTTGCTAAATAATCACCACGTATAAATCATGGTTCCTACCCCCAAGGAAACTGGGGATATACGATTTATACAAAAGAAATTGGAGCAAACGATAGAATCCCCACTTTCAGATTAGGTCAGGGACACCAGCCCTGCTCTTCACAATGAGACTTTAGGGGGAAAACTGCCCCTTTGGGTTTCTCATAGAAATAGCAAATTTCTGGAGCAGTCAGTTTCAGATGAGCCATTTCCCAGCCACAGGTCTTCAGTTAGGTGAGCAAAAGCATGCTAGAGCTGGAGGGGACTCTTGTGGAAAATCCCCATCCTCCCTCAAGCGCGTCTTCCTCAACTACTAACATGGGCTCTTCAAGCATTCTCTGACTCACATGCAAGGCTGGTGGGGCCATGAAGAAAACACACTTTGCTCTCTTTATGAGTATCTTTGGTATACATTAAACTAGAGGGCAAAAGGAAGTCCTGAAGAAAAATTATATAAAAACTCCGAAACGGCACTTCTTCAAGAGTCATCAGCAGGAACAGAGAGGCCCATGTACAAGGCCATCTTGGGTTCAGAGGAAGGTAGGAGTTGCAACGGGGGGAGCAGCGAGTAGCTGTCAGGGTACAGGCTGCACCAGTTCCACTGCTGTGAATTAAGAACTTATGCCCTTTATCTAGGGTAATTTACAGACTGCCCTCGGAAACTTAACATGCTAGCTCTGTTACCTCAAAATGCATCACTTGGTAAACAGCACAATGAAAGATCTTATAGCAATAAATTTAAAGAACTAAGTTTCTTCACCACGTAAAGAGAAACAGGGCAACTCTTGAGCCTTGTCCTGGAAAATTCTGAAGACTGTGTGACCTGGAACCAATCAATTAGTCTCTCAGAGCTTCTGACGGCTTGATGAGCATTCAGTGAGAGTGAGGATACATCTCCACTCTGCAGCGGAACGGTGGTTATGAACCATGGTGTAGAAGAGTCTTTTGAGGTATTCAAGTGGCATGAAAAATAAAGCTACTAGAAAGAGATCAGTTAGAACTTCAAGGGTTGCTCCTCATGCTCAATTGAACTGAGTAATTTTCCCTATCATTTTCTGAACTATCCAAAGCTGCTGTTTTTCATTGACTGGAGGTCTAGAATAGAAGCCAGAGATTCCAGTGTTCTCATCCAGCAAGAGCTATTTGGCCTCCACATGGGGAAACTCGTAGAATCAGCCACTGATAGGCAGTGACAACCTGCCTCAGTGTCCTCTTGTTCATAGGAACTTTCCGCATGAAAACCAGCACACCGAATACCGCAAGGCCATCAACCTCTTCACTGAGAGTGGTAAGAAGACACACATGAGTTTCTGGAAAACGGAGGGTTTATGAAGCAGTCAACTTTGGAGAAAAATCTATAACTCTGTGTAAGTAAGTGAGTCTGGAGTGCATGTGTATGGTGTGTGTTGTATGTGTGTATGTGTGTGTGTCATGTGTGCACACGAGTAAGTGGTATGGTGAAGTGTGCATGTGTTCACATGGTGTGTGTGGGTGTGGCATGTTGTGCGTGTCTGCGTGTGTGGTGTTTGGTGTGTGTGGCATAGTGAGGTGTGTGTGGCATGTGTGGTGGAGTGAGGTATGTGTGCGGTGTGTGTGTGTGGCATGTGTTGTGTGTGTGCCTCTGTGTGGTGTAGTAAGAGGATGTGTGTGGTGTGTGTGGTACATGTGATATGTGTGGTATCTGTGTGGTATGTGCTGTGCAGTGAGGGGGGTGTGTGTGGTATATGCGGTGTGCTGAGGTGTGTGTGTGGTATGTGTGGTATAGTCAGGGGGGTGCATGTGGTATGTGTGGTGTGCTGAGATGTGTGTGATATAGTGAGGGTGTGTGTATTGTATGGGTGGTGTGCTGAGGTGTGTGTGTGGTGTGATGAGATATATGCATGCGTGCATGTGTGGTAAGGTCTACACGTGGCATGTGCGATGTGTGTGGTATGTTTATACGTGGTGTGATGAGGTACGTGCATGTGTGCCTATGGCATGTGTGTGTGGTACACGTGGTGTGATGAGGTGTATGTGTGGTATATTAAGGTGTGTGTTTGGTATGTGTTTTGTGTGTGTATGGTATGTGTGGTGTGATGAGGTGTGTGTGTGATATGGGTATATGTGGTGCGATAAGATTTGTGTGAGTGTGCATGTGTGGTGTATATGTGGTATAGTGAGGTGTGTGTATGTGGTGTGTGTGTGGTAAGTGTGGTGTGATGAAGTGTGTATACGAGGCATGTGTCTGTGTGTGGTGTGGTTTGGTGAGGTATGTGGGGGGGGCCGGTGTGGTATGTGAGATATGTGTGTGCTTGTGTGCATGTGTGTGTGTGTGTGTGAGATGTGGTATGTAAGGTATGTGTGTGGTATGTACGCTATGGTGTGGTATATGAGGTGTGTGTGTGTAGTGTGTGTGTGGTGTATATGTGGGGTGACTTATCAGTTGTCAGCACAACAATGAGAAGGTATCCTTCTTTGGATCAGGGTTTAATAAATGGTGAAAGCTGAAAGAGCATTGGGAAAAAAAAAAAGCTGAAACCAACACAATCAACAGAGGTTGACTCACTGATAAAAATTGTCTCCAAAAATAACATTCTTGAAAAAATAAATAACTAAAGCTTACAGTGAAATCATCAGGAACACAAGAATAGCCTTTGTTGAATAGGAAAAAATAGCCTAAACTCCTTTTTTTTAGTTTTAGTTATCATTTGTGTACGTACAATTCTGAAAAGTATCAGGTACTGAAAAGGTAACTCTTTCTAAATTCGAACTTACATTTATGGGAGATTTCTTTCCCTTTCCATTAAAAAAAAAACCCTTCTCAAACTCCCAATCTAAGTGCTGAGTTGGGGTTGTTGGTGTCCTGTGTTACTGGGAGGACATGGTGTCTGGCTGTCTGCTGTCCTAGATGTAGGCAGTAGAAGCTCACTCACATTACCATGGAAAAGGGGTTTATTTTGAGGCTATGTGTGGACTGGACTTGGAATTAGAATAAGCATCAGCTCCACAGTAAGCAGTTACTATCTCCTGCTCTCTGGAGACTGCCGGGTCATGATTCCCTATCACACCTTCACACTGGCAAGCCTGCTGCTGCTGTGCGTGCCCGTCAGGTAAGATAATGTCTTCTACAGCTGCACACAGAATCTCTTCAAAGATGAATGAAAGTGGTTTTACATCAAGCGAACTGGATTTTGTTAATTTCCGAACATATATTTACTAGTTTTCAGGGAATTTTAAAAACTCTTTGTCCTAACGGGATTGTGAACATGAAGCCTCTTTCTCTTCTCTTGTTATTTTTGAAGAGTATACCAACTCACCAAAAAAGGGTAAAATTCCCTGAAAGATCAAAATAACATGACTTTCCCCAGATAGCTTATCAACTGAGTCTCTCATTGCAGTAATGGATTCACTCTGATGTTTTTAATAATTAAAGGAGAGAGAAACATTGTGAGCTGCCTTATCACCCGGCAAAGATGTCAGAAGTTAGCTCATCCGAAATCCATCGGTCATGCTGGGTCTGAAGCCCCTGTGCTGACAGAGCCCCAGCTGTGGGCAGGGAGTATGGGGCTGCTCCAGAGCATTGCTGATGTCCCTATCACTTTGCTCAAATTCACCTCAGGCCTCTCTAAGTGGGACTACAGGGCTCCCTGCACCCGTGCAGGAGACACAGGCTGGCCTGTCTCTCACTCTCTGTTTAACCTCTCTCTGATGTTGTGGCTGGGCCTTCAGTTCTTGGCGTATAAATCTTCTGCACAATAAGCTGGAGCTGGCAGGTGTTTGCAAGTCTTGTCTGGGCTATTTTATTGCCAAGTACTGTGGTTCCCAGAAAGCGCAGCTTAGCTAGGGGTTGCTTCAGCTTGGGTCTTCTACCTTGACTGTCTTAGCTATCATTGCCTGTGTGACCAGGCCCCCCTCCCTCCCACCCTGTAGAGTCGGTCAGATGACTGAAGCTGCATGGATGCTGCCTCACAGGGCTGACCAGGACTTCCGGTCCTAGCACAGCAACCCCTCATCCCTTGACAAACCAGGATAGCTAGTCACCCTGATGCTGTGTCCCTGGGCAGCCGGTGAAAGTCCCTGTGAAATCAAGGTCTCCAAATAGTGCTAAGCCCAGAAGGGTTGCTGAGAATAGCCCATGACCCTAGGTGCCAGAAACCACTAGCTGGGGAGAAAAGAACTGAAATTGAAACCATCAGGAACCAAAGAAAACAGCAACAATTCCCTTCTCTCTCTGTTGGGCCAGATAGTCTCAATCTCTGCTGAAGACAAATCTAAACCCTCAAGGACCTTACAGACACTCACTTGGTGCTTCCAAATGACTTCAGAGTCTCTCTTACTGTGATATTTCCCTTCCTCCCTCTAATAACGGTGAAAGAGCCCAAACCAAACAATATTTGCGTATGATTTAGTGTGCACGTGAGACCGCTGATGGCCCTCTGACTGTGTGCGTAGCTCTGTGCTGAGCATGGAGTGGTTTATGTGAGCAGTCAGGGTCCACTGCCTGCCTTCCAGAAACCCGCACCCTGGCAAGTGTGTGGAGGCAGAAGCTAGGTAAATAGCTTAATGAGATAGCAAGTACCACAGGACTCGGAAGAGGCCAGGCTCACACTACCAGTCATGAAGGAGTGATGTTTACGCTGAGCCTTGATGGTGGGTGAGGATTTGGATTAGCTCATGTAGACAAAAGTGCAACATTTCTGGGGAAAAACTGCTTGTGCCAACAAGCTGGCTTTGGCCGGGTGTACAGTCACCTCTCACCTGGCTGGCAAATATTTGCAAATGAGCAAACACCACATCCCCAGTGAGAGCCTTCCATTTTAGTGGCTGGAGCCAAGGAAAGGATAAGGCAGAAAAAATGACAGGGTAAAATGGGTTTCTATTCAGGGAACCCGTGTTTAAACCTTCCCCACATCTCAAGAGCAAACTCATCCATTTCTTGGCTTGAAACCAGACTTTTTGCTTTGGGGGCACCTTTCACCTGTGGGTTCTGAGCAGACCTAGGAGTTTTCTGTGAAGAAGGCATTGCTGTCTCTTGGCAAAAGAATGTTCTGGAGTCACCTTAGGCCATGTGGCAATAGGGGTTGCAACACTGAACCATTTGTTCCCAACGCTAAGAGCCTTGCAGATACGGTCTCATCTTTTAATTATTAGGATGACTGGGAAGGGCAATTACTGTTTATTTGGCCTTTGTTATATTAAACCCACAACCGCCACATAGCCCAGCCCGCCTTGTGTAGGCAAAGCCAGCAACAGCCAGCCAGAGTGGGTGCAGGTTGGGGAGGAGGGGTGTGGAGAGGAGCCAGGGGACATGGTGCATAGTAATTTTCCTAGCCAGATTCATTACCTAAAATGATTCCAAGAGCGAACACACACCTCCCATTCACTACAACACCGGAATGCAGCTCCCACTGGTGGCTTTGGGTATTTCCTGGTTCACCAGGGCCCAGCCCAGAGGGACCACAAAGGTCATTGATGTGGTGGTTCCCAACTGATGCGCTCTGGGCTTCAAGGTGTTCCAACAGGCTCTGAATTATTAAAAAAGTCTTCCAGGTCCCTGTGTGAGCCACATTGCCTGGGACCACCAGCATGAAGCAAGGACAGATGTTGGAAACCACCAGTAGGGTTTGACCTCATTTTTTGACTAAGCAGACTGAGGTAAGGAAAGTAATTTGTCCGTGTCTATAGCACTGATTTATGGTGGGATTTGGACTAGAATCCCTGCCCCTTAATTCTTATCCTTTCCTCTTCACCCCAATTTCTTACCTCTCCACACTCAAGTGAACGTATTGATTCCACTCACTGTGGCTGAACCTTGAAAATCAAGCTGACAATTGATAAGCACAGGGAATGTGAGCCTGAGTCGGACGGTGGTATTTGCCAAATTTCAGGCTTGAACGTCATGTATTTCTACCTGAGATCACTGCCTTCCCAGCCTGTGGCAGGTTCTTCAGGACAAATCTAATGGAGCCTCAGCCCATGCAATGGCTGGGACTGGCGTCAATAGCACTTGTCCCCAAAGGATGCTTCCAAGAGGCATTAAGGAAACATGGCTAAGGGCATAGTCCTTCTCTACCCCACCAAACTCACTAGTATAAGTCCTTGGGCATGAGAGAAGAAAGTCACTACAGAGATCATCCAAGACAAAAGAACTTCATCTTGAATAGAAAAACTGCACTGAAGTGAAGAGCACAGGGGAGAAAGAGCTGCAAGTTCCCATCTGGCAAGAAAAGCCAGAAGGTGACCTGTGTCTCCCAGGACTTAGCCCTGGGAAAAGTAGACCTAGGAAAATCACCTACGTATCCTCATGTTTACTCACTGTTCCAACAACTTTCTTTCATGCAAGTCGAGACATCCATCTGCAGCAAACATCAGTTTAGTCCCAGAGGGAGGAGGAGTTGCCAAGACAGCACACAGCCTTGGGGAAGAGTGGGAGGAGCTGGGCAGTGCCAAGACCGTCCCTTAGTCCCTTGAAATTCCATGTGATGGTAAATGGCAGCCTTAAATGCTGCTGCTGGCAGACCCCTCCCCACCCGCCCGCCATCAGTGTACAGTGGGTTCCATGGTGTCAGGCAGAATTGGGACCTCACTGAGGGGCTTTTGAAACTGGCAGTACCTGGCAGTTCTGATTCACTCTTTGGTCTTTTTTCATCATAATAAAAATGTATATAGCAAAATATATGCAATTCAACATTTTTACATGTAAAATTCACTGACATTGATTACACTTATCATGCTGAGCAACCATCACCACTATCCTTTTCCAAATTATTCCAACACCATCAACAGAAAATCAGTGGCCCCTAAGCAAAGACTCTCCATTTCCCCCTCCCTTCCACCCCTAGAAAGCACTAATAAGCTTTGGTCTCTATGCATTTGTCTATTCTAGATATTTCTTATAAGCGGAATCAGGTGTTTGTTTTTATGGCTAACTGACTTCACCCAGCATAATGTTTTCCAGGTTCATCCATGCTGCAGCATGTATCAGAACTTCATTTCTCTTTGTGGCTGAGTAGCATCCCATTGTATGTATATACCACATTTTTTTTACCCATTCATCCGTGGATGGACATACTTTTATTTCAATGTATAGCTAGGTGGGAGGACACTGAGCTGCAGGAAGGCACGAAGGAAGGGTAGCAAGTCACCGGCAAAAGTCTCAGGGCTCCACTGCAATGGCAGCAGTTGTTGTCTTCTGGCTTCATCAGAACAATCTCCTTCCCAGGGAAATTTCTCTTTGCATTTATCCAATAATAATGATAAAAATAGGAATAATAAACCACTACTACCTCAACAACAGAGTACCTGGGTGGTGAAAATGGTTAATGCACTCAGCTACCAAACAAAAGGTTGGGAGTTAGGATCAACCTAGAGGGGCCTCAGAAGAAAAACTTGGCAATCTACTTCTGAAAAATATACCATTGAAAACCCTATGGAGCACATTACTACTCTGACACACATGGGGTTGCTATGAGTCAGAATCAACTCCGTGGCAACAGGTTTTACTGGTTTTTATCTTAATAACAGCTACCATTTATTGAATGCTCACATGTACCAGATAATAAGCTAGGTTTTTTACATGTTTAACATACTTTTTGTTTCATTTAATCATCACAGTTACCCAGTGAAATCTTGTTGTTGTTGTTAGGTGCCATCAAGTTGCTTCTGACTGAAAGCCACTGTATGTACAACAGAACAAAACATTGCCAGCTCCTGCTCCATCCTCACCATCATTGTTATGCTTGAGTCCATTGTTGCAACCACTGTATAAATCCATCTCATTGAGGGTCTTCCTCTTTGCTGGCCCTCTAATTTACCAAGTATGATGTCCTTCTTCAGGGTTTGGTCCCTCCTGATAACACCTTCAGAAGTATGTGAGACAAAGTCTCATCTTCCTCGCTTCTAAGGAGATTCTGGCTGTACTCCTTCTAAGACAAATTTGTTCATTCTTCTGGCAGTCCATGGTATATTCAATATTCTTCACCAACACCATAATTCAAAGGCATCAATTCTTCTTTGGTCTTCCTTATTCGTATGTTCACATGCATATAAGGTGATTGAAAACAACATGAATTGGGTCAGGTGCACCTTAATCCTTAAAGTTAAACCTTTGCTTCTCAACACTTTAGAGAGGCCTTTTCCAGCTGATTTGCCCAATGCAATACATCTTTTGATTTCTTGACTGCTGCTTCCATGGGTGTTGATTGTGCATCCAAGTAAAATGAAATCCTTGACAATTTCAGCATTTTCTCTCTTTATCATGATGTTGGCTATTGGTCCAGTTGTGAGGATTTTTATTTTCTTTATGTTGAGGTGAAATCCATACTGAAGGCTATAGTCTTTGATCTTCACCAGTAAGTGCTTCAAGTCCTCTTCACTTTCAGCAAGCAAGGTTGTACCATCTGCATATCACAGGTAGTTAATAAGTCTTCCTGCAATCCAGGTGCCACTTTCTTCTTCACATAGTCCAGCTTCTCAGGTTATTTGCTTAGTACACAGATTGAGTATGGTGAAAGGATACAACCCTAACACACACCTTTCTTGGCTTTAAACCATACAGTATCCCCTTGTTCTGTTCAAATGGCTACCTCTTGGTCTAAGTACAGGTTCTTCATGAGCCCAATGAAATGTTCCGAAATTCCCATTCTTCACAATATTATCCATAATTTGTTATGATCAACATAGCTGAATGCCTTTGGATAGTCAATAAAACACAGGTAAACATCTTTCTGGTATTCTATGCTTTCAGCCAGTATCCAACTGACATTAGCAATGATATACTTTATTCTATGTCCTTTTCTGGCTTGAATTTCTGACAGTTCCCTGTTGATGTACTGCTGCAACTGCTTTTGAACTATCTTCAGCAAAATTTTACTTTATGTGTAATATTAATGATATTGTTTGATAATTTCTGCATTTTGTTGAATCAACTTTCTTTGGAATGAGTACAAATATGAATGTCTTCCACTTAGTTGGCCAGGTAACTGTCTTCCAAGTGTCTTGGCATAAACGAGTTAGCACCTCCAGTGCTGCATCCATTTGTTGCAACATCTCTACTGGTATTCTGTCAATTCTTGGAACCTTGTTTTTCACCAATGATTTCAGTGCAGCTTGGACCTCTTCCTTCACATGCTGCCTCCTGTAACAGTTGAACGTAGACCAATTCTTTTTGGTACAGTGACTCTGTGTTCCTTCAATCTTCTTTTATTTTTATTATTGTATTTTAGATGAAGGTTTACAGAACAAGCTAGCTTCTCATTAAACAATTAGTACACGGATTGTTTTGTGACATTGGTTAACAACTCCATGACATGTCAACGCTCTCCCTTCTTGACCTGGGGTTGCCTATTACCAGCTTTCCTGTCCCCTCCTGCCTTCTAGTCCTTGCCCCTGGGCTGATGTGTCCCTTCAGGCTCCTTTTATTTTATGGGCCTGTCTAATCTTTGGCTGAATGTTGAACCTCAAGAGTGACTTCATTACTGAGCTCAAAGGGTGTCCAGGGGCCATACTCTTGGAGTTTCTCCAGTCTTTTTCAGGTCAGTAAGTCTGGTCTTTTTTTGTGAGTTAGAATTTTGTTCTACATTTTTTTCTAGTGCTGTCCAGGACCCTCCACTATGATCCCCATCAGAGCAGTGAGTGGTGGTGGAGGCTGTGGTAGTTGTGGTCCATTAGTCCTTTAGACTAATCTTCTCCTTGTATCTTTGGTTTTCTTCATTCTCCCTTGCTCCAGACAGGGTGAGACCAGTGGAGTATCTTAGTTGGCCACTCACAAGCTTTTAAGATCCCAGACGCTATTCACCAAAGTAGAACGTAGAACATTTTCTTTATAAACTATATTATGCAAATTGAGCTAGATGTTCCCTGAGACCTTGGTCCGCACAGCCCTCAGCCCAGTAATTCAGTCCCTCAGGAAGTTTGGATATGCCTATGGAGCTTCCACGACCTTGCCTTGGTCAAATTGTATTGGCTTTTCCAAACTTACCACTTCTCTATTGTCTATTTAGTGCTTTCCTTCCCCACCTCTCCCCCATAACCATCAAAGGTTATTTCTTTTGTGTGTTAAACCTTTCCATGGTTTTTTATACTAGAGGTCTCATACAATATTTGTCCTTTTGTGATTGACTTATTTCATTCAGCATAATGGCCTCTGGATTCATCCATGTTGTGAGATGTTTCACAGATTCATCATTGTTCTTTCTTTGGTAGTGCTCCATTGTGGGTATGTAACATAGTTTGTTTCTTCATTCATCTGTTCATGGGCATCTAGGTTGTTTCCATCTTTTTGCTATTGTGAACAATGCTGGGATGAACATGGGTGTGCATATGTCTATTCGTGTGATGGCTCTTATTTCTCTAGGATATATTTCTAGGAATGAGATTGCTGGATCATATGGTATTTCTATTTCTAGCTTTCTAAGGAAGATTCATGTGGTTTTCCAAAGTGGTTGTACCATTTTGCATTCCCACCAGCAGTGTATAAGAATTCTAATCTCCCAGTAGCCTCTCCAACATTTGCTATTTTCTGTTTTTCTGATTTGTGCCAGTAATGCCAGAGTGAGATGGTATCTCATTGAGGATTTGATTTGCATTTCTTAATGGCTAGTGATCACCAGCATTCCCTCATGTGTCTGTTAGCTCTTCAATATTTTTTTTAATAATTTTTATTGTGCTTTAAGTGAAAGTTTATAAATCAAGTCAGTCTTTCACACAAAAACCCATATGCACCTTGCTACACACTCCCAATTACTCTCCGCCTAATGAGACACCCTGCTCTCTCCCTCCACTCTCTCTTTTCGTGTCCTTTTCGCCAGCTTCTAACCCCCTCCACCCTCTCATCTCCCCTCCAGGCAGGAGATGCCAACCTAGTCTCAAGTGTCCACCTGATCCAAGAAGCTCACTCCTCACCAGCATCGCTCTCCAACCCATTGTCCAAGAGTTGGCTTCGGGAATGGTTCCTGTCCTGGGCCAACAGAAGATCTGGAGGCCATGACCACTGGGGTCCTTCCAGTCTCAGTCAGACCACTAAGTCTGGTCTTATGAGAATTTGGGGTCTGCAATTTTTATCCCACTGCTCTCCTGCTCCCTCAGGGGTTCTCCATTGTGTTCTCTGTCAGGGCAGTCATCGGTTGTAGCCAGGCACCATCTAGCTCTTCTGGTCTCAGGTTGATGTAGTCTCTGGTTCATGTGGCCCTTTCTGTCTCTTGGGCTCGTAATCACCCTATGTCCTTGTTGTTCTTCATTCTCCTTTGATCCAGGTGGGTTGAGACCAATTGATGCATCTTAGATGGCTGCTTTCTAGAGTTTAAGACCCCAGACTCCTCTCTCCAAGGTGGGATGCAGAATGTTTTCATTATAGATTTTATTATGCCAGTTGACTTAAATGTCCCCAGAAACCATGGTCCCCAGGCCCCTGCCCCTGCTACACTGGCCTTCGAAGCATTCAGTTTATTCAGGAAACATCTTTGCTTTTGATTGAGTCCAATTGTGCTGACCTCCCCTGTATTCTGTACTGTCTTTCCCTTCATCTAAAATACTTCTTATCTACTATCTAATTAGTGAATACCCCTCTCCCACCCTCCCTCCCTCCCTCCCTCCTCCCACTTGTAACCACAAAAGAATGTTTTCTTCTCAGTTTAAACTATTTCTCGAGTTCTTATAATAGGGGTCTTATACAATATTTGTCCTTTTGCAACTGACTAATTTCACTCAGCATAATGCCTTCCAGGTTCTTCCATGTTATGAAATGTTTCACAGATTCCTCACTGTTCTTTATCGATGCGTGGTATTCCATTCTGTGAATATACCATAATTTATTTATCCATTCATCCATTAATGGGCACCTTGGTTGCTTCCATATTTTTGCTATTGTAAACAGTGCTTCAATAAACATGGTGTGCATATATCTGTTCATGTAAAGCTCTTATTTCTCGAGGATATATTCCAAGGAGTGGGATTGCTGGATCGAATGGCGGTTCAAACTTTTCGAGGAAGTGCCAAATCGATTTCCAAAGTGGTTGTACCATTTGACATTCCCACCAGCAGTGTAGAAGTGTTCCAATCTCTCCACAGCCTCTCCAACATTTATGATTTTGTGTTTTTTGGATTAATGCCAGCCTTGTTGGAGTGAGATGAAATCTCATTGTAGTTTTGATCTGCATTTCTCTAATGGCTAATGATCGTGAACATTTCCTCATATATCTGTTAGCTACCTGAATGTCTTCTTTAGTGAAGTGTCTATTCATATCTTTTGCCCATTTGTTAATTGGGTTATTTGTCTTTTTGCAGTTGAGTTTTTGCAGTATCATGTAGATTTTAGAGATCAGGCGCTGATCAGAAATGTCATAGCTAAAAACTCTTTCCCAGTCTGTAGGTAGTCTTTTACTCTTTTGGTGAAGTCTTAGGAGCTCCCAGTTATCTAGGTTTTCTTCTACGTTCTTTACAATGTTTTTTATACTGTTTAGGCCATGTATTAGGGCCCCTAATGTTGTCCCTATTTTTTTCTTCCATGATCTTTATCGTTTTAGATTTTATATTTAGGTCTTTGATCCATTTGGAGTTAGTTTTTGTGCATGGAGTGAGGTATTGGTCTTGTTCCTTTTTTTTGCAGATGGATATCCAGTTATGCCAGCACCATTTGTTAAAAAGACTGCCTTTTACCCATTTAGCTGTTTTGGGGCCTTTGTCAGATACCAACTGCTCATATGTGGATGGATTTATGTCTGGATTCTCAATTCTGTTCCATTGGTCCATGTATCTGTTGTTGTACCAGTACCAGGCTGTTTTGACTACTGTGGTGGTATAATAGGTTCTAAAATCAGGTAAATTAAGGCCTCCCACTTTGTTCTTTTTCAGTAATGCCTTATTTATCCGGGGCCTCTTTCCCTTCCATATGAAACTGGTGACTTGTTTTGCCATCTCATTAAAGAATGTCCTTGGGATTTGGATTGGAATTGCATTAAATGTATGGATTGCTTTTGGCAGAATAGACATTTTTATAATGTTAAGTCTTCCTATCCATGAGCAAGGTATGTTCTTCCACTTACGTAAGTCTCTTCTGGTTTCTTGCAGAAGTGTACTGTACTTTTCTTTGAGTAAGTCTTTTACGTCTCTGGTAAGATTTATTCCTAAGTATTTTTCCTCTTGGGGGCTACTGTAAATGGCATTGATTTGGTGATTTCCACTTCGATGTTCTTTTTGTTGGTGTAGAGGAATCCAGCTGATTTTTGTATGTTTATCTTGTATCCCCATACTCTGCTGAGCTCTTCTATTAGTTTCAGTAGTTTTCTGGAGGATTCCTTAGGGTTTTCTGTGTACAAGATCATGTCATCTGCAAATAGAGATACTTTGACTCCTTCCTTGCCAATCTGGATGCCCTTTATTTCTTTATCTAGCCTAATTGCTCTGGCTAGAACTTCCAGCACAATGTTGAATAAGAGCGGTGATAAAGGGCATCCTTGTCTGGTTCTTGATCTCAACGGTAATGTTTTCAGGCTCTCTCCATTTAAGGTGATGTTGACTGTTGGCTTTGTATACAAATGCCCTTTATTATGTTGAGAAATTTTCCTTCTATTCCTATTTTGCTGAGAGTTTTTATCATGAATGAGTGTTGAACTTTGTCAAATGCCTTTTCTGCATCAATTGATAAAATCATGTGATTCTTGTCTTTTGTTTTATTTATGTGGTGGATTACATTGTTTTTCTAATGTTGAACCATCCCTGCATACCTGGTATGAATCCCACTTGGTCATGGTGAATTATTTGTTTGATATGTTGTTGAATTCTATTTGCTAGAATTTTGTTGAGGATTTTTGCGTCTACATTCATGAGGGATATAGGTCTATAATTTTCGTTTCTTGTGGTGTCTTTACCTGGTTTTGGTATCAGGGATATGGTGGCTTCGTAGAATGAATTTGGTAGTATTCCATCCTTTTCTATGCTCTGAAATACCTTTAGTAGTAGTGGTGTTAACTCTTTTCTGAAAGTTTGGTAGAACTCTGCAGTGAAGCCTTCCAGACCAGGGCTTTTTTTTGTTGGGAGTTTTTTGATTATCTTTCAATCCCTTCTTTTGTTACTGGGTCTATTTAGTTGTTCAACCTCTGTTTGTATTAGTTTAGGTAGGTAGTGTGTTTCTAGGAATTCATCCATTCCTTCTAGGTTTTCAAATTTGTTTGAGTATAGTTTTTCATAGTAATCTGATATGATTCCTTTAATTTCAGTTGGGTCTGTTGTAATATCGCCCATCTCATTTCTTATTTGGGTTATTTGCTTCCTCTCCTGTTTTTCTTTTGTCAGTTTGGCCAATGGTTTATCAATTCAGTCGAGTTTTTTAAAAAAACAGCTTTTGGTCTTTTTAATTCTTTCAATTGTTTTTCTGTTTTCTATTTCATTTAGTTCAGCTCTAATTTTTATTATTTGTTTTCTTCTGGTGCCTGTGGGTTTCTTTTGTTGCTCTCTTTCTATTTGTTCAAGTTGTAGGGATAGTTCTTTGATTTTGCCCTTTTCTTCTTTTTGTATGTGTGCATTTATTGATATAAATTGGCCTCTGAGCACCGCTTTTGCTGTGTCCTAAAGGTTCAGATAAGAAATGTTTTCGTTCTCATTGGATTCTATGAACTTTTTTATTCCATCCTTAATGTTTTCTATAATCCAATCTTTTTGGAGTAGGGTACTGTTCAGTTTCCAAGTGTTTGATTTCTTTTCCCTGCTTTTCCTGTTATTGATTTCCACTTTTATGGCCTTATGGTCAGAGAAGCTGCTTTGTAACATTTCAATGTTTTGGAATCTGCTAAGGCTTGCTTTATGACCTAATATATTTTTTTATGTGGTCTATTCTAGAGAATGTTCCATGTGCACTAGAAAAGAACGTATAGTTGGTTGGTGTTGGGTGGAGTGTTCTGTATACATCTACGAGGTCAAGTTGGTTGATTGTGGCATTTAGATCTTCCGTGTCTTTATTGAGCTTCTTTCTGGATGTCCTTTCCTTCACCGAAAGTGGTGTGTTGAAGTCTCCTACTATCGTTGTGGAGCTGTCTATCTCACTTTTCAATGCTGATAGTTTGTTTTATGTATCTTGCAGCCCTGTCATTGGGTGCATAAATATTTAATATGGTTATATCTTCTTGGTTTATTGTCCCTTTAATCATCATATAATGTCCTTTCTTATCCTTTCTGATGGATTTAACTTTAAAGTCTATTTTGTCAGAAATTAATATTGCCACTCCTACTCTTTTTTGATTGTTGTTTGCTGATATTTTTTCCATCCTTTGAGTTTCAGTTTGTTTGTGTCTCTAAGTCTAAGTAGTGTCTTTTGTAGGCAGCGTATAGACGGATCTTGTCTTTTAATCCATTCTGCCACTGTCTCTTTATTGGTGCGTTTAGTCTATTTACTTTCAGGGTAATTATGGATAGGTATGAATTTAGTGCTATCATTTTGATGTCTTTTTTTGTGTGTGACAGCTTTTTCCTACTTGATTTTATGTGCTGAGTAGATTTTCTTTGTATATTGTCCTTTCCTCATATTTGTTGTTGTTGATTTTGTTTCTGCTGAGTCTGTATTTTTCCCTTGTATTTTATTTTGATGAGTAGGGTAGTTTGTCTCCTTTGCGGTTACCTTATTATTTACCCCTATTTTTCTAAATTTAAAACTAACTTTTATTTCTTTGTATCACCGTGTCTTCCTCTCCAGATGAAAGGTGTATGATTACATTTTTTATTCCCTCTTTATTATTTTAATGTTGTCTTATATAATAACATCGCTGTTACCCTGTGTTGAGCTTTTTTTTTTAAAAAAAAAAAAAAAAAAAACTTGCTTTGTTTTTTTGGATTTCCCTGTCTAGGTTGACTTCTGGTTGTTCTGCCCGGTGTTCTAGTCTTGAGTTGATACCTGATATTATTGATTTTCTAGCCAAAGAACTCCCTTTAGTATTTCTTGTAGTTTTTGTTTGGTTTTTACAAATTCCCTCAACTTGTGTTTATCTGGAAATGTCTTCATTTCACCTTCATATTTAAGAGACAGTTTTGCTGGACACATGATTCTTGGCAGGCAATTTTTTTCCTTCAATTTTTTAAATATGTCATCCCATTGCTTTCTTGCCTGCATGGTTTCTGCTGAGTAGTCCGAGCGTATTCTTATTGGCTCTCCTTTCTAGATGACTTTTCCTTTATCCCTCCTGCTCTTATAATTGTCTCTTTATCTTTGGTTTTGGCAAGTTTGATTATAATATCTCTTGGTGACTTGCTTTTGAGATCTACCTTATGTGGAGTTTAATGAACATCTTGGATAAATATCTTCTCATCTTTCACAAAACCAGGGAAGTTTTCTGGCAACAAATCATCAACAATTTTCTCTGTATTTTCTGTTATCCCTCCCTGTTCTGGTACTCCAGTCACTTGTAGGTTGTTTCTCTTGGTAGAGTCCCACATGATTCTTGAGATTTCTTCATTTTTTTTAATTCTTTTATCTGATTTTTCTTCAAAGAAATTAGTGCCAAGTGATTTATCTTTGAGTTCAGTAATTCTAGCTTCTGCTTGCTCAATTCTGCTCCTAAGACTTTCTATTGAGTTATTTAATTCTGTAATTTTATTGTTAATCTTCTGAATTTCTGATTGTTGTCTGTCTATGGATTTTTCCAGCTTATTAAACTTTTCATTATGTTCCTGAATAATCTTTCTAATTTATTCAGTTGCTTTATCTGTGTGTTCCTTGGCTTGTTCTGCGTATTGCCTCATTTCCTTCCTGATATCTTGAAGGGTTCTGTATACTAAACTTTTGTATTCTGCATCTGGTAATTCCAGGAGTGCACTTTCATCTAAAAGATCCCTGGATTCTTTTTTTTTTTTTTTTTTGAGAGGCTGTTGAGGTGATCATGGTCTGTTTCTTTATGTGACTTGATATTGACTGTTGTCTCCGAGCCATCTATACATTATCCTATTAGTTTATGCTTGCGTACTGTGTCGTAGCTGCTTGCTTTGTTTTGTGTTGGTATACCCCTATGGGTTGCTTGAGTGAGCTAGCTTGATTATTTTTGCCTTTGGAGCTCTGGTGTCCTGTCCCCAGCTGGCTAGAGCTGTTATCAGGTATATCAGTCTAGGAGTCCATGCAGTTTTCTTGTATGAATTCAGCTCAGGTTTCCACGTAGCTGATATCAAGTGTGTGGTACAGGCTCTGTCCTAAAGTCTTAGAGGGGCAGGCATGACTGCCGTATATACCGGTATATGATTGCAGCAGGGGGTCACGCTCTGAACAAGGCAGGGGGCTGAGAACTGACCCCCAAGTGTCTCTGAGGAAAATGCAGCTCTGTTCCCTACAGTGTGCTGGTGAGTGGGTTCTGCAGAGGGACCATGGGCTCCCAAAGTTTTTGTTGTAAGAACTGGGGGTACCAGTTATCTTTGGTCCCCTGTGGCGGGTTGCTGGGTGACCTGAGTGGAGCTACAAGTCCTTAGGTTCCTGTTGTGGGTAGGTGAGGACCTTGTTTAATAGGCAAAGCAATGTCAAATGTCAAACACCCACCTCTCCATTGCACAGCTGAAATGGTTGGAGTTTGCCAGCAAGGGCCTATTCCCCTGAAACAGGCCCACACACGTCCATGCAGAAGGCAAAGGTTCTCAAGTTCCATGGACGGTTTATGCCTGGAGAGGAGCCACTTCTGTCCTGAGCTTCCCTGGTTAATGGAGCTAGCAAATTATCTTTTCCCCCCAGTTGCAAAATTTTTCCTTCCCCAAGGCCGGGAGGACGGCTCTAGGTGCTCACCAGGATCTATCTCAGGCCCAGGGATTCAGCCGCTGAAGCGGGCTTGGGGGTGGGGGGGGCACGGTAAAATATACGCAAGTACTTAGCTTTTGCCGGGAGCGCATCATTCTGATCAGGTTCCGGAGGTGTGAGTGGGCTGTGTGGCTGGCTGCTTCTCCCTGAGGAAACTGCGGCTGAACGTTAGGACCAGCCCGCCACCGCCACTGCTCCAGGAATGGAGCCTAAGGGCTCCCCTAGGTCCAGTAACTCCTCTCCACTTCTGAACGGCCTCTTCCTCCCCATGCCCCTCAGTTCGTTGGCTAAGCTTGCCTTTGATGCTCAGGGCTCCCAGCATGTCACAAATATACTTGTTTCACTTGTTTTTTAGGGTCTTTGTTGTAAAGAGGGCTCGACGGAAGCGTCTGTCTATTCTGCCATCTTGGCTCCACCTCCCTTGACTATCTTCTTTGATGAAGTGTCTGTTCAAATCCTTTGCCTATTTTTTAAATGGATTATTGGTCTTTTTGTCATAGAGGTGTTGGGTTTTCCTATAGATTTTAGAGAGTAGATGTTTGTCAGATTTGTCATAGCCAAAGTTTTTTTCCCTGTCTGTAGTTTCCCTTTTTACTCTTTTGATGGAGTCTTTTGATGAGCATAAGTGTTTAATTTTTAGAAGATCCCAGTTATCTAGCTTATCTTCTAGAGTTTGTGTGTTTTTAGTTGTAGTTTGCATCTGGTTGATACTGCATATTAGGGCCTCTAGCATGGATCTTATTTTTTTCTTCTATGATCTGTATAGTTTTTAGTTTTATATTTAGGTCTTTGATCCATTTGGATTTAGTTTTTGTGTATGGTGTGAGGTATGGGTCCTGTTTCATTTTTTTGCTGATGGACATCCAGTTTTGCCAGCACCATTTGTTAAAAAGACTGTCATTTCCCAATTTGATGGACTTGGGCCCTTGGCCCTTGTCAAAGATCAGGTGACGGTAGGTAGATAGATTTACATCTGGGTTGTCAATTCTGTTCCATTGATCAATGCATCTGTTGTTGTACCAGTACCAGCCTGTTTTTGCTACTTTAGCTGCATAGTAGGTTTTGAGATCATGTAGTGTGAGCCCTCCCTACTTTATTCTTCTCCTTCAATAGTGTTTTACTTATCCAGGGCCTCTTCCCCTTCCATATAAAGTTAATGATTAGTTTTTCCATCTCTTTAAAGAATGCTGTTGGTATTTGGATCAGGATTGCATTGTATTTGTAAATTGCTTTGGGTAGAATTGACATTTTCACGATATTGAATCTACCTATCCATGAGCAAGGTATGTTTTTCCATTTATGCAGATCTGTTTTAGTTTTTTGCTGTACCTTATTGTAGTTTTCTTTGTATAGGTCTTTTACACCCCTGGTTAGATTTATTCCTAAGTATTTTGTTTTTTTAGGGGCTATTATATAATGTATTGTTATCTTGATTTCCTTGTCATTGTTCTCTTTATTGGTGCATAGGAATCCAACTGATTTTTGTATGCTTATTTTGTATTCTGCTACTCTGCTGAATCTTTCTATTAATTCCAGTAGTTTTCCCATGGAGCCTTTTGGGTTTTCTATGTATACTATCATAACCAAAAAAAACTAAACCAAACTGACTCATAGCGACCCTAAAGGACAGAGTAGAACTGCCCCATAGGGTTTCCAAGAAGCACCTGGTGGATTCAAACTGTTGACCTTTTGGTTAGCAGCTATAGATTTTAACCACTATGCCACCAGAGTTTCCCTATAGTGTCATATCATCCA
The DNA here is from genome assembly GCF_024166365.1 of Elephas maximus indicus. Lineage (NCBI taxonomy): Eukaryota > Metazoa > Chordata > Mammalia > Proboscidea > Elephantidae > Elephas > Elephas maximus. Next base: position 40,615,264 of record NC_064819.1, read on the forward strand.
AAAATAGGGACAGTTTTACTTCTTCATTACCAATTTGGATGCCCTTTATTTCTTTTTCTTGCCTTATTGCTCTAGCTAGGACATCCAGCACAATGTTAACTATGAGTGGTGGTAAACGGCATCCATGTCTTGTTCCTGTTCTCAAGCGGAATGTTATCAGCCTCTCTCCATTAAGAATGATGTTGGCTGTTAGTTTCGTGTAGATGCCCTTTACTATGTTGTGGAATTTCCCTCCCATACCTATTTTTTTGAGAAAAAAGTCATTGGACTTTGTCAAATGCCTTTTCTGTGTTGAGATGATCATGTGATTCTTTTCTTTCATTTTATTTATGTGGTGGATTACACTGATTAATTTTCTAATGTTCAACCATCCTTGCGTACCTAGTATGAATCCCATTTGGTTGTGTTATATTATTTTTTTGATATGATGCTGAATTCTACTGGCTAGAATTTTGCTGAGAATTTTTACATTGATACCCATGAGAGATGTTGCTGTTGCTGTTAAGTGCGATCAAGTAGTTTCTGACTCATAGCTACCCTATGCAATACAATGAAACACTGCCCAGCCCTGCGCCATCCTCACAGTTGTTGCTATACTTGTGCTTATTCTTGTAGCCACTGTGTCAATCCATCTCATTGAAGGTCTTCCTCTTTTCCGCTGATCCTCTACTTTACCAAACATGATGTCCTTCTCCAGGGACTGATTCCTCCCGATAACATGTCCAAAGTATGTGGTATATAGTCTCACCATCCTTGCTTCTAAGGAGCATTCTGATTGTACTTCTTCCAAGACAGACAGATTTGTTCATTCTTTTGGCAGTCCGTGGTATATTCAATATTCTTTGCCAGCACCACAATTCAAAGGCATCAATTCTTCTTCGGTCTTCCTTATTCATTGTCCAGATTTTGCAGGCATATGAGGCGATTGAAAATAATGAATTGGGTCAGGTGCACCTTAGTCCACAAAGTAATATCTTTGCTTTTCAACACTTTAAAGAGGCCTTTTGTAGTCATTTTGCCCAGTGCCATGTGTCTTGATCTCTTGACTGCCGATTGTGAATCCAAGTAAAATGAAATCCTTGACAACATCAATCTTTTCCCTGATCATAATGATCTTTCTTATTGGTCCAGTTGTGAGGGTTTTTGTTTTCTTTATGTTGAGGTGTAATCCATACTGAAGACTGTGGTTTTTTATCTTCATCAGTAAGTGCTTGAAGTCCTCTTCAGTTTCAGCAAGCAAGGTTGGGTCTTCCACATAACAAAGTTTGTTAATGAGTCTTCCTCCAATCCTTATGCCCCATTCTTTTTCATATAGTCCAGCTTCTCAGATTATTTGATCAGCACAGAGATTGAATAGGTATGGTGAAAGGATACAGCCTTGACCCACACCTTTCCTGACTTTAAACCGTGCAGTACCCCCTTGTTCTGTTCGAATGACTGCCTCTTGATCCATGTACAGATTCCTCGTGAGCACAATTAAGTGTTCCGGAATTTCCATTCTCCTCAATATAATTCATAGTTTGTTACAGTCTGCACAGTCAATTGCATTATCATAGTCAATAAAACACAGGTAAACATCTTTCTGATATTCTTTGCTTTCATCCAGGATCTGTCTCTCATCAGCAATGATATCCCTGGTTCCACACCTTCTTCTGAATCTGGCTTGAATTTCTGGCAGTTCATCTCAACGTACTGGTGCAGCTGCTTTTGAATAACCTACAGTAAAATTTTGCTTGCATGTGATATTAATGATATTGTTTGATAATTGCTGCATTCAGTTGGATCACCTTTCTTAGGAATAGGCATAAATATGGATCTCTTTCAGTTAGTTGGCTAGGAGCTGTCTTCCAAATTTCTTGGCATAGGTGAATGAGCATTTCCGAAGCTGCATCCTGTTGCTGAAACATCTCAATTGGTATTCTGTTAATTCCTGGAGACTTGGTTTTTGCCAATGCCTTCAGTGCAGCTTTGATTTTTTCCTTCAGTACCATCGATTCCTGATCATATGTTACCTCCTGAAATGACTGAACATTGACCAATTCTTTTTGGTATAGTGACTCTGTGTGTACCTTCCATCTTCTTTGGATGCTCCTTGAGTCATTTAATATTTTCCCCATAGAATCCTTCAGTATTGCAACTCAAGCCTTGAATTTGTTCTTCAGTTCTTTCAGCTTGAGAAACACCGAGCATGTTCTTCCCTTTTGGTTTTCTACCTCCAGCTCTTTACACAAGTCGTCATAATATTTTACTTTATCTTTTCAAGTCACCCTTTGAAATCTTCTGTTCAGCTCTTTTACTTCATCAGTTATTCCTTTTACTTTAACTACTTGATGTTTAGAGGAAGTTTCAGAGTCTCTTCTCACATCCATTTAGGTCTTTTCTTTCTCTCCCATCTTTTTAATGACCTCTTTTTTTCTTCATGTATGATGTCCTTCCACAACTCATTTGATATTTGATCATTAGTGTTCAATGCATCAAATCTGTTTTTAAGATGGTCTCTAAATTCCGGTGGGATATACTCAAGTTAGTACGTTGGCTGTCATGGACTTGTTCTAGTTTTCTTCAGTTTCAACTTGAACTTGCATATGAGTAATATCTGCTACGTGTGCCAGTTTGTCATACTCTAGGGAATTGTGTGTTGCTGTGATGTTGGAAGCTATGCCACTGGTATTCAGATATCTACCAGCAGGCTCACACATGGCAGACAGGTTTCAGCTGAGCTTCCAGGCTAAGACAGACTAAGAAAAAGGACTTGGTGTTCTGCTTCTGAAAAGAATTAACCAGTGAAAACAGGAATAGCAGCAGAACATTGTCTGATATAGTGCCAGAAGATGAGCCCCTCAGGTTGGAAGGCACTCAAAATGCTACTGGGGAAGAGCTGCCTCCTCAAAGTAGAGTTGACTTGATGTAGATGGAGTCAAGCTTTTGGGACCTTCGTTTACTGATGCAGCATGACTCAAAATGAGAAGAAACTGCTGTAAACACCCATGAATAATCAGATTCTGAAATGTACAAAGCATGAATCTAGGAAAATTGGAAATCATCAAAGATGAAATGGAACACGTAAAGATCGATATCCTAGGCATTAGTGAGCTGAAATATACTGTTATTGGCCATTTTGAATTGGACAATCATATGGTCTACTATGCTGGCAATGACAACTGGGAGAGGAATAGCCTTGCATTCATCACCAAAAAGAACATTTCAAGGTCTATCCTAAAGTACAACGCTGTCACTGATAAGATAATATCCATATGCCTAAAAGGAAAACCAGTTAATACAACTATTGTTCAAATTTATGCACCAATCACTAAGGCCAAAGATGAAAAAATTGAAGATTTTTATCAAATGCTGCAGTCTGAAATTGAGTAAACATCCAGTCAGGATGCACTGATAATTACTGGTGATTTGAATGCAAAAGTTGGAAATAAAAAAGAAAGATCAGTAGTTGGAAGATATGGCCTTGGTGATATAAATGATGCCAGAGATTGAATGATAGAATTTTGCAAGACCACCAACTTCTTCATTGCAAGTACCTTTTTCACCAACATAAATGGTGACTGTACACATGGAACTTGCCAGATGGAATACACAGGAATCAAATCGACTACATCTGTGGAAAGAGATGATGGAAAAGCTCAGTATTGTCAGTCAGAACAAGGTCAGGGGCTGACTGTAGATCAGACCACTAATTACTCATTCATGAGACATATTGGTTTGTAATTCTCTTTTCTTTTCTTTTGATGTCTTTCTTGGTTTTGGTATCAGGGTATGCTGGCTTCATAGAATGAATTTGGAAGTATCCCTTCCTTTTCTATGTTCTGAAATAGTTTGAATAGTACTGGTATAAGCTCTTCTCTGAACTTTCGGTAGAATTCTCCAATGAAGCCCTATGGGCCAGGACTTTTTTTGTTCAGAGTTTTTTGTTTTTTTTTTTTTTTAATTACCTTTTTAAGCTTTCCTCTTTTTATGGGTCTGTTCAGATTTTCAACTTCAGTTTTTGTTAGTTTTGGTAGATAGTGTGTTTCTAGAAATTTGTCCATTTCCTCTAGGTTTTCAAATTTGTTGAAGTATAGTTTTTCATAGGACTGTGTTATAATCCTTTTTATTTCAGTTGAGTCTGTTGTAATGTCCCCCATTTCATTTCTTATTTGGGTTATTTGTGCCCTCTTCTGTTTTTCTTTTGTCAGTTTGGCCAGTGGTTTGTCAATTTTGTTGATCCTTTCAAAGAACCAACTCTTGGTTTTGTTGATTCTTTCTGTTGTTCTTCTAGTCTCTATTTCATTTACTTCTGCTCTGATTTTCATTATTTCCTTTCTTCTAATGGCTCTGGGCTTCTTTTGCTATTCTCCTTCTATTTGTTTGAGTTGTGTAGGTAATGTTTTGATTTTGTCTTTTCTTTTTTGACGAGTGCATCTATTGCTATTAATTGGCCTCTGATCACTGCCTTTGCTGTGTCCCAAAGGTTTTGTTATGATGTGTTTTCATTCTCCTTTGAGTCTATGAATTTTTTTTTATTCCATCTTTGAGTTCTACTATTACCGAGTGGTTCTTAAACAGGGTGTTATTCAGTTTCCATGTAATTGATTTTATTGTTCTTCTTATTGTTAATATCTACTTTGATGGTGTTGTGATCAGAGAAGATGCTTTGTATTATCTCAATGTTTTTTTTTGTTTGAGGGTTGCTTTATGGAGTCAGATGTGGTCTATTCTGGAGAAAGTTCCAGATGCATTAGAAAAGAATGTGTACTTTGCAGCAGTTGGGTGGAGTGTTCTGTATTTGTCTATGAGGTTAAGTTGGCTGATTATGGCCTTTAGGTCTTCTGTATCTTTGTTGAGTTCTTTCTAGTTATTCTGTTCTTTAGTGAGAAAAAAAAAAAATTTTTTTTTTTTTTTTTAGTGAGAGCAGTGTCTTGAAGTCTCCTACTATTATTGTGAAACTGTCAATTTCTGTTTTCAGTGCTGTTAGACTTTGTTTTGTGTATTTTGGAGCCCTGTCATTGACTGTGTAGATATTTATTATGGTTATGTTTCCATGATGGATCATCTCTTTAATCATTTTATAATGCCCTTCTTTGTCTTTTATGGTGGATTTTGTTTTAAAGTCTGTTTTATCTGAGATTTGTATTGCCACTCCTGATCTTTTTTGGTAGCAGTTTACTTGTTATTAGTTTTCCATATCTTGATTTTTAATAAGTTTGTGTCTTTGTTTCTAAGGTGTGTCTCTTGTAAACAGCATATTGATGGATCCTGTTTTTTTTTTTTTAATTATTATTATTCATTGTGTCACTCTCTGTCTCTTTATGGATGCATTTAGGCCGTTTAAGTTCAGTGTAATTTTTGATAGGTATTAGTTTATTCCTACCATTTAGTAGTTTTGTGTGTGTGTGTGTGTGTGTGGTGCTGATGTTTTCTTTGTTCTTCTTACTCTCCTGTGCTGAATTCCTTTTGCTTGTGGATTTTTTTTCATTTTTTTTGTTTTTGTAGATTTTGTGTTTACTGAGACTTTAAATTTTTCCTTATTTTAATGAACAAGTTTGTTAACTTTCTTTGTGGTTACCTTTAAATTTACCCTTATCTTCCTAAGTTTGAACTAAGATTAACCTCTCCAGTTCCCTGTTGTAAATCCTTTAGTTTTGATTAATCCTTGAGGACTCATTACCTAGGTTGGTATCTGGCTGATGCGGTCTTGCATCCTAGATTCAGGCTGTCTTCTGATGTTGTTTGTTCTCAGATTAAAGGACTTCCTTTAATCATTCTTGTATGTTTGGTTTGGTTTTTACATATTCCCTTAATTTCTGTTTATCTGGAAATGTCCTAATTTCACTCTCATATTTGAGTGAGAGTTTTGCAGGATACATTATACTTGGTTGGCAATTTTTTTTCTTTCTAGGTTGTATGTATGTCATCCTATTCCCTCTTATCTGCATGGTTTCTGCCAAGTAATCAGAGTTTAGTCTTATTGTTTCCCTTCTGAACTTGAGCTGCTTTCATGATTCTTCTTTGTCTTTGGTTTTAGCAAGTGTGATTATGATATGTCTCCTTGATTTTCTTTTGGGGGCTGTCCTATATGAGGTTCACTGAGCTTTTTGGGTGGTCACGATATTAGGGATGTTTTCTGTCAGCAATTCTTCAATGATCTTGTGTTTTTCTTTTTCTCCCCCTGTTCTGGAACTCTGATCAATCACAAATTTTTGCTTTTGATTGTATTCCACATCATTCTCAGGGTTTCATCATTTTTCTTCATTCTTTTCTCTGATTTTTCCTCAAACAAAGTGGTATCCAGGGATTTGTCTTCAATTTCACTGATCCTGTCATCTATTGTTTGAAACCTGCTCTTTGGACCTTCTATGACACTGTCCATTTCTGAAATCTTGCTGTTTATCTTTTGGATTTCTAATTGTTTGTGTATGACTTCTAGTTGTGAATTTGTTTTGAAATTTTTTCCTGTAGTATTTACCTGAATTCTTCCATTATTTTATCTATCTTTTCCCTGCTTTTATCTATTTTTTCCTCATTTTTGTCTGCTTTTTGCTTCGCCTTTTGGATAGCTCTGAATATTAGAGATTTGAATTCCCTATCACGTAGTTCCAGTGCCTTTTCTTCTACTGGAAGGTTATCTGGTGCTTTATTTTGGCCACCTACAGGAACCATATTGTTCTGTTTTTTAATATGTTTTGAGATTATCTGCTGTCTTCAGGATATTCAGTAATTATTTCTTCATTTATTGATTGTAGATTTATTTGTTTCATCCTACTTTCTTGTTTTATTTTGTTATATCTGAGCAGGCAGCCTGGGCATACTTTGTTGTTTGCTCATCTGTGGGCTTAATACTTCTCACCACCTTGTCAATGGGCAAGGCCAGTAGCTCAGCTTTGGTGCAGCACTGCAAGTCTGGTTAAAGGGAAGGGGCTTGGATAGGTTGTTTGTGGCATGTACTGGGGCCAACAGGGCGGGGATAGGGGGCCAGCACAAGGCAGGTTCCGGTATACCATGCCCGTGCTGCTCAGGGATGTGATGTTCGGTGCACAGTGCAGACAGGCAGGATGAGTGGGGAGGTAGTGATGTGTGGAGCTAAGTCAGTGTGGAAAAGAAGAGAAAGAGGAGAGAGAAACAGGAGCCAAAGAGGAAAAAAATACTGAAGGACCCTGCTGTTGGAGTGGTGCAGATTTAGGGAAGCTGTGTGCTGGTGGCTTTCCGGCCAGGTGGTGAGGCACAGCTACTCAAGAAGGAACAGATACAGTGCACACAGCTAGATTGTCAGGAGAAAGGAAAGGACAGAAGGAAGAGTGACAAGATATTAGACGGAAAAAAAGAGAGAGGGACAGAAAGGCACACATGGCTAGGTGGTCAGAAGAAAGGGTTGGAAGAAATGTAGAGAGAGACAAGAAACCGAGGAAAAAAGAAAAAAAAATGCCCCAAGGGAGCCCACCAGGAACAGGTCCCCAGCTGAGTGGTGCTACACAAACCATCCAGAATAAGCAGTGATGGAAGGAGAAGGAGAAGGAAGGGAGGTAGATAGAGACAAGAAACTAAGGAAAAAAAGAAGACAGACAGAAAACAAAATGCCCCAAAGGAGCCCACAGGAAGTGGGTCCCCAGCTGAGTGGCACTGCACAGCCTGTTAAAAAGGAGCAGAGATTGCACACAGTGCCAGGTGTTCAGGAAAAGGGTAAGGAAGGAAGGTAGAGGGAGACAAGGAATTGAGAAAAGGACACAGAGGGAAAAAAACCCAATGGAGTTCACCGGTGTGGGGTTGTGGATCAGGTAAGTGGCTCTCCAGCCATGGAGCATTGCACAGCCCATCTAGAAGGAGAAGATACGGCACACAGCACCAGGTATTCAGGATAAAAGGAGGGTGATACAGAGAGAAAACTGAGAAATTGAGAAAAAAACAAACAAAAAAAAACCCCAAGGGAGCCCACTGGCTTGGCAGCTCGGACTGGGGAAGTGGCTCACAGCCACTAGGCACTGTACAGCCCTTCAAGAAGGGGCAGGGATGGCACACAGCACCAGGAATTCAGGACATAGGAAAAGAAGGGAAGTAGGAAGAGACAAAACCCAAGAAATGAAGAAGTAAAAGGAAAAAAGAAAAATAATAATAATAATAAAGAAAGAAAGCAAAGAAATGCCCCCAGGGATCCCACCAGTGTGGTGGCATGAACCAGGGAAGTGGCTCCCAAGTTCTGTGGCACAGCATGTCTAGAAGGGGTAGAGTTGGCACATAGCACCAGAGGTATTCAGGAGACAGGAAAAGAAGGAAAGTAGAGAGAGACAAGAAACCAAGAAATGAAGAAAAACAAAAAGGAAAAAAGAAAAAAAAATGCCCCCGGGAATTCCACTGGCCTGGCAGCTTGGGCCAGGGAAGTGGTTCCCCAGCAGAGCAGTGCTTCACCACCTGTCAAGAAGAAGTGGAGATGGCATGCAGTCAGGCGTTTGAGAGGAAGGACAGGAAGGAGGTGAGAGAGAGAGAGGAAATAAAAAAAAGCTGGAAAAAGCAGCAACAGCAACTAAAAAACAGCACTGATGGAGCCACCTGGAGTTGGTGGGTCTATTCACACAGCATGGAGCCGGCACCTGCCTGGCTCAGTGGCTTCGGCCCACTGAGAAATGGTAGAGGTCAAGCAGGGGGAAGAAGGGTGGAGCGTGGGAAAGCGTGTATCTCTGGTTACCGGATGCTCTGTCTCCTGCTGGGAGCTCTGTGAAGCTGCCTTCCTGTGCTCCCTGTCTGTCCATCTCAGTGGCAGAGGAGTCCAAGATGGTAAATCTGTGCCATGTTAGCTGATAGGGGACCTCCACTCTGTATCTCTCCTCCTCTCTGCTCTCTGTCAGTTTCTTATTCCATTTGGTGCTTCGTTGCGTTCTTTATCTCTTCATTTGACCCTTAGGGTTTCAGCATTGATGTTTGTCTCCGTTTTACTTAGTTTTTCTGGTTTTTACTGTGGGCAGAATAGCTTGGTGCGTCTGTCTAGAATTCCATGTTGGCTCTGCCCTCCCCTTCCATCTTCTTTCAATGCTTCCTGTGTTGTTCAGTATTTCCCCATAGAATCCTTCAATATTGCAACTTGAGGCTTGACTTTTTTCTTCAGTTCAAAAGAAGGCTTAAGAAATGCTGAGCATGTTCTTCCCTTTTGGTTTTCTATCACCAAATCTTTGCATATTTCACTATATACTTTACTTTGTCTTCTTGAGCCACCCTTTGAAATCTTCTGTTCGGCTCTTTTACGTCATCATTTCTTCCTTTTGTTTTAGCTACTTTTCATTCAAGGCAAGTTTCAGAGTCTCTTAAGTCCTTTTTGGCCTTTTCTTTCTTTCCTGTCTTTTAATGACCTTTTGCTTTCTTCATGTTCGATGTCCTAGATGTCTTTCCACAACTCATCTGGTCTTTGGTCATTAGTGTTCAATGCATCAAATCTATTCTTGAGATACTCTCTAAATCCAGGTGGGATATACTCAAGGATGTAATTTGGCTCTCCTCGACTTGGTCTAATTTTATTCAACTTCAGCTTGAACTTACATATGAGCAATTGATGGTCTGTTACGCAGTTGGCCCCGGCCTTGTTCTGACTGATGATTGGAGCTTTTCCATCATCGCTTTTCACAGATATAGTTGATTTGATTCCTGTATGTTCCATCTGTCAAGGTCCATGTGTATAGTTGCCATTTATATTGGTGAAAAAATGTATTTGCAGTGAAGAAGTCATTGGTCTTGCAAAATTCTATCATGTGATCTCCAGCGTTGTTTCTATCACCAAGGCCATATTTTCTAACTACCAATCCTTTTTCTTTGTTTCCAACTTTTGCATTCCAATCACCAGTAATTATCAATGTGTCTTGATTGCATGTATGATCAATTTCAGACTGCAGAAGTTGGTAAAAATCTTCACTTTCTTTGTTTTTGGCCTTAGTGGTTGGTGGGTAAATTTGAAGAATAGTTGTATTAACCGATCTTCCTTGTAGGTGTATGGATATTATTCTATCACTGACAGCTTCTTACTTCGGGATAGATCTTGAACTGTTCTTTTCGGTGATGAATGCAACACCATTCCTCATCAATTTGTCATTCCTGACATAGTAGGAATGGTTGTCTGATTCAGAATGGCCAATACCAGTCCATCTGAGCTCACTAATGCCTAGGATATTGATGTTTATGTGTTCCATTTCATTTTTGATGATTTCCAATTTTCCTAGGTTCATACTTCGTACATTCCAGGTTCCAATTATTAATGGATGTTTGCAGCTGTTTATTCTTATTTTGAGTCCTTCTGCATCAGCAGATGAAAGTCCCAAAAGCTTGACTCCAACCATTTCATTAAGGTGGACTCTACTTTGAGGAGGCAGCTTCTTCTTGGTCATATTTTGAGTGCCTTCCAACCCGAAGGGCTCATCTTCCGGCACTATATCAGACAATGTTCCACTTTGTTTCAGGTTTTCACTGGCCAATTTTTTTTCAGAAGTAGACTGCCAGTTCCTTCTTCCTAGTCTATGTTAGTCTGGAAGCTCCACTGAAACCTGTCTACCAAGGGTGACCCTGCTGGTATTTGAAATACCAGTGGCAAAGCTTCCAGGATCACAGCAACATGCAAGCCACCACAGTAGGACAAACTGACAGAAATAGGTACTATTATCTCTGTTATGAAATGAGGAACAGGAGCCTTAAAGAGTCCAGTGCTGGTGGTACAGGATTTAGCCCCAGGTGTCTCTACAAAGCTGCTTTGACCAAAGCCACCCCAGACTCTGGTGACCAATACCCCACTTCACCTGCCATACCTTTCCTGCTAAAGATTCTCCCCTCAAAGGGAATGTAAGAGAAACCCAGATGAAAGATGTACCAGGTAGCCAGGTTCTCATGGGTTGGAATAACATCCTTTCAACAGAGCCACAGTGTGAAAGGCTTCTGGCCAAGTAAGTTACGGAATCTATATGAAATGCAGTTCTGTCTATTCCAGTCAAAGGAAGTAGCCCCATAAGCTACTTACATCTTTCATGGAGATGCTCTGCCAATTCTAACATTGTGCTCCTAACGCCCAGATACTTCTTCAGCTCCTCAGGGAGCAAGACCATCTCTCAAGTCCTCCCCCTCCCTGACCCACCCTAGACCTGCTTCTTGTGCTCATGAAGGTCATTTGTCCCTCAGCATTGTCTATTCTCAGCATGCATCAACCTCCCTCTGGCCTCATTTGACAACCTTCCAACCCGGACACAGTCCAGCCCTCCCAAGGATGACTTTTCCAGCCCTGGGATCCTGCCTAGTCAGTCTTCTGCCAGACAGGGTTTCAAACTGGTTCATTCTGGTTTGAACCCCTGCTGAAAATTTGCATGTGCACCCGATATACTGAATCAGAATCTACATTTTGACAAGATCCTCAGGTGAGTCTTAGGTATAATAAAATTTGAGAACCAGTGTCTATCAGTGACTCTCAGAGTTGTTGCCTAACCAGCAGCATTAGCATCACCTGGGAACTTATTAGAAAAAAACCAGTTCAAAGTCCTGTTTCTAGGATCAGTGCTGTATCCTTGGTAACTTCTACTGCCCATTTCTCTGAGGCTTGGGAGCACTGCTCAAGCATCACAAAATCATCTGCCAGGGCTCTGTCAAGTCTTGGCAGCCTTCTGCTGGACAGCTCATGTAGTGTCCCTGGCTGCCTGTCTACCTCAGGTGACAATGGCTCTTCTCAGGCCTCTGCCTCACTCTTGAGCTTCCTTTAGATCTGGTCTGTCCCGGTTTGTGTCCTTACCCCGCCCTTCTTTCCAATCCTGCAGTTCTCTGCTAGTTCTTCTATTTCAATATCCTGGGAGAAGAAAGAACCAGTCATTATTTCCTGGATGAGAGATCTTGGCACCTTCAGGCTCCTCAGAATTGTTTTCCTTACTAATCTGAGGCTGCTCCCCCTCCCCACTAAATTAATACATCTTCCTCTCCTCACCTTCTCCATAGACATGCTCAGTCTGCTCATCCTTTAATGTGTTCCCTGACCTGGTAATCTTCTAGCTTGGCTGTGCTCCTTAACCTTAGTGCTCATAAGACCCTGGGGGCTAGTCTAGAGGCAGAGCCCATGCTCACCACCCTGCAATGTATTTCAGTGTAATTCAATGTATCTGTCTTTTCATGAATACTCCAGATTATTCTGATGGGGGATGAGGTTGACTCAAGGACCATGCTTTGAGAAACAATTTCCTAAAGTCACTGTCCAAAGATTCTACCATCTTTCTCTAAAGAGAAATTCTTCCTTACTGCCGGTAGGTCCCCCCTCCCACTTGTTCCTTCAAACCCCTTGTTATCTGCCGTCCTTGACTCCATTTCAACAAAAAGAACCTCAGGATGATTACCTGATGGTCATGCTTTTACCAAATAAGCAGTCTTTATTCAGCTCTTATGGCCCTCTCTCTGGTGTTCACTATGTGGAGCTTTCAATTCCTTTAACTTTAATAACATTGTACTGTCCAATTATCTTTCTACATCTCAAATTCTTATTTGTAAAAATTCTTCGTTACAGTCTCTTCCTCCTCCCAGTCTTTAAATCCCATTCCTCACTGCCCTCCCCACAACATTTCAAAATTGCATCCTCTCTTCTCTGTATTTGCCTTTTCTAACTGTTTAACCACCAACCTCTATCTCTAGATTTAGCCTCCTCCCTGATTCTCAAATGTACATTTTGCACAGCTTGCTGAACTTCTTATTTCATTACCTAACAGCCATCGCATATTCAACATTGCCAGACTGACTTAATCACCTTCCCCACAAAACAGTTCCTCTTCTGTGCTTCATTGTTTATGTAATGGTGTCACTGTTTTTTCAATCACTCCCTTCAGCTCCAAGAATATGTTATAACTCTACCTAGTACCTTAACCCATTTCCTTATACAATTAGCTAAAAAATCCTATTGAGCGTACCTTTATAGTTATTAAATATATATTTATTTGGGACTTTCTGTGTATTGAGTATTTGGTGTACTACAATGAATGGATGCTGTTCCTGGTTTCAGAGAGCCACAAGCCAGCGGGGAGTCAGAATCACAGGCAGGCATTCTTTGAAACACATCTTTAGGCCCAGAAAAAATACGAAGCACACACATAAACACAGAATTCCAGGAGAACACAGAAGCTGAACAGCTGATAAGTTTATTCTCATCCCTGGCTGCATATTAGCCCCAGGGGAGCTTTTAAAAAAAATAGCAGTTTCATTACTTCTCCTGTCTGTTTCTGCCTCCTCAAATCGGGCTAATAAAAAAGACCCAGCAATTTTTACAATAATTAAAAAACAAAAAACATTGCCATCTAGTTGATTCGGACTCATAGCAACCCTATAGGACAGATAGAACTGACCCATAAAGTTTCCAAGAAATACCTGGTGGATTTGAACTGCCAACCTTTTGGTTAGTGGCCATAAGTAGCACTTAGCCACTATGCCACCAGGGTTTCCATTTTAACAATAGCAGGTGGTTATTTTAAAACCAAGTATACAGATGAAACCCATATTTCTGAGATATACTTATTTTTATAATATGAGAGGGGAAGAAGTAGGTGGGCTATGGAGAAAAGATTGATGTCAATTTGGTCATTGTGAAAGCTGGTGAAGAGTACGTAGATTTCATTTTTTCCAATTTTGTACATGTTTGAAATTTTCTATTATAATACATTTGTAAACCTTATATATCTGTATGTCATTTATCTATCTATATTTATTTATTATAAGTAGAAATTAGAGAAGCCAAGCTTAGGGGGCCAAGGAAGGTCAGGAGATGGCCGGAACAGGAGAAGGTGGTTGGAAACATTCCAAGCAAGGAAAATATATGAATGTGATAATTCCAGGCAGAGAGCAAGAGCACCTTTTAAATTCTCACCTAGTCCCTTGTCATCTCTGTATTCTGTCTCCTAGATTGTCACATTGTCCTTCTACTTACAGTTCCTTAATTCATTTGTTCAGTTACTCACTCATTCAATAAATATTAATTAAGAGCCTACTATGTGCTACTCACTGTTCCAGGCCCTAGGAATACATCCATTTACTGCGTTAAAACAGACAACTCCTCTGTATGCTGGATACATACAATCCATTGGAGGGGTGGGTAAACAAAAAAAAAATTTTTTATAGTCATTATATCATGCTTTTCTGTAATAATATGGTGGCATGATGCCACTGGTGGAAATGATGTGTCTGCATATGTGATGTTATAGATGGTTCTGTCTTTCTCTGCAGGCTGCCCAATGGCAGCTCCTGTGTCTGACAGTAGAGTCGAGAGGGCCTGGAAGGGCTGGTACCTGCCAGGTGGGCAGAGGGAGAGCTTGGTGAATATTGCCTATTTCCAAATTGCAGGCATGGTTCCCAGAATCTCAATCCTCAGGGGGTGTAGCTTTTGAGAATTAGAGAAGTGCTGGGATGAGCTGAGCACATCTTACACAGTGAGGCAATGTGCACACACAACAGTGTTGTTAATTCGGAAACTGCTTCCAGAATTAGGGTATTCCAGGCCTCCAAAGCTGACTGAGAAGTGGGCTGCTGCTTTCAGCCCTCCTTGGCTTGCTCAGGCTAATCGTAGGGTCAGGAGGACAAGCCGTTCTGGTTTGTCCAAGACTGAGAGGTTTCTCAGGATGTGAGACTTTTGATGCTAGAGCTCAACAGTCCCAGGCACACCAGGACAGGTGGTCACCCAAGCACAGAGTTATGCTGTTAAGGCCAAAGTCTTTCTTTCCAGTGGACCATTCTAGCATAGGACATGATATATAGCAATGTTTGACCTTACATGATACTGAAAGGCAAATCATTTCTAATCAATTGATGTGCCTCACCCCATATGGCCTTTGTGAATCAATGAGAGCAGCAGCAGTCTAGGTTTATATGAAGAGCACATATGTCATGCAAGTCCACACTCCCTGTTCTGCAAAGATATACACACTGCGAAACAAGGCCTGAGGAGCATCTCTGTAGGGAAAGGACTTCAGAACCCACTGAGTTGTTCGGCCTCCATCGTGACTACAGGTGCTCATTAATTTCAATAACCAGGCTTTCAGATTAAGTGAAGGCACTAGAGTAGGCACTTTTTGTGGTGTCCAGACCTCTGTTAAAAGCTGCCTCACTAAGACCAGGTATGCCCCTACAGTCCTGCAGCCACACCTCACAGCAGACAGAACATAAATTGGGCAGTAGTCTCATGACAGGCCAACTGATTCCTCCGTCGCAGGAATGTGATGAACAAGACATGGACTATCTTGTTAACTGTGGACACTGAGCTGATTAATTGTGTCAATCAATCAAAATTCACTAAGGGTCTTCATGTGTCTGATGCTCTTTGAAGTGATGGGATTCTAAGAATAAGATGGTTCTCTGGGGTTGATCATTTGAAGCCAAGCATACCAAAAAGTAAGCAGAGAAAGCTGAGGAGAACTGGCAGGTCCCACATCAAGTCCCTATACCTACCCTTGGCTCCGGGAGGTACCCCTATGATTTCCAGTAAATGTTTCCTTTTACTAAGTTCAAGGGGTTAAGTTCACTTAACCAAACTCTGAATTTATTCAGGCAAGCACTGAATTTATTGTGACAGTGCCTTACAAATGAGAGATACGAAGGTTTGCTGACATTCTTTTGTTCCCAAAGTGTTTTCAGAATGTTTCTTCTTCAACAACTTTTCTGTGAGTGCTATTTAACGGTAGGGATTTTCCTGTTATACTCTCGTGAACACAGACACAAGGAAGAACAGTTTAGGCAGGACATACAAAAAAGTCAGTATTCATGTTTTCATAATCTCCTAGTCACCTAATAACTTGAACATTTGATAGAAGAAAGGTGACATGAACATGACGCTAACGTTCAAATACCTTATCTACCAAAACTAACAAAATCTTTTCAGAGAACCATTTAAAGTTGAACTTTAAAATAGTTGAGTAACTATTTATCTTTACCGTTAACCTCTAATTCAGATCACTTTAGTCTATTTGCAAATTTGTTTAAGACTAAATACATTCATGGTAGCTTGATTTCTCCATAGATGTGATAATTCTAAATTTTCTTCTGCTGTATCCTAATGTGGAGATCTGGAGACTTGGTTTAGAGAAAAGAAGTTCATAAAGTAAAATCTAGGCTTAGAGACAAATGGGAAAACATTTCAATTAATAGTTCAGTTATATAGATTAAGTAGAAAGATTCAGTGCTTCTGTTGAACAAAGGATCCCAACAAATTGATCCCACCTGTGTCTGAGGACTTCTCAGGAGAGACAGAGGAAATCAATGCAGGGTGGAGGGAGAAAGATGAACAAAGGCAGAGCAGTGGCTGGCTCTCCTGCATTCCTGGGGAAGGACAGGCCTCTCCTGCTTCCATGTTTACCTCTGTGAAGCCTCCAGGAAGCATATGTCAAACCTGGCTACTGAGTAAAGCCCACATCCAAGAGTTTAGAGCCACATTGAATCCTTGATCTTTTAGACCAGGGGTTGGCAAATTATGGCCAAAGACCAAATCCAGCTCACCATGCCACCTGCTTTTGTAAATGAAGTTTTATCGGAAAACAGTCGTTATTTATTTATGGCTTATTTAATTATATCTATGTCTGCTTTCCCCCATGTGTCTGTCAGTTTGTCGTACTGTGGGGGCTTGCATGTTGCTGTGATGCTGGGAGCTATGCCACCAGTATTTAGATGCCAGCAGTGTCACCCCTGGTGGACAGGTTTCAGCTGAGCTTCCAGACTAAGGCAGACAAGGAAGAAGGACCCAGCAGTCTACTTCTGAAAAGAATTAGCAAGTGAAAACCTTAAGAATAGCAGCGGAACATTGTCTGATATAGTCTTGGAAGATAAGCCCCCCAGATTGGAAGGGACTCAAAAGATGACTGGTGAAGAGCCTCAAAGTAGAGTCAACCTTAATGATGTGGATGGAGTAAAGCATTTGCGACGTTTATTTGCTGATGTGGTATGACTCAAGATGAGAAGAAACGGCTGCAAACATCCATTAATAACTGGAACCTGGAATGTATGAAATATGAATGTAGGAAAATTGGAAATTGTCAAAAATGCAATGGAACACATAAACATCAATATCCTAGGCATTGGTGAGCTGAAATGGATTGGTACTGGCCATTTGGAATTGGAAAATCATATAGCCTACTATGCCAGGAATGACAACTTGAAGAGGAATGGCCTTGCATTCATCGTCAAAAAGAACATTTCAAGATCTATCCTGAAGTACAACGCTGTCAGTGGTAGGATAATATCCATATGCCTACGAGGAAGACTAGTTAATACGACTATTATCCAAATTTAGCCACCAACCATTAAGGCCAAATATGAAGAAACTGAAGATTTTTATCAGCTTCTGCAGCCTGAAATTGATCAAACATGCAATCAGGGTGTATTGATAGTTACTGGTGATTGGAATGTGAAAGTTGGAAACAAAGAAGGATCAGTTGTTGGAAAATATGACCATGGTGATAGAAACAATGCTGGAGATCAAATGATAGAATTTTGTAAGACCGACTTCTTTGTTGCAAATACCTTTTTTGACCAACATAATTACACATGGACTTCGCCAGATGGAGTACAGCAATCAAATTGACTACATCTGTGGAAAGAGATGATAGAAAACCTCAATATTATCAGTGAGAACAAGGCCAGGGGCAGACTATGGAACAGACCATCAATTGCTCATAGCAAGTTCAAGTTGAAACTGAAGAAAATCAGAGCAAGTCCATAAGAGCCAAAGTACATACAACCTTGAGTATAACCCACCTGAATTTAGAGACCATCTGAAGAACAGATTTGACACGTTGAACAATAATGACAGAAGAGCAGACGAATGTGAAATGACATCAAGGACATCATACATGAAGAAAGCAAGAGGTCACTGAAAAAAACAGAAAAGAAAAAAAAGGCCAAGATGGATGTCAGAGGAGACTCTGAAACTTGCTCTTTAACATCAAGCAGCTAAAGCAAAAGGAAGAATTGATGAAGTAAAAAAACTGAACAGATGATTTCAAAGGGCAGCTCGAGAAGACAAAGTAAAGTATTATAATGACATGTGCAAAGAGCTGGAGATGGAAAGCCAAAAGGGAAGAATATGCTTGGCGTTTCTTAAGCTGAAAGAACTGAAGAAAAAGTTCAAGCCTCGAGTTGCAATAATGAAGGATTCTACGGGGAAAATATTAAAAGACTCAGGAAGCATCAAAAGATGGAAGGAATACAGAGTCATTATACCAAAAAGAATTAGTCAATATTCAACCATTTCAACAGGTAGCATATGATCAGGAGCCAAAGGTACTGAAGGAAAAAGTCCAAGCTGACCTGAAGGCATTGGTGAAAAACAAGGCTCCAGGAATTGATGGAATATCGATTGAGATGTTTCAACAAACAGACACAGTGCTGGAAGCACTCACTCATCTCTGCCAAGAAATTTGGAAGACAGCGACCTGGCCAACAGACTGAAAGAGATCCATATTTATGCCTATTCCCAAGAAAAGTGATCCAACCAAATGCGGAAATTATAGAACAATATCATTAATATCATGTGTAAGCAAAATTTTGCTGAAGATTATTCAAAAATGGCTGCAGCAGTATATCGACAGGGAACTGCCAGAAATTCAGGACGGATTCAGAGGAGGACACAGAACCAGGGATATCATTGCTGATGCCAGATGGATCCTGGCTGAAAGCAGAGAATACCAAAAGTATGTTTACCTGTGTTTTATTGACTATGCAAAGCATTCAACTCTGTGGATTATAACAAATTATGGATAACATTGTGAAAAATAGGAATTCCAGAACACTTAATTGTGCTCATGAAGAACCTGTACAGGCAGTTTTTCAGACAGAACAAGGGGATACTGAGTGATTTAAAGTTAGGAAGTGTGTGCATCAGGTTTGTATCCTTCTGCCATACCTATTCAATCTGTATGCTGAGGACATAATCTGAGAAGCTGGACTACATGAAGAAGAACGGGGCATCAGCGTTGGAGGAAGACTCATTAACAACCTGAGTTATGCAGATGACACAACCTTGCTTGCTGAAAGTGAAGAGGACTTGAATTACTTATTGACGAAGATCAAGGACCACAGTCTTCAGTATGGATTACACCTCAACATAAAGAAAAAAGTTGTCACAAATGGACCAATAAGCAACACATGATAAATGGAGAAATGACTGTAAGTTGTGAGGGATTTCCTTTTACTTGGATCCATAGTCAACATCCATGGAAGCAGCAGCCAAGAAATCAAAAGAAGTATTGTATTGGGCAAATCTGCTGCAAAGGGCTTCTTTAAAGTGTTAAAAAGCAAAGATGTCACCTTGAAGACTAAGGTGTGCCTAACCCAAGCCATGGTATTTTCAATTGCATCATATGCATGTGAAAACTGAACAATGAATAAAGAAGACCAAAGGAGAATTGATGCCTTTGAATTGTGGTATTTGCAAAGAATGTTGAATATACCATAGACTGCTAAAAGAATGAACAAATCTGTCTTGGAAGAGGTACAAGCAGAATGCTCCTTAGAAGCAAGGATGGCAAGACTGCATCTTGCATACTTTGGATATGTTGTCAGGAGGGATCAGTCCCTGGAGAAGGACATCATGCTTGGTAAAGTCCACAGCCAGCAGAAGAGGAAGGCCCTTAATGAGGTGGATTGACACTAGCTGCAACAATGGGCTTAAGCATAACGATGATTGTGGGGATGGCTTAGGATCAGACAATGTTTCCTTCTGTGGTACATAGGGTCGCTATGAGTCCGAACTGACTCGAAGGCACCTAACAACAACAATGATAATGTCTGCTTCATGCTACAAGGCAGAGTTGAGTCATTGCAACAGAGACTGGGTGGCTCACAGCCTGATATTTTTACTATCAGGCCCTTTACAGAAAAAGCTTGCCAACCCCTATTCTACACTGAGTCATAGTCATGCAGATAACTCCTGCAAGAGTTCTAGTACTTTCTTCTTCATGGCTAAAGCTACTCTAAATTCATGGGAGTGACAAATGAGGTTATTCTATTTGGAGTTTCAGTGAAAATGTTATCAGAGACCTTACCCTTGATCAACATTGACTGCTTTCTTAGATAAGCTATGAATTTGTTCTCAGACTCCCATAAAGATTTTTTTTTTCCTGTGGGTGAGGTTATCACTCAACTATGCCACACTTGCTGTGTCAGGATATAAGGTAAAGAGTTTAGGTGGTAGCAAGCGGCCATCTAAGATGCAACAATTGGTCTCTACCCACATGGAGCCAAGGAGAATGAAGAACACCAAAGACTCAAGGTAAGTATGAGCCCAAGAGTCAGAAAGAGCCACGTAAATCAGAGACTACATCAGCCTGAGACCAGAACTAGATGGTGCCTGGCTACAACCGATGACTGCCATGACAGCGAGCACAACAGAGAATTCCTGAAGGCGCAGGAGAGCAGTGGGATGCAGACCCCAAATTCTCATAAAAAAGACCGGACTTAATGGCCTGACTGATACTGGAGGGACCCCAGAGGTCATGGTCCCCAGACCTTCTGTTAGCCCAAGGCAGGAGCCATTCTCAAAGCCAACTCTTCAGACAGGGATTGGACTGGACTATAAGACAGAAAATGATACTGGTGAGGAATGGGCTTCTTGGATTAAGTAGATACATGAGACTATGTGTGCAGCTCTTGTCTAGAGGGGAGATGTAAAAGCAGAGGGGGACAGAAGCTGCATGAATGGACACGGAAACACAGGGTGGAGAGAAGGAATGTGTTGTCTCATTAGGGGGAGAGCAACTACAGCAAGGTATATACAAGTTTTTGTATGAGAGACTGACTTGATTTGTAAACTTTCACTTAAAGCACAATTAAAAAAAAAAAAGAGTTTAGCTGGATTGACCCAGGGATGGGGTGAAGAAGTTTGTCTCCTCCCCAGTGCCTCACTGGGCCTTTGGCTTTGTCTATGTAAGCTCACTTTCTCTATTCTGCATTGTGTCATGTCATTGTGTTAAATTCTGTGTGGATTATAAAACAAAAATTTTGCTATCCTCAGGAAGTTTACAACTAGTTGTCTTCAAGTTGATTCCAACTCATGGTGAGTCTGTATGTATCAAAGTGGAATTGTGCTCCATAGGATTTTCAGTCGCTGATTTTGCAGAAGTAGATCTCCACGCCTTTCTTCAGAGGCACCTCAGAGTGGACTCAAACCCCTAACCTTTTAGGAAGCAGCTGAGTGTGTTAACCTTTTGCGCCACCCAGGGACTCCTCAAGAAGCTTATAATCTTGCTAATATACCTAATAATCCACAAACAGAAAACAGTTGCAAAGTGCCTTCAAAAAGGTGGAAACTATATAGAAAATGAGATTATAAGTTTATCTGAAGCAGGGATGACTAACTACTGAAGTGATTAGAACTCTGAATAGAAAGCCTTTTGCTATTTCTTCAAGTGGTCAAGACATGTTATAACCAGAAACTGAAAAAAAAATTTTTTTCTAGAAGACATCAGTGCAATAGAATCACTTAAATACACTGTGGGATAAAATAGTTAATGAGAAGAATTGCTGGCTGCTGACATCAGAAGGGTATTTGATAGATATACTCATGATTGATTCCATGTTCTATAACTTCTGTGTAATTGAGCCTTTTTCAATTTAGTCCCAATATGGAATCTGCTGCCCTCACTTAAGCTATGCCCACAGGGCCCTAAAGTAGTAAGGCAGTCAGGGAAAGCTAAAGTAGAAAGCAACAGTCCCATGAAGACAGAAACAAATTTTGAGGTAGGCCAGACAGCAGTCTTTTGAAGAAGGGTTTGAAGGTAGAGAGCCTCTTCTTTCAGTCGAGGCAGTCATCACTAATGTTATAGACACACAGGTGATAAAGACTCATCACGTAATGTCTGAGCTAGGAATAGAAGACAGGAAAACTTAGAATTTGCTGCAATACCTACTTAGTGCCCTGATACAAGGAACAGTCACACTGACACCAACCAGAAGGAGAAAGACGTCATAATGTAATTCAGCATACAGCACTAGGCACAGGAGAGGGAGGGGCGACTAACCTTTTGCAGCTACGTGGGGTTTACCATTCCTTGGAAAGAGCCTGGAAGAAAATATAAGAAACCAACTGTACTGAACAATTGTATTTGATAACAAGGACCTGGCCATTTTGTTCCTTATAAACCCCGTAACCATGGTCATCAGATACAGGTGGCCAGACAGTGCCCTAGGTGTGGAGATCTCACTGAACAAGGTATTCCTGGGCTCATCCCAGTCCAGGGGCCACATGTGACAGCTACTGGGTGCAGGCATGTTTGTACCAATGGTGCTCACTTTTCCCTCTAACAATAATCAACTCTTCATCTCTTTATGCTTGTTCATCATGACTGTGGGTTACCCACGAGTTCTACTTCTCTTCTTCCATTGTGTCACTTTGAAAGCAACTACTCAAAACTCAAGCCAGGACAGGGAAGACAGGTGGACACTATAGCCAGTGAGCCCTAATGTTATGAGCAGCCCTTGGGAAAAGACTTGGTAGACAGGGTGGGTCTACTGGTTGGTTATTAAACAAAACCATCTAATTAGCTTCAATAATACCGAATGTGGTGTCTCAGTCATCTAGTGATGCTGTAACAGAAATAACACAAGTGGATGGCTTTAACAAAGAGAAATTTATTCTCTCACTATCTAGTAGGCTACAAGTCCAAATTCAGGGCGCAGGCTCCAGGGAAAGGCTTTCTCTCTGTTGGCACTGGAGGAAGGTCTTTGTCATCAGTCTTCACTTGGTCTGGGAGCATCTCAGCACAGGAACCTCAGTTCCAAAGGATGCGTTCTGCTCCTGGTTCTGTTTTCTCGGTGGTATGATGTTCCCATGTCTCTCCACTCACCTCTCTCTCCTATATCTCAAAAGAACTGGCCCAAGACACTTCATAATCTTGTAGACCTTATCAATATAACTGCTGCTAATCCATCCCATATATCATAAAATGATGGGCAATCACATAAAATGATGGACAATCTCACAATACTGAGAACCATGGCCGATCTGAGCTGACCAACATCTTTGGGGGGCACAATTCAATCCATGACATGTAGTGAAGCAGGAAAATATGTGCTAATAATTTTAGAAATATTTGTGCAAGGACTTGAAAGAAAAATAAAGGATGTTTTGCTCAATTTCCCACTAGACAGCAAGAAAAATGAGTTAAACTCACTTCCCAAAGTTGAGTATTCATTCCAATTTTTCTCTACAAGTTTCACCATGATTTATATTAACTTATGCTGTCTGATATCAAGCACTGGTGTTGAAATGGTTATATGCTCAGCTACTAACTAAAAGGTTAGCACTTGGAACCCAAGCAGAGCTCTACAGGAGAAAGACCTGGCAATTTGCTTCCATAATGATTACAGTCAAGAAAACCCTATGGTAGCTGTTCTACTCCGTCATATGGGATCACAACGAGTCAAAATCAACTCGATGGTAACTAACAACAACAACACGCTGTCTGATACAGGTTAATAGCCTTTTCAAGTCTACATTTAACAGTTAGACTTTAAAAAATGTATACAACAATTGTAGTGAATTGTTCCTCCACAAAATTTACCTAAGAATGTGGTTTTAAGAGGAATTTTCATTCCTGAAGCCTCTGTTTTTGAGATAATGCCTGTCGGTCTGTTCCATCCAGCTAGAATTCATTCTATCAGTCGCTTATAAACACACCAAGAGCTCTGGGAGAAGTGGAGCTAGTTCTTCAGGAGAGTCAGAGCTACAATCAGATTACAGGAGCCTCAGCACCACCCAGCACCCCTGGGATCAAACAGCTGGCCCATGCCCTGGGAACGGCCAGCAAGGTACCTCCCTTCTGCTACCTAGGCTGTTTCATATATATGTGTGTGTGTGTATATATATATATATATATATGCTTTCAGGGTAACACAATGGAAGAAGAGAAGCATGGTTCATGGAAATACATTCCAAAAGTGTTCATCTGACAAGGAAGGCAAAACCAATCAAACATGTTTTATCTTATATCAAAGTCATGTGAGTCTACTAAGTTAAAAAATAGAAAGTATTTCTGTTGTATCCTGATTTAGAAAATGCTGATTAAATATAATCAAGTAAAAGATAAGAAGTACATGTCACGCAATCCCCACATAGCAGACAAACATGGTAGATACATACAAAGGGAAGGAAAGACCAGAGGATTTTAAGAGTATAATTTTATTCAGTAAAATAAAAACAGGGGTGCATGCAATCCTACCCCTAGTGACGTCCTACACATTATTCCAGGGCCACTGGGCTCTTAGGCTAGAAGAGCAAGGACTGGCCGTGGTACTGAAGGTGTCTCTCGGTGGCCACCGGCATGGCTGTGAAATAGACTCCATTGACTGACTTCAAAGCAGTGCTTTCCCACATCATGCTAACAGATCTGGAATCACTTCTAAATACACTGCCTGGTGCAAGATAGAGCAGTCTGTGTTTTTATCTGCCACTAACAAGTTACTCAAATCCCTAGACCATACAAGTCCCACACTGCCACTCCTTGGCCTGACGACTGGACCACCTCAGGGGTGTCTTGGAGTCAGTTTTCAACTCTTAGTGACTCCATGTGACAGAGTAGAACTGCCCCATAGGGTTTCCTAGGCTGTAATATTTACAGGGGGAGCCCTGGTTGTGCAGTAGTCAAGAGCTATGGCTGCTAACCAAAAGTTGGCAGTTCGAATCCACCAGCCACTCCTTGGAAACTGTATGTGGCAGTTCTACTCTGTCCAATAGGAGCGCTATGAGTCTTTTGGTTTTTTTAATCACCAAGACTTTCTCCCGCAGAGCTACTGGGTGGGTTTAAACTGTCAACCTTTGGGTTCAGAACTAAGTGCCTAACCATTGTGCAACCAGGACTCCTTCTAATTTTAAATAAGCTTTTTAAAAATATTTTAGTGCCTTTTCAGAATAGGCCCTTCATAGACCTCCATCTTACTCTGGGGTTTTCTCCAGGGGGACATAGATAATAACTCAGGCTTGATTAGGCATGTTACAGCAGCAGTGAGCCCCACCCGAGATGCCCCTACACCTCATGTGTCCCACAAGCACAAAGCCTCTGGTCAGGATCCTGCTGAACATGGCTGTTGAGTTGTGAAAGGTCATTACCTTGAGTTCTGTTTCAAACTCTCTGAACTGTGACAATGTAAAAGATACTGAGATATAAGAGACTAGAGGAGAAGGAATCAAGCAGAAAGGGGGAAAGAAACTAATATTTACCTCCATTATTGCTGAAGAGATTATTTTGCCCACTGGTACACCGAGACCTGGTGATTGCTCAAGCATTTCATTTTTTTTTTTTAATTGCAAATACTAAGGTGTACCAGTTTTGAAAAGGAGTTTCCATTAAAACTGGCCATTTGAGGAATGTGGTCTAGAGCTTACAAAGCCTCAGCTGGGGAGAAGAACCCTTAGTTCATGAAATTATTAATCCAAATGAAGCTTAATAACTTTTAGCATGTCAAAGTGCACTAAAAACTTTAGCTAATTAATCACCACCTTACCCGCCAAGGTATGTAAAGAGTGACTATTATCCTCACTTTAAAGTTGGTATAAATGAGACCTAGATGGTAAATAGGAGCCTTGGTGGTATAGTGGTTAAGAGCTCAGCTGCTAACCAAAAGGTTAGTAGTTTGAATCCACCAGCCACTCCTTGGAAACCCCATGGGAGCAGTTCTACTCTGTTCTATAGGGTCCCTATGAGTAAGAACTCGATAGCAATGGGTTTGGGTTTTTCGGGTTTTTTAGATGATAGAAGCTGTTGCCGTTTGCACCCAAAGAAGTCGGTGTCTAAAGTAAAGGCAAAATCTGAAATTCTGAGTTGCCAATCTTTGTTGTTTATCCATTCTTCTTCCCAAATTTTCATTCCTTAAAAATCTCTGTTAAAAAGTTTCATGTTTAGGAGGTGGGGCCAAGATGTCTGACAAGGTAGAAGCTACCTCGGACCCTTTTGCAACAAAGACTCAGAAAAAAAAATGAATTGATCACATACATGACAATCTACGAACCCTGACCATCAAACACAGATCTAAAGAGTAGTCCTGAAGCAGCAACTGCCTCTGGAGCCACCATCTGGTACCACAGCCTTGAGCCATTGTGATTCCCTAGTGCCTAGTGGCTGGGCTAATTGCGGCTTGTTCAGGCGGGGCAGGCACAAGACACAGCCCTAACCCCTAGCCCCCTGGGGTAACCTTGGTAGAGACTCAGCCAGCGCAAGCAGGCTGCGCACTGACCCGGCTAACAAAAGAACGAGCAACCACGGGGAAGCAGAGTCTGTTTTCAGAGCCTGGAACAAGCTTCCCAGTCAGAAAACCTTGGCGCTGGGCTTTGGACTGGCTGCAGGGGAGATGAGCACAGCATCCTGAGACGGTACAAACACAGGACGCAGCCCTAGCCCCCTGACGTGACCTCAGTGGAAGCCCAGCCAGTGCACGCAGGTAGTGCAGTGACGCAGCTGACAGGTGGAGAAGTCACCGGGAGGCAGCGACTGGTTTTGGAGCCTGGAGTGTGGCATCCCAGCCGGGGAACCTTGCCACTGGGCTTTGGAGTAGGAGCAGAGGAACTGACCACGGCATCTGAGACAGCACAAGCACAGGACACGGGTCTGACCCTCAGGGGCAGTCTTGACCCAGCCAATGCAGACAGGCTACACACCCCTTGGGAATCTCAGATAAAACAGTCATTGCCAAGCAAGATACGTAACTTTGCCTATATTCCTGGGTGCTACTTTCTCCTATCTATCTGATCCCTCCCATCCCCTTCCCAGCCGGCTTCATTAACATTGGAATTTCCTGGGCCAGAAAGTGAAGTGCTCTGTGGTTTTTTGTTTTTTGTTCTTGTCTTTTCCTATCCCATTCTCCTGGCCTGAGAGAAGCAGCTACAAAAAACCCAGGGACCAAAAGTCCTTCCCTGACTTCCCGAAATTGGAATAAAAATACAGAAGCAGCTCCAGCCAAGCATATGAGATCCACAGTCTTGGACTTTCATCCCTACAGGGAACAAGGTGGCTATAATAATGCAAAGGCAATTCTGATAGTGATCTGACTGTAATTGTTTTAGCAGATTACTGGAAAGACAAGTTTTACAGGTCTGATATCTCTACCTATTAAACAGAGCCCTCACTGACAGACAATGGGGAACCGAGGGCTGAAGCTCCACCCAAACCACCTAGCCTCCTGCCATAGGGGTCTCAGGATAGTGACACCTACCAATCTGTAGAGGTACATGCATTGGGTGCCTAAGGTACAGCTGCAGAGCCCACCCACCAAAGTGCTTTAGGAATAGAGACACACCTACCTCACTGGCACTTGGGGGAAGCCTGTCAGCATCCTGCCCCCCCTCCCCGGAGAGTGAACCCTGCTGCTACTAGAATCTGGTGCACACAACTATAACCACTACTCCTCTAAGTGAATAAGTGACAGTCTACACCACACACTTGATGACCCAAAATCAGATTCTACTCAAGAATAGTGAATGGACTCTTAGGCTTATATATCTGGTAACAGCTCAAACCAGCTGGTAATAGGACATAAGTGATTCAAAGCCTACAACAATCAAGACAGCACAATCTAGTAGCCCGACTATGTATATTGAAAGAAAACAAAACAAGATAAGACTCAGTGAGCAAATATAAAATAAATCCTTACAATATCTTATAGATGGCTCTGAGACAGCAGTCGATATCAAACCACATAAAGAAGCAGACCACGATTGCTTCAACAACTCCCCAAATTAATTTAAGACCCCAGGCACTACAAAACAAACTAAACTTTCATTTTCTAACTTAAGAAAGATTTCAAATATTTTTCTAAATGGTACTGTTTCTGATATAGAAACTGTAAAACCAAGGGGGTTCAAATGGATTAAAGTTAAAAGTTAAATTGGAGTGCTGTAAATTCACGTAATCAGCCAAGGAAAGTTTATTCTGGTTGAATAATCAATTTCATCTGGATTCGTGTGTGTCACCTGTTAGAAAAAATTTCCAAATTGTGTAGTGCGAATGCAGAAGTTCACGGAATAGGAATATTAACTATCATAACAAGAGTAACACGCTTTTTCTTCCCAAAATTTAAATCCTTCCCCAATGAGCCTTGGACGGGTACTTTTGCAAGCTTTTAAGACCCCAGGCACTACAAAACAAACTAAGAAGTAGAACAGAAGCATTTAACAGGATATTAAGCCAATTAACTGAGATGTCCCATGAAACCATGACCCTAGCCCTCCAAACCAGCCTCAGTAGCTGCTCTTGTTTTGTTATTGTAAATACATCTATCACACATTTGCCAATTCAACTTTTTACAGGTGTAAAACTGTTGACATCAATTACATTAACTGGCTGTGTAAACTTTACACTTAATGTGATTTTTCCATCACCATAAACTGAAACTCAGTGCTCATAAGCAAGAACCCCTTCCTTCCCCCTTCCTGCCACACTGTAACTGCTAATAAACTTTGGTCTTTATACTATACATTTGCCCGTATTTGTCTTTTTATGTAAGTGAGGTCACATAAATGTGTCTTTTATGATTGACTTATTTTACTCAACATAATGATTTTTATCAAAAGACTTTACCAGAAAAGTAAAAAGACAAGCTACCAACTGGGAGAATATCATCAGAGCCATATATCCAATAAGAATATAATAAAAAATATATAAAAATTTGATAAAGTCTTTTTATGAACAAAACTATTCAATTTTTATTAGGTCTCTTTTACTTATTTTGTCTTTTTCTATTCATGTTTTTGTTATTATATCAGATAATCCAGTGTTAAAAGCTAGACTCAGCAGCCTAGTTCCTATATTTTCTTCTAAGAATTTTATGGTTTTAGTTTTCACATTTAGGTCCTTCCTATTTATTTAAGTCTTCTTTAATTTCTTTCCACAGAGTTTTATACTTTTCATTGTATATGTCTTTCACATCCCTGGTTAAGTTTATTCCTAGGTATTTTATTCTCTTAGATGTTATTGTAAATGGTATCATTTTCCTAATTTCCTTTTCAGAATTTTCATTGCTGTGTAAAGAAACCTAGTTGATGCTTGTTTGTTGAACCTGTACCCTGAAACTTTGCTAAATTTCTCTACTAGCTCTATAAGCTCTCTGGCGGATTCATTGGAATTTTCTATATATAGGATCATATCATCCATGTATAGAGATAACTTTTGTTCTTCTTTTCTGATTTGGATACTTTTTATTTCTTTCCTTGTCTTATTGGTCTGGCTAGGACTTCTAATAAAATATTTAATAGGAGCTGTGAGAGCAGGCACCCTTGTCTTTTTCCTGATTTCAAGGGGAAAGATCTCAGTCTTCCTACATTAAGTATAATGTTAATTGTTGGCTGTTCACATATGTCCTGAATCATCTTGAGGAATTTCCCTTCTATTCCAATCTTCTTGAGGGTTTTCATCAAGAAAGGGTTTGGATTTTATCAAATGCTTTTTCTGCATCCATAGAGATGATCATTGTGGTTCTTTTCCTTTGTTCTACTGATGTGTTTTGAGTCAGTCTAACAAAAAGATTTACTCGACATACACCCATTTTAGGAGGTGGCATAAGATTAAGAACTAATGGCACTGAAGAAAGAAATAGTCCAGGCTACGCTGACAGCATTGGCAAAATACAAGCTTCCAGGAATTGACAGAATATCAGTTGAGATGTTTCAACAAACAGATACAACCCTGGAAACCTTTGCTTGTCTATGCCAAGAAATTTGTAAGACAGTTACCTGGCCAAATGACTGGAAGAGATCCATATTTGTGCCCATTCCAAAGAAAGATTATCCAACAGAATGTGGAAATTATCCATCAGTATCATTAACATCACACACAAGCAAAATTTTGCTGAAGATAATTCAAAAATGGTTTCAGCATTACATTGACAGGGAACTTCCAGAAATTCAAGCAGGATTCAAAAGAGAACATAGATATCATTCAAAACAGGACAAGGGATATCATTGCTGACGTAAGATGAATCTTGGCTGAAACCAGAGAATACTAGAAAGATGTTTGCCTGTGCTTTATTGACTATGCAAAGATATTTGACTGTATGGATCATAATAAATTACAGATAACATTGCAAAGAATGGGAATTCCAGGACACTTAATTGTGCTCCTGAGGAACCTCACATAGACTAAGAGGCAGACGTTCGAACAGAACAAGGGGATACTGCGTGGTTTAAAATCAGGAAATGTGTGTGTCAGACTTGTATCTTTTTAACTACACTAACTCAATCTCTGTATGCTGAGCAAATAAGTCTAGAAGATGAACTATATAAAGAAGAACAGGCCATCAGGGTTGGAGGAAAAACCATTAACAACCCTCGATATGCAGATGACACAACCTTGCTTGCTGAAAATGAAGAGGACTTGAATTACTTACCGATGAACATCAAGGACCACAGTGTTCAGTGTGGATTGCACCTCAACATAAAGAAAACAAAATCCTCAGAGCTGGACCAATAAGCAGCATCATGATAAATGGAGAAAAGTTTGAAGTTGTCGAGGATTTCATTTTACTTGGATCCATAGTCAATGCCATGGAAGCAGCAGTCGAGAAATAAAATGGGCAAATCAGCTGCAAAGACCTCCTTAAAGTGTTAAAAAAAACAAAGATGTCACCTTGAAGACTGAGGTGCACTTGACCCAAGCCATGATGTTTTCAGTCACCTCATATGCATGGGAAAGATGTCCAACGGGTAAGGAAGACCAAAGAAGAATTGGCGCTTTTGAATTGTGGTGTTGGCAAAGAATATAGACTGTACCATGGACTGCCAAAGTAATGAACAAATCTGTCTTGGAAGAAGTACAACCAGAATGCTTCTTAGAAGTAAGGATGACAAGACTTCGTCTCACATATTTTGGACATGTTATCAGAAGGGATCAGTCCTGGAGAAGGACATCATGCTTGGTAGAGGGCCAGTGAAAAAGAGGAAGACCCTCAACTAGATAGATTGACACCATGGCTGCGACAATGAACTCAAGCATGACAATTGTAAGGATGGCGCAGGACCCGGCTGTGTTTCATTCTGTTGTATATAAGGTTGCTATGAGTCAGAACCATCTTGATGGCACCTAACAACAACAACAAGGGTAAGTGGGTACCAACTTAACTTCAGTAACTTACAAGAAATTCTACATCTATACCATTCCTCTCCCTGCTTTTGTGTTGTTGTTATCACTAATTATGTCTTTATATTTCATGTGCCCTGCAACATAATTTTATCCTTGCTTTTCATATATTTGTTATTTAAAAACAAGAAAGACAAAACTTTTTGAATTATCAAGCATGAACATCTTTTTACTAGCTGTTATACTTGCCCATGCAATTTCCTTTATTAGGGATCTTTCTTTTTTATGTATGGCTTTTACTTACTTTCTAGTGTTCTTTTGTTCTTGTAGGGCCAGCCTGATGGGTATAAACTCTGTCTCAGCTTCTGTTTGTCTGAGAATGTTTTAATTTCACCCTTATTCTTGAAGGATAGTTTCACTGAGTATAGTACTCTTGGTTGACACTTTTTTTTTTTTTTTTTTAATTTTAGCACTTTATATCATTCCATTTCCTTCTGGCCTCCAATTTCTCTGAGGAGAAATCAGCACCTATTCTTGTTGGGGATCCTTTGTACGTGACTGCTTCTCTCTCGCTGCTTTCAGGATACTCCGTTTATCTTTGCTTCTCGAGAGCCTAACTATGATGTGTCTTGGTGTAGAACTCTTTGGGTTTATCCTGCTTAGGGTTCTTTGAGCTTCTTGGATTTGTAGATTCATGTCCTTCATTAGATTGGGGAGATTTTCTGTTATTTCTTCAAACCTTTTTTCACTACCTTTCTCTGTTTCATCTGCTTCTGGAATTCCCATGATGCATGTATTAGGTCTCTTGTTTTTGTCCCAATAATTCCATTAAAGTGTGCTTGGTCTTCTTGAGCCTCCATTCTTATTGCTCTTCAGTATCTGTAATTTTACCTATCTTGTCCTCTAATTCACTGATTCTGTCTTTTACTTGATTAAATCTGTTGTTAAGATCTTCTATTGTGTTTCTCATTTCAGTTATTGTCCCTTTCAGTTGCACTGTCTCTTTTTAGATCCTCATTTTGTTCTTGCATTGTTTTCCTTATTTATTTTAGCTCTTTGTTTTCTTTTGGTTCTTCAACTATTTTTAATGTTTTTATTTAACATTTTTCCATGTTTTTTCATTATCTGATCATCCCTAGATGCCCTTTCACTTCTTTTGTTGTGTTTATTTTGATGGACCATTTTGTCTCAGTTTGGGGAGGGGTTGTCACACTCCAAATGGAGCCCTGGGGAGGTTGTTTTTAGATCAGAAGCTTATAGTCCTGTTTCTTTGTATAGGCAAGGGTTGTGGTGGTTAGAGAAGTAGGCTTCTTTTTTGGGACCACTCCTCCAGTTCACAGCAGCCAGTGCTCTGCGTGGCTGGGGTGAAGGGCAGGAACAGTGGGTGAAATGATTTTCCTACAATATGCAACTCATTGTTAATTCATTGATTCTTACCTGTGTGCAGTTCCACACTACTTTCCTCTGCTCCCCAATTCAGTCTTTCAAAGCTGAGTACTGTTTCCTTTTGTATTTCTTGTATTTGTGGGATAGGGTCAGAATGATGGTCTATTTATGCTACCGTCTTACCAGAATTCTCTTACTCTCTTTCTTGAAGCACCATTTTGCAGGTTATAATATTTTCAGTTGACAGTTAGTTTCTTTCAACACTTCAAATATATCATTTGATATAACTTATTGGGGATCCTTTATATGTGACTATTTGCTTCTCTCTCACTGCCTTCAGTGTTTTCTCTTTAACTTTTCTTTTTTGGGAGCCTAATTATGATGTGTCTCAGTGTTGAACTCTTTGGGTATAACTTGCTTGGAGTTCCTTGAGCTTCTTGGATTTGTAGATTCATGTCCTGCATCAGATTCAGAAAGTTTTCTGTTATTATCTCTTCATATATTCCTGTGTCCCTTTTTCTTTCTCACCTCTTTCTGGAACTCCCATGATGCCTATATTAGATCTCTTAATGTTGTCCCACAATTCAATTAAACTTTGCTCTGCCTCCTTGGGCCTCCATTCTTGTTGCTCTTCAGCCTCCATTATTTAGCCTATCTTAGTCTCTATTTCACTGATTCTTTTGCTTGATTAAATCTTGTCAAATCCTTCTATTGTGTTTCTCATTTCAGTTATTGTCTCTTTCAGTCACAATATTTTTTTGATTTTTTTTTTTTAGAGTGGCTATCTCTTTTTTAAATCCTCATTGTGTTCAAGCATTGTTTTCCTTATTTCTTTCAGATCTTTGTCTATGTTTTCCTTTAGTTCTTTGATTATGTTTGATGTTGTATTATATTCTTCCATTCCATTCATTATTCAGGCCTCCAAGACTCCCTTTCTCTTGTTCATTTGAATGGGCAATTGTTTTTTTAAAATCTTTGTGTGTCTTGTGATTTTTTTTATTGGGGCATAGGAATTTTCGAGAGTGTTAACTTTCTCAGTTATACCCACTATTTGGTGTTCTTGTTTCTACTACTTTCTACAAGAAACTCTTAGGCAGGCCAAGTCTTAGTCCCTTGCTTACCACTTCCTCTCTCTCACTGTGATAGCTCCTTCTCCCACCCTGATTTAATTAGAACTTGAAAGTTTCAGATCTCAGTTTTCAACTTTCACTGTCTCTTAAACATGCCAGAGAACGTGCAGTGATCAATCTGCCCACCAGAGGGTGCAGCCACTCAGGTGAGATGTGGTACACTACTCAATCTGTCCACAGGGGGCACTGTTATCTCTCTCTGGTTAACACTCTCTTCCCAGCTTTCTTTCTGCAACCATGTTTTCAGTCAGAAAGCCCACACCCAGTGATTCCCCTGTGAGGTTGGGCATTGCCCTCAGGTTTTGCCTGAGGCTTTCTTCCCTACTCTGTGGGGGCACTTATATCTGAGCTGGCATTCAGGGGAAGCACAAACAGATTTTCCTCCATGTCAGGAGGAGGAGAGGCTGGCACTCCCCAGACCAATCTCCAAGAGATTTCTCTTGATTTCAGAGCCCCAGGAACCCGATATTAGTTGGGGAAGAAGTCTCCACTTAAGTGACCCTCCTCCAAGCACAACAACAGGGGGCATTCTGTAGCAGTTCATATCAGTCCAGCAGTGACGTTACCAGGTGGAATAGGGGCTGGCATACTCTGAACAAATGCCAGGGACATTTTTTGCATTGTTGATATCTGAGCCTCTCTAGTAGTATGTTGGGTGTGTGTGCAGGCTCCCTTCAAGGTGCCTGTTTCCTGATACACAGCAGTCTCATCAGTAGTTCTTAGCACTGACAAGAATGGGGGGCAGACAGACCAAAACTGACCTCCAGGGAGATCTGTCCTGTTAATTTCAGAGGTCTGAAGGATGAGGTGTGCAGGCTGGCAGAGTGCTGGCTATGCTAGCAAATTCCATTACAAGGGGCCTTATGTAGCAATTTGCAGCAGGCCGGTAGTCAACAGTCAACAGGTAGGGGAGGGGGTGACATGATCTGAACAGACTTTCAGAGATGCCTGCCTTGTTGATTTTAGAGTAGAAGCTTGGGGTCCTGCCTCTTTAAACAGGCAGAGTGAGTGGTAGCTAGGAAAGGAAGCTCTTTTGTTGGGGTAACTTTCCCAGTTCATGGCAACTGCAGCTCTCATGGCTGGGCTGAAGAACAGGAAGTGAATTTCCTACTATATGCAACTTGTCTCATTGATTCTTGCTTATCTGCACTTTCCTGCTGCTGTCCTCTACTCCTCAATTCAGAGTCCCTCAAGGTTGAGCACCATTTTCTTGTTGTATTTCTTTGTGTATTTATGGGGAAGGGTTGGAATGATGATCTGTTTATGCTGTCATCTTCACAGAATTTCCCTGAATAAATTTATTATTCAGAATAAATTGTCTAAAATATTGTGTATGGTTTGGTGCCCAGCACCTGCTGCTGTTGTTAAGAAGAACATCTGAGCTGGTGATTGCTGCCAGAAAGCAATTATTTTAATTGTGGAAAATTTAAAGTGTACAGAAAAGGATAGGGAATAAATAATGCACTAGCACATGCCCACCCTTAGCTTTGTCAAATTTACCATATGATTAATTTCAACACTTTTTCATTAAAACCTTTAGCAAAACAGAAATAGAGAGGAAATTCCTTAATCTAAAAAGTGAAGCTATGCATTTTCCAGTTACCAACATACTTCATGTACTCTTTCTTCTGAATTCAAAAACAAGACAAGTATGTGGCCACCTTGCCCCTTTGAGTCCATCATCATCCTGGAGAGTCTGGTGTGCATGTACGATCAAATGGAGAAATGGAGTAGATTCAAAGAAAAAATAAAAAATGTAGTAATTCCACATGTGGTGTGGTGGGTTTTGTTGCTGCTGTTGATTTCTAGTTTAACTAGATACTGTGTGATAACAGTTCTTTGTTTCATTGACATTTGTATTCTGGTCTAGAGTGTGGTGACTTTAGACAAGGTCCTACTTGACTAGAATCTGTGTTCTGTAACTTGGGGATCCAGAATTCTCTCTAGACAGTTAATAGAAGGGATCTTCTTAGCTGTATGGCTAGAACTAGTGTAGAAACTTTTTCTCTGTGCTTCAAATCCCTTGCAATCCTCACTATTTTGAGCATGCACTGTGCCCAGCCATACAGAAACTCCAAGGCTGGGATCCAAGATGCCTCCTAAGCTGAGCTTAGGGCATCAGCAGAAAGAGCTATTCCAAGCACAACTGAACCATAGAACCATTATATTCATTTGAGCCTCTGGGTGCTTGAACTCCCTCTACAAGTGTCCCAGCCCATAAAACTACCATATGAGCCAGTATATTCCACTTCTAGGTATATACCCTAGGGATCTAATAGAAATGACACAAACAGACATATGTACTCCATGTTCACTGCGGCACTATCAGTATAGCAAAAAGACGGAAGCAGCCTAAGTGTCAATCAACAGATGAATGGATAAGCAAAATGTGGTACATATATACAATGGAATACTACTCAGCAATAGAGAGAAATGAGTTCCTGAAACATTTTACTATGTGGATGAGCCTGAAGAACATTATGTTAAGCAAAATAAGTCAGTAAAATAGGCAAATATTTTATGTTCCCACTTTTATGAAATGAAAAGGTAAATATACAGAGATTAATGTTCATTCGTAGTTATCAGGGGTGGGAGGGGGGAGAAGAAGAAGTATGCCCTAAGTAGTAGTCACTTTCTGTTGATGGTAATGAGAAAGGGGCCACCAAATGTAGGTGAAGTTTGCACAGCTTGACTAATGTAATTGGTGTCAATAAGGTGTACATAAGGAAAAATGAATTGGTAAATACTAAGTTATATATAATTTTGCAAAAGTAAGAACCACCTAAAAAAAAAATGGGGAAGGGCTACAGATGCTGACCCTAATTATACATAATAATAACCTTACGGAATTAATTCTCTTGGTTTGAGGGCATAGGGTCACGGTCTCCTGAGACAATACAGTAAATTGGCATAATATCGTTTCTAAAGTTTATGTTCCACATCCCAGTATGGTGAGTTGTGCTTGGGATCTTAAAAGTTTACAAGTGGCCATTTAAGGTAAAACTATTGGTCTCTATTCATCCGGAACAAAAGAGAAAGATGGAAACCCAAGAATCAGAGAAGGAACCAGACTACAGGACTAATTGTCTCCATGAACCACTGCCTCCTCTACTTTGAGACCAGAAGAACTAGATGGTGTCTGGCTACCACAGCTGAACGTTCAGACCAGGGACACAATAGATGGATCCCAAAAGAAAGGGAGAAAAATGAGGAACAGAGCTTCAAATTCTTAAAATATCAGACTTATTGGACCTATTGAGGCTGGAGGAGTCCCTGAGACCATGGTCCTGAGTTACTCTTCAAACTTTGAGTTGAAACTACTCCCTGAAGTCACCTTTAAACTAAGTAACAGATTAGCTCAAAAAGTAGATCATCACCCTTGAGTATTGCATTCTTTTTTAAAAAATTATCTATAAAGACCAAATGGTCAGCTATTATTTTAAAGCATAGATAAAAAGGTTAGGGTACAGGGAGTTTAAGTAATTGGAAGTGGAACAACTACAACAAAAGCGATAATATTTATGCAACGTGAAGAATTTAAGCAATATCACTGATCATTATGTCTATAAAACTGTGGAAGGGGAGCAAGTTTTGCCGTGTGCATTTTCACTAAAAAAATAAAATATTAATTAAAAAAATAAAAGAAGCCCTAGTCTAGCAGCAGGAGCCTTCTAGGAGGGGTGCAACCTGTGGTTGTTCTCTGGGACTGTGGCTACCTCTGCCAAACTGCACAGAGTGGCTGCAGTGGGCTGGGGCAAAAGCCTGGAGCTTTTTCCCTGCATTATTTCCCAATACATTTAACAAATATTAAATGTGCATTTGCGTTGTGAGGTCTCTGGGATGAGCAGTGAGCAGAGCTTCTGGAGTCCCTGCCTTCAGAGAGTGAACAAACTAGGGGTGCGTGAGAGGTGGGAGACACTGGATTTTCTCCTTGGGAACCTGTCAACTTCTGCTTTAAGTGTATTGGGATGATGTCATTAGGGTTATACAATCTCAGAATTGTTTATTTCTACACTATTTGGTGACTTTTTTCTCCCTAATGTCAAAAGAAACTGAATCAAAACAAAATTAATACAATAGATGAGGTTTACTTGGACAAAGGATTCACAAATTGGGCAGCACCAACCCGAAAGTGGAATGGTACTCTGCCAAGTATTAGCAGTGAATGGCTTTTACTGACAAAACATGGAAACAAAAGAAGCATATTTCTGATTGGCTTATACAATTTACTGTTGAAGCATTTTTGAGATCTCATTGGTCAATGCAGGTGACCTGATTTACAGAAAAGTTAGTCAATTACAAGAGGTTTTATTAGGCTTAAGTTTCGATAAAGAATAGTCTTAGGGGTGCTGTCCATTCAACTGCTGACAGCACTCTATCAACCACATGATTTCATTATTATTTTATTTAATAACCCATCCTTCTGATCAAGACCTGCAAAGAAGGTATTTGATAAAGTTACTGGCATCTTGTTTTGACTTCTTCTAGGCCTTCTCCTGCATGGGTTTTCACTGACTGATGTCCAGTGATGGTCTCTTATTTCCAGGCCTTCACCATACCACAGCTAAGGCTATGGGTAGTGCTAACCAGAGGCTGAAGGGGTGAATGATTAAAGGAGTAACAGCGTGTTTGAGAAATGTCAGCTGAGTCGAGCTAGTCAAACTCCATGGCTTGATTATTTTTACTGTCAGAGGCATAAACAGTTTCTTCTAAAAGCATTATTCTGTGGAAGGAAAGAGTGTTGGTAGATTCGTTGTAAACACCCTGAAAACAATTAGTAATACATCTGATTATTCTACAAAAAACAACAATCATGATTAAAATTATAATTCCTGTTTACATTAAAGTATACATCCAAGACTCTAGATTAGTAGGCAGCCAGCAAAACAGATCAAATCCCCAGTTGGGATGAGAGTCTATTTGGTGTAACCAGTGTGCTTGTTATTGAATTTTGGCTACAGCTTTTTAAACCTGTCCAGTGGAATTTACCATATACAACAAGAAGTGTTAGCTATCGCAAACACCTCCTTGTTGGGCCAGAGGAAATACAAAACAATTCTATTATCTAGCATCACCCTAGTTAAAGAGTTGAGAGACTTCTGTTGAGCTTGTATAGCCTCAGTTGTTGACTCAGCTTTGCTGCTATAGTTTGGTAAGATACATGTTATAAATTACAACTTCATTTGTATTGATTCCCAACCAGGGAAGTAAGAACCTAACAAAGAAAGCAAAGGCTGTGGGGTTAACATCCGCTGGCAAGACATCTTGTTTGTTTCTAATTTTTTCAAAGATCTTTAGGATGTTAGTCCAATCTATACTTTCATTGTATGGATGGAATTCTAGTGCAACCCTAAGGGCTCCAAGAGTGCAGCCTCCAGTCATTGAGGCATTGGAGGGCCCAGGTTTCGTCTGAGTTCTGAAGAGTTTCATGATCTTTATACCAACTGGATCCTCCACAATGAAAAACATAGCCTTTGAGTGCACAGAGGACACCCGCATTGGTGGCATTATTAACAGATCCATTAAAAAGAACTGTACTATTTAGAGTGATTTGGTAGGTCTAAAGCTAGAGGTTGGGCTAGTGACGATTTAAGTTCATGAAAGACTTTATCTTGGTCTGGTTGCCATGGTAAAGTTTCAGGGACTGAATTCTATATTAGTTGGTAAAGAGGTATAGCCAATAAAGAGTGATTTGGGACTCAGTTGCAATGATATCCAGTTAGTCCCCAAAATCCTCACAATTGCTTTTTGGTTTGGGATTTGGAATAATCTTGAATCATCCCTATGTGTTCAGTGGTGAGAAAAACTCTAGCTGAAAGGTCATGCCCAAGAGAGAACATTTTCTTTGCATAACTGAAGATTTTCTTCTGAGGCCTTACGGACATGTTGGGCTAACTGAGTCAATAAACGGAGTTTTGTTGGCATCTTTCTTTGGTTTCTGAATATAAAAGTAAATCATCAATATATTGAATTAAAGTGGATCAGAGGGAAAATTTCATTTCTACTCTGTCCTATAGGGTCACTATGAGTCGGAATCAACTCGATGGCACTGGGTTTTCTGGGAAGATCCTGATGCAATACTTGAGAAGACTGTGAAGGAGCCTCAGTAAATCCTTGAAGTATGTCTGTCCAGGAATATTGTTGATTTGAACAAGTAAAGGAAAACTATTGGCTATCCAGATTAACAGGGATACTGAAAAAGGTTGAGTAAAGCCCACTGTTGAGAACCAATTAGCATAAGCTGGAATTTGGGACAGCAAAGCATTAGGATTGAGCGCTACGGGAAATCTGGGAATAATTATTTAATCAATAACCCACAGATCCTCCACAAACCTCCATCCTCAGCTGTTTAGTTTATGAATCAGGTGTGTTGCATGGGCTGGTGCAGGGAACTAGTCCCTGTTTGATGATATCTGCAACTAATAGATATAAGCTTTTTTTTTTTTTTTTTTTAATGCTTTAGGCTTAAGATGGTACCGGGGTAGTTGAGGTAGGGACTTGGAGTTATCTATGCGTACTTTAATTGGCTCTGAAATTTTGATATGGCCAATTTCAGTAGAATAAACAGATGACAGTTTAGGTACAGAAGCTAAGTGCAGTGATTCCGATATGTCAATCTTGGGTTCAGGAGATTTTGTTTTCAGTGCACATAATAACTCAGTCAGGGGTTCCTTAGGGAATTCTAAGGTTATTTCTCCTCTGGAGTGAAATGAATGTCTCATTTCCAAGTAAATTTATTGGGGGCAGTTTCGCATAAGGTGAGGTGAAAGAGTGGTGTTCTCTCATGGGTCCTAGTTGGACCTGAATGGATTCAGACTTTTGGACTTCCTGAGTCTGATTGGATATCCCCACAATTTGTAATTTGTGTTGACTCTGGTTAAGAGGCTACTTTAATAAAATGGGGTTTGATGCTGAAATGGTGACTCCGAAGTCTATCAAAAACCTACAGATCTCCCCATTAACTCTGAGCTCTGTTTCCCTCTTTTGTTTAGCTAGAGCAATGGCTGCATAGTAGACTATATGATTGTCCGATTCAAAATGGCCAATGCCAGTCCATTTCAGCTCACTAATGCCTAGGATATTGATGTTTATGCATTCCATTTCATTTTTGACGATTTCCAATTTTCCTAGATTCATACTTCGTACATTCCAGGTTCCAATTATTAATGGATAGTCTACTATACTGGGAATGACAACTCAAAGAGGAATGGTGTTGCATTCATCATCAAAAATAATGTTTTAAGATCTATCCTGAAGTACAATGCTGTCAGTGATAGGATAATATCCATACGCCTACAAGGAAGACCAGTTAATATGACTATTATTCAAATTTACTCACTAATCATAGGGCTAAAGATGAAGAAATAGAAGATTTTTATCAGCTTCTGCAGTCTGAAATTGATCGAACATGCAATCAAGATGCATTGATAATTACTGGTGATTGGAATGCAAAAGTTGGAAATAAAGAAGAAGGAAAATATGGCCTTGGTGATAGAAACAATGCCAGAGATCAAATGATAGAGTTTTGCAAAACCAATGACTTCTTCACTGGAAATACCTTCTTTCACCAACATAAACGGCTACTATACACATGGACCTCGCCAGATGGAACACATAGAAATCAAATTGACCGCATCTGTGAAAAGAGACGATGGAAAAGCTCAATATCATCAGTCAGAACAAGGCCAGGGCTGACTGTGAAACTGACCATCAATTGCTCATATGCAAGTTCAAGCTGAAACTGAAGAAAATCAGAGCAAGTCCACGAGAGCCAAAATATGACCTTGAGTATATCCCACCTGAATTTAGAGACCATCTCAAAAATAGATTTGACGCATAACACTAGTGACCAAAGACCAGACGAGTTGTGGAATGACATCAAGGACATCATCCATAAAGAAAGCAAGAGGTCATTGAAAAGACAGGAAAGAAAGAAAAGACCAAGATGGATGTCAGAGGAGACTCTGAAAGTTGCTCTGGAGCATCGAGCAGCTAAAGCAAAAGGAAGAATTGAGGAAGTAAAAGAACTGAACAGAAGATTTCAAAGGGCCTCTCGAGAAGACAAAGTCAAGTATTATAATGACATGTGCAAAGAGCTGGAGATGGAAAACCAAAAGGGAAGAACACGCTCAGCATTTCTCAAGGTGAAAGAACTGAAGAAAAAATTCAAGCCTCGAGTTGCAATAGTGAAGGATTCCATGGGGAAAAAATTAAATGATGCAGGAAACATCAAAAGAAGATGGAAGGAATACACAGAATCATTATACCAAAAAGAATTAGTTGATATTCAACCATTTCAAGAGGTGGCATATAATCAGGAACCGATGGTACTGAAGAAGTCCAAGCTTCTCTGAAGGCATTGGCTAAAAACAAGGCTGTTGAGATGTTTCAACAAACAGATGCAGCGCTGGAGGTGCTCACTTGTCTATGCCAAGAAATATGGAAGACAGCTTCCTGGCCAACTGACTGGAAGAGATCCCTATTTATGCCTATTCTCAAGAAAGGTGATCCAACAGAATGCAGAAATTATAGAACAATATCATTAATATCATACACAAGCAAAATTTTGCTGAAGATCATTCAGAAATGGCTGCAGCAGTATATCAACAGAGAACTCCCAGAAATTCAGGCCAGTTTCAGAAGAGGACGTGGAACCAGGGATATCATTGCTGCTGTCAGATGGATCCTGGGTGAAAGCAGAGAATAC
The DNA here is from genome assembly GCF_024166365.1 of Elephas maximus indicus. Classification (NCBI taxonomy): domain Eukaryota; kingdom Metazoa; phylum Chordata; class Mammalia; order Proboscidea; family Elephantidae; genus Elephas; species Elephas maximus. The sequence goes on from NC_064819.1 coordinate 40,657,506, forward strand.
CAGAAGGATGTTTACCTGTGTTTTATTGACTATGGAAAGGCATTTGACTGTGTGGATCATAACAAACTATGGATAACACTGCAAAGAGTGTGAATTCCAGAACACTTAATTTTGCTCATGAGGAACCTTTACATAGATCAAGAGGCAGTTGTTTGGATGGAACAAGGGGATACTGATTGGTTTAAAGTTAAGAAAGGTGTGCATCAGGGTTGTATCCTTTCACCATACCTATTCAATCTGTATGCTGAGCAAATAATCCGAGAAGCTGGACTCTAGGAAGAAGAACAGGGCATCAGGATTGGAGGAAGACTCATTAACAACCTGGGTTATGCTGATGACACAACCTTCCTTGCTGAAAGTGAAGAGGACTTGAAGCACTTACTAATGAAGATCAAAGACCACAGCCTTCAGTATGGATTACACCTCAACATAAAGAAAATAAAAATCCTCACAACTGGACCACTGAGCAACATCATGATAAACGGAGAAAAGATTGAAGTTGTCAAGGATTTCATTTTACTTGGATCCACAATCAACAGCCATGGAAACAGCAGTCAAGAAATCAAAAGACGCATTGCATTGGGCAAATCTGCTGCAAAGGACCTCTTCAAAGTGTTGAAGAGCAAAGATGTCACCCTGAAGAGTAAGGTGCAGCTGACCCAAGCCACGGTATTTTCAACCACACAATACGGGCGTGAAAGCTGGACAATGAATAAGGAAGACTGAAGAAGAGTTGACACCTTTGAATTGTGGTGTTGGCAAAGAATATTGAATATACCATGGGCTGCCAAAAGAACGAACAAATCTGTCTTGGAAGAAGTGCAACCAGAATGCTCCTTAGAGGCAAGGATGGCAATACTGTGCCCTACATAGTTTGGACATGTTGTCAGGAGGGATCAGTCCCTGGAGAACGACATCATGTTTGGCAGAGTACAGGGTCATCGGAAAAGAGGAAGACCCTCAAAGAGGTGGATTGACACAGTGGCTGCAACAATAAACCCAGGCATAACAATGATTGTAAGGATGGCATAGGACTGGGCAGTGTTTTATTCTGTTGTGCATAGGGTCGCTATGAATCGGAACCGACTCGACGGCAGCTAACAACAACAACAACAGAGCAATGGCTGCCGCCCCCAAAGATTTTCCCCAGAGCATGGTCAGTTTTGAATGGTTGGGGGCATGTAAGTACTGGGGGGGGGGTGTCGGGGATCCTCCTTCACAACTGGCATTTCCCCTTTGGAATCTATTCTTCTGTTTAAGTTTTCTACAATCTTTTTTTCCAATGTTTGGTTGTTTACAGTAGAGGCATGTGTTCTTTGGTACTGGGGGTTGGGTGCTACTCATGAGTTGATTATTTGATATCCCCACTCTGGTGAACCTTGAAATTACCAATTTGCAAGGCCAAGAGCTTACTAGTTTTTTTGAATCCTTTCTTGTTCTAGGGTCCATTACAATTGTTCAACCATTTGTGTTAGTTCAGCTAAGGGGCCAGTCTCCCAGCCTAATCTATTCCTTTTATCAGGCTGCCAAAATTTGGTCTTAGCCCATTAACAAAAATGGCAGCAAATGTCCTCTGTTCTTTTAGGGTAAGACCAGAAAATTCTACAAACACCCTTGCAAGCATTTCTTGAAAATCTAAGAAATTAATCCACTTTCTGTTAATAATTTTGTACTTTTGAAGAATTTAATTTCCTAGGGAAACCTTGAGGAATATTTTCAAGAAATGCCTTCACCATGGCTCAGGCTGCTTCCATGACCTGTTCAAAGGGCCTGAGATTCTCAGGGACCTCTACACACTTTTCCAGATTTTTCCATTCTGCCATTTGGATCCAATATCAGGCATCTCCAGGTCCCATTATCATATGAGTTAACTGATATAACTCAGGGAGACCACGATCATATATTCCAATTTTAATTCTAAATTCCTCACTGAATTTTTGAGGGTCCTCCCTGGGTTTGGAAAATTCCTTTACAATAGTGCTTAATTTTGCTTTTTACCAGGGAGTACAAGAAATCTGGTCAAGTTTCTAGCTTCCATCAGGAGCGCTATCAGTAGATGGTTTGACCTTGAAGGGCATCTGTCCAGAGAAGTTGGGGTCAGAGGAAGAGGGGGATTCAGAGACAGATTCCAAAGAGGCTCAGAATCTGGTGAGGAAGGCAAATGGTGCCATATCTGTCAGGCATTCTTTGAGAGGCAACCGATCATTTCCCTGAATGAAATTCTTGACTTTAGAAACTAACTGATAAGTTTCTGATAATTTGTCAACATTATCTTTTAAAGAAGTTAATTTGTAGTCATTTTTGTGTTTATACTCTTCCAAATATCAGTCAAAGAATGTGTCCTGTTCTTTCTGAAAGGCCTTAGAGTCAGGTTTCTTGAGGACTTCTCTGAGTTGCTTTAAATTGTTGTTGTTGTTAGGTGCACTAGAGTTGGTTTTGACTCATAGTGACCCTATGTAAACAGAATGAAACACTGCCCAGTCCTGTGCCATCCTCATAATCATTGTTATACTTGAACACATTGCTGCAGCCAGTGTGTCACTGAGGGTTTTCTATGCTTTGGCTAACCCTCTAATTTACCAAGCATGATGTCCTTCTTCAGGGACTGGTCCCTCCTGATAAGATGTCCAAAGTATATGAGATGAAGTCTCATCTTCCTTGTTTCTAAGGAGCATTCTGGCTGTACTTCTTCCAAGATAGATTTGTTCATTCTTCAGGCAGTCCATAGTATATTCAATATTCTTCATCAACACCATAATTCAAAGGCATCAACTCTTCTTCAATCTTCCTTGTTCATTGTCCAGCTTTCACATGCATATGAAATGATTGAAAATACCATGGCTTGGGTCGGGCACACTTTAGTCCTTAAAGTGACACCTTTGCTTTTAAGCACTTTAAAGAATTTTTTGCAGCAGATTTGCCCAATGAAATGTGTTGTTTAATTCTTGACTTCTGCTTCCATGGGCATTGTAGATCAAAGTAAAATGAAATCCTTTAAACTTCAATATTTTCTCCATTTATCATAATGTTCCTTTTTGGTCCAGTTGTGAGGATTTTTGTTTTCTTTCTATTGAGATGTATGCCATACTGAATGCTCTGGTCTTTGATCTTCATAAGTAGGTGCTTCAAGTCCTCTTTACTTTCTGCAAGAAAGGTTGTGTCCTCTGCATATCACAGGTTGTTAATAATATTGTCTTCCTTCAATCCTGATGCCAGTTCTTCTTCCTATAATCCAGCTTCTCTGATTATTTGCTCAGCATACAGATTGAATGAGTATGGTGAAAAGGTACAACCCTATGCACACCTTTCCTGACTTTAAATCGTGCAGCATTCCTTTGTTCTTTTTGAACAACTGCCTTTTGGTCTAAGTACATTTTCCTCATGACTGCAATTAAGTGTCCTGGGATTCTCATTCTTTGCAATTGTTATCCATAATTTGTTACGATCCACACAGTTGAATACTTTTTCATACTCAGTAGAACAGAGTTAACATCTTTGTGATAGTCTCTGCTTTCAGCCAGGATTCATCTGACGTCAAAAATGATATCCTTGGTTCCACATCCTCATCTGAATCTGGCTTGAGTTTCTGGCAGTTCCCTGTTGATTACTGCTGTAACAGATTTTGAATGATTTTCAGCAAAATTTTATTTGTGTGTGATACTGATGATATTGTTTGATAATTTCCACATTTCTGCTGGATCACTTTTCTTTGGAATGGGTCAAAATATGGATCACTTCCAGTTGGTTAGCCAGGTAGCTGTCTTCCAAATTTCTTGGCATAGATGAGTGAGTGCATGTAGCTCTGCATCTGTTTGTTGAAGCACCTCAATTGGTATTCCACCAATTTCTGGAGACTTGTTTTTTGCCCATGCCTTCATTGCAGCTTGGACCTCTTCCTTCAGTACCATTGGTTCTTGATCATATGCTGCCTCCTGAAATGGTTGAACATCAACCAGTTCTTTCTGGTACAGTGACAGTATATTTCTTTCATCTACTTTTGCTGCTTCCTGTGTATTTTAGTATTTTCCCCATAGAATCCTTCACTATTGCAACTCGTGGCTTGAATTTTTCTTTGTTCTCTCAGCTTGAGAAATGCTGAGCATGTTCTTCCCTTTTGGTTTTCTATCTACAGGTCTTTGCGTGTTTCATTATAATACTTTACTGTCTTCTTGAGCTACCCTTTGAAATCTTTAGTCCAGCTCTTTTGCTTTATGATTTCTTCCTTTTGCTTTAGCTACTCTACATTCAAGAGCAAGTTTCAGAGTCTCCTCTGATGTCCATTTTCTTTCTTTCCTGTCTTTTTAATGGCCTCTTTCTTTCTTCATGTATGATGTCCTTCATGTCATTCCACGACTAGTCTGTTCTTCTGTCATTAGTGTTCAATGCTTCAAATCTTTTCTTGAGGTGGTCTCTAAATTCAGGTGGGATATACTCAAGGTTTTCCTTTGGATCTCGTGGACTTGTTCTAATTTTCTTCAGCTTCATCTTGAACTCGTATATGAACAATTGATGGTCTGTTCCACAGCCAGTCCCTGGCCTTGTTCTGACTGATGATATCGAGCTTTTCCATCATCCCTTTCCACAGTTGTAGTTGACTTGATTCCTGTATGTTCCATCTAGCAAGGTCCATGTGTATAGTCACCATTTATACTGGTGAAAAAAAGGTATTTGCAATGAAGAAGTAGCTGGTCTTGCAAAACTCTATCCTGTGATCTTCAGCATTGTTTCTATCACTAAGGCCATATTTTCCAACTACCAAACCTTCTTTTGTCTCCGACTTTAATTCCAATCACCAGTAATTATCAATGCATCCTGATTGCATATTTGATCAATTTCAGACTACAGAAGTTCGTCAAAAAACTTCAATTTCTTCATCTTTGGCCTCAGTTGTTGTTGCACTAATTTGAGTAATAGTTGTATTAACTGTTCTTCCTTGTAGGCTTATGAATACTATTCTATCACTGGCAGCACTGTATTTCAGGAGAGTTCTTGAAATGTTCTTTTTGACGATGAATGCAATTTATCATTCCGGGCATAGTAGACCATACGATTTTCCAATACCAGTCCATTTCAGCTCACTAACATCTAGGATATTAATGTTTATGCATTCCATTTCATTTTTGACGACTTCCAATATTCCTAGGTTCATACTTCATACATTCCACTTTCCAATTATTAATGGATGTTTGCAGCTGTTTCTTCTCATTTTGAGTCATGCCATCTCAGCAAATGAAGGTCCTGAAAGTTCAACTCCATCTATGTCATTAAGGTTGACTGTACTTTGAGGAGGCAGCTCTTCTCCAGTAGTCTTTTGAGTGTCTTCCGACCTGAGGGGCTCATTCTGGCACTATATCAGACAATATTCCACTGCTGTTTATAAGGTTTTCACTGGCCAATTTTCTCAGAAGAAAACTGCAAGTTCCTTCTTCCTAGTCTTAGTCTAGAAGCTCTGCTGAAACCTGTCCACCATGGGTGACCCTGCTAGTATTTTAAATACCAGTGACAAAGCTTCCAGTATCACAGCAACAAGCAAGCTATGACAAACAGACAGGTGGTGGTGCTTTAACTCATCTACCTGAAAATTTCCCCATAATGGCCCCTGTAGTTCTAAATTGTTCTTAGTTAATTTTATCCATTTGAGTAAAAAGGCAAAGTTTCTTGCCCATAATTTTTAATCATAAAGTTTGCCAGAGTTCCCGAAGGAAGATTTTCATTCAGACTCCATGGATCCTAAGGATTCCATGTCTTACCTGTAAGTAGCAGAAAGTCTCAAACAAACATAGTTCCTCCAGAGGGCCAGGCCCAGTCTCCCCTAATACTGAATAAAACTCAGAGAACTCTAAACACAAAAAGAGTGGAGTTCATATCTGAAAGGAAACTTATCTGACAATCTCCACCAACAGCATGGAGACAAAAAGCCCAAGCAGTTTGGCAGGTACCAATACGTGCTTCTGCGGTGTCCTCGGAGGTCGCCACAAGTTGTTAAAAGAAAGTGAGTCACCACAAAATTAATATATTGGATGAGGTTTACTTGTGCAAAACATTCACCAGTTGAGCAGCACCAAACTGAAAGTGAAAAGGTACTCTGACAAGTATCAGCAGTGAGTGGCTTTTAATGACAAAATGTGGAAACAAAAGAAGCTTATTTATGATTGGTTTATACAATTTACTGTTGAAGTGCTGTCAGGATGTCATTGGTAAATGAGGGTGAGCTGATTTACAGGAAAACTAGGTGATTACAAGAAGCTTTGTTTAGGCTTATGTTTCCATAAAGACAAGTTATATGAGTGCTGTCCACTAGACTGCTGACTCCATTTTGTCAACCACACAGCTCCTTTTTTATTTCATTTAACACTAATAGTGCCTTTTTTGCCCTAAAGTCAGATTTGCTGTTATTGTTATAGCTATTCCAGCTTACTTTTCTTTAGTATTTGCGTAGTGCACCTGACGTGAGGTGGCCACTGTTATGAATTCCCTTCAGAGATTTTTTTGTTCATCCCAAGTCTAGGATAAGACAGAGAAGATTTTTTTGTTACCTCTTTTTGCCAGTAGACACATTTCCTTTTTTCCACTTGGTCACTGAAGTTGTAATCCTTTGCAACCCTGGCTTGAGTTAGGTTCTCAATTCTGAGTGCCTCCTCCTTTGCTCTGGATGGACCTCACCCCCTAGCCCTCCACACTCCAGTCACAGTATGACCTCACCAGCCTACTGTCTGTCTTTTGGCTCCCTTTTCAATTCTGACCGCTGGAATATACTGTACTTTCTTGCAATCTCAGCCGTGTATTTAAAAAAGGTGTTTGCTAAAATTTTTCTAGCACTTAAAGATATTTATAGTCGGAGAGATTTCATATTACTTGTCCACCATATTTCTGGAACCAGAAATCTTTCCTGAGAAGCATTTTTGAAAGCCAGGAATTACTTAACTTTTCTCACCTTTGGCTTCTATTTTCTCTAAAGTTTATTGAAAAATTAACTCCACCAATCCTGTAACCCCTAACATCCTGTCCCGAAAATAAAGCTCTCAGAGTGCTTCACACTTCAGTGGAAAGTCAGAGAAACAAGTTTTAGGTCATCTGGGACTTTGTGAAAGGAGTTCCAAGCACAGTTCACACAACTGCTAAGTCAGGCAGAGTTTAATAACCTGCAGCTTTGGGAAGTTGAGGCCTGAGGGATTTGGTTTCATTAGGCAACTCTGAGCATTGAAAACACAAAATATGCAGACTGACTATGTAGATTTAATTCTCCCCAAAGCAGCCCTGCATTTTACAGAAAAAGGTAGAGTGTAAATCCAAGTACAGTTATGTAAATCACATGCTGTACCAGTTAGAAATGAACCAACGATGTGGATTTTTCCATAACACGAAATTCCAAACGCCTCCTGTCCACTCTTTTCTTCTCTCTCCTTCCAAAAGTATTTGGCATTATAACAAATTATTTTATGGGTGGTTTATCCACAAATCTCAGGTCAGCTTGATGGTAGGATCAGCTTTTCAAGCTTCTTTTAACAAAGCACCTCCTGCCATCCTTTTGGCAGCCTCACCTGCCTCTCCTGTAGGCAATATTATCTACCTGCAATCGTGTGACTACAACTCCCATCTGACTAGGTGGTTCTTTTATATGTGCCATGTTCTCTGCTGCTACATCCTTTCATCAGCCATTCATTTAAAAATGTATTTTTTAAGTGTCTACTATGTGCCATACATTGTTCTAGGCACAGCCAAAAAACCAAACCAGTTGCTGTCAAGTCAACTCCAATTCATGGTAACATCAGGTGCGTCAGAGTAGAACTGAGCTCCATAGGGGTTTTAATAGGTGGTTTTTTTGAACATAGATTCCCAGACCTTTCCTGAGGCACCTCTGGGTCAATTTGAACTGCCAACCTTTCAGTTAGTAGCTGAGTTTTTAATCCTTTTTACCACCCAGGGGCTCCTCTAGGCACATAAACCAAAAAAGAAAAGAAAAGAAAAAATCCAAACCAGTTGCCATCAAGTCTATTCCAACAAAAAGCGACCCTATAGGACAGAGTAGAACTGCCCCATAAGGGCTTCCAAGGAGTGCCTGGTAGAATCGAACTGCCGAGTTTTTGGTTAGCAGCCGTAGCCCTTAACCACTATGCCACCAGAATGCCACCAGGATTTCCTCTAGGCACATAAAAAAATAAAAGTGAGTAAAACCAGCAAAGTTTCCCGTTCCCATGGAACTTGCATTTCAGCGATATGCCACCATTATTGCTGCCGCCTATTGAGCACCTGCTGCATTCTAGGCTCTGTCCTGGCTGCTTTATATACATATTATCCTTTTTTTCTCTTAAATTCCCTGAAAGGTGAATTATTATCCCATTTAACAGATGAAGAAGTTGGGTCTCATAGAGATTAATGAACCTACCTTAGTGATTCAAAGCTATGCCCAATTGATTCTAAAGCCTTTTATCTTCTCATGCCATGGTGGTAATCTTTTACCTGAACCAAGCCAAGCACTGTGTTGCTCTGAAAAGTTTACTGGACTCCCCTCCAATACTGAGCCTCCCACAGCTCCAGTATAGAGCTCAGCTTCCTGGACAGAAGCTGCTTGTTGACAGTCCTATCCCAACTCTGAGCTGTTCCAGGTAAAGGTCATCTCTTCTTCATCACTGTATCATCAGTGCTAAGCACAGCACCAGGTCAAATTAAATAAATCAGTATTGGATTACTAATTTTTTGTATATAGTACTTGGTAAACTTTTACATTCGTAGCTATTGCCTTAATCTACAGAGCAACTGCCCTCAGTGCTGTAGCGATGGGCTCAAGGTTGTACAAACAGAGATTAGAAATTTCATTCCCTGACTTGTTCTCGTTTTACCATCATGTTTGCCAACAAACATTTAAAACGCTGAATCATGCAGCTAGGTAGACTATCCTAATCAAATTAAATGAGAAAATGTATACATGTAAAATGATATACAGCAAAAGATGATACAGAGCCATACAGAAACAGAAGACTGTACTGTTAACCACCACTCAAGCAGGCTCCATGGAACTGCTGTTCCTTTGATCTTAAGCAATGCACAGTTACGATGAATGAAAAATTTATCTATATATACTTCCTCTGTAACATCATAGGGGTCCTGGTGGCGTAGTGGTTCAGCATTTGGCTGCTAACCAAAAGGTCAGCAGTTCAAATCCACCAGTTGCTCCTTGGACACCCTATGGGGGAGTTCTATTCTGTCCTATAGGGTCGCTATGAGTCGGAATCAACTGGATGGCAATGAGTTTTTGGTAAAATCATAGTTCAAGTTTAGTTCTCAAAATCAAAATTAATTCTGGGTAAGAATAACATATTTCTAAAATATCTTCAAAGTTTCCAGTTGGTGTTCTGTACCCTAATCTCTGAATGCACTTCTCCTCCAGACTAATTTTACCCCTCTCCTAATGAACCCCTGAATAAGAAATTACTTGGGCAAACATGTATTATATGGTTAATGACATGGATGATACAATTATCACTGGGATTTTACCAGTGAGGAAAATAAATCACAAAGAAGCATGAGCTGCCCGAGGTCACACATTTGCTCAGTGGCTGACCCAGGATTTGAACCTAAGAAGGCAAATTCTGGAGCCCATGCTTCCTTTTTTAAATTTCATTTTTGCCTAAGTGATACAGTTACCCAGTTCAAAGATCAAAACACTCTAAAAAGACATACAGGGAGGCGGAGCCAAGATGGCGGACTAGGCAGACGCTACCTTGGATCCCTCTTACAACAAAGACACGGAAAAACAAGTGAATCGATCACATACCTAACAATCTACGAACCCTGAACAACAAACACAGATTTAGAGACGGAGAACGAACTAATACAGGAAAGCAGCGATTGTTTTCAGAGCCTGGAGCCAGCGTACCAGTCAGGTATGGCACAAGCACAGAGAGCTGCTCCACCCCCCTGAACTAACCCCGAGAGGGAGACCAGCCAGTTCCGCGGGTGGCGTGGGACACAGCCGGTAGGAGAAGTCCCCGGGAGGCAGCGACTGGTCTTGGAGCGGGGAGAACAGCGTCCCAGCCGGGACACTCGGTCACGGCACAAGCACGGGGACCTGCTCCACCCATCTGAACTAACCCCGGGAGGGGGCCCAAATGGTTCGCAGAGGCGGCACGGCAACGCGGCTGGAGGGACGAGAAGTCCCCGGGAGCAGCGACTGATTTTGGAGTCGAGAGTGCACCGTCCCAGTAGGGGAGCCTTGACGCTGGGCGTGGGGCTGGAAGCGGAGGATCTGACCTTGACTCCAGCGGGCCAGACCCCCCGGGGGCAATCTCCACACAGCCAGCACACATAGGCGACGTGCCCCATGGGAATCACAGATATAATAGTCATTCCAAGCAAGACAAGCAACTCTGGCTATATTCTGAGGTGCTACTCTCCTATCTCTCTGTTCCCTCCCCCATCCTCCCCATGCGGCTTCATTAACATCCGAATAGCCTGAGCCAGAGGGAGAACTCTGATAGGGATCTGACTGCGTTTTTTTTTTAGCAGATTTTCTGGAAAAACTAGTTTCCCAGTGATGCCTCAGAGACAACAATCCATATCAAACCACTTAAAGAAGCAGACCATAACAGCTTCTCCAACCCCCCAAACAAAAGAATCAAAATCGTTCCCAAATGAAGATACAATCCTGGAATTATCAGATACAGAATATAAAAAAATAATTTACAGAATGCTTAAAGATATCACAAATGAAATTAGGATAACTGCAGAAAAAGCCAAGGAACACACTGATAAAACTGTTGAAGAACTCAAAAAGATTATTCAAGAACATAGTGGAAAAATCAATAAGTTGCAAGAATCCATAGAGAGATAGCATGTAGAAATCCAAAAGATTAACAATAAAATTACAGAATTAGACAACGCAATAGGAAGTCAGAGAAGCAGACTCGAGCAATTAGAATGTAGACTGGGACATCTGGAGGACCAGGGAATCAACACCAACATAGCTGAAAAAAAATCAGATAAAAGAATTTAAAAAAATGAAGAAACCCTAAGAATCATGTGGGACTCTATCAAGAAGATAACCTGCGGGTGATTGGAGTCCCAGAACAGGGAGGGGGGACAGAAAACACAGAGAAAATAGTTGAAGAACTCCTGACACAAAACTTCCCTGACATCATGAAAGACGAAAGGATATCTATCCAAGATGCTCATCCAACCCCATTTAAGATTGATCCAAAAAGAAAAACACCAAGACATATTATCATCAAACTTGCCAAAACCAAAGATAAACAGAAAATTTTAAAAGCAGCCAGGGAGAAAAGAAAAAAGGTTTCCTTCAAGGGAGAATCAATAAGAATAAGTTCAGACTACTCAGCAGAAACTATGCAGGCAAGAAGGGAATGGGATGACATATACAGAACACTGAAGGAGAAAAACTGGCAGCCAAGGATCATATATCCAGCAAAACTCTCTCTGAAATATGAAGGCGAAATTAAGATATTTACAGATAAACACAAGTTTAGAGAATTTGCAAAAACCAAACCAAAGCTACAAGAAATACTAAAACATATTGTTTGGTCAGAGAACCAATAATATCAGATACCAGCACAACACAAGGTCACAAAACAGAACGTCCTGATATCAACTCAAATAGGGAAATCACAAAAACAAACAAATTAAGATTAATTAAAAAAATACACATAACGGAATCATGGAAGTCAATAGGTAAAAGATCACATAATAAAAAAGAGGGACTAAATACAGGAGGCATTGAACTGCCATATGGAGAGTGATACAAGGCAATATAGAACAATACAAGTTAGGTTTTTACTTAGAAAAATAGGGGTAAATAATAAGGTAACCACAAAAAGGTATAACAACTCTATAACTCAAGATAAAAGCCAAGAAAAACGTAACGACTCAACTAACATAAAGTCAAACACTATGAAAATGAGGATCTCACAATTTACTAAGAAAAACGCCTCAGCACAAAAAAGTATGTGGAAAAATGAAATTGTCAACAACACACATAAAAAGGCATCAAAATGACAGCACTAAAAACTTATCTATCTATAATTACGCTGAATGTAAATGGACTAAATGCACCGATAAAGAGACAGAGAGTCACAGACTGGATAAAGAAACACGATCCATCTATATGCTGCCTACAAGAGACACACCTCAGGCTTAGAGACACAAACAAACTAAAACTCAAAGGATGGAAAAAAATATATCAAGCAAACAATAAGCAAAAAAGAAGAGGAGTAGCAATATTAATTTCTGACAAAATAGACTTTAGACTTAAATCCACCACAAAGGATAAAGAAGGACACTATATAATGATAAAAGGGACAATTGATCAGGAAGACATAACCATATTAAGTATTTATGCACCCAATGACAGGGCTGCAAGATACATAAATCAAATTTTAACAGAATTGAAAAGTGAGATAGACACCTCCCCATTTATAGTAGGAGACTTCAACACACCACTTTCGGAGAAGGACAGGACATCCAGTAAGAAGCTCAATAGAGACACGGAAGATCTAATTACAACAATCAACGAACTTGACCTCATTGACTTATACAGAACTCTCCACCCAACTGCTGCAAAATATACGTCTTTTTCTAGCACACATGGAACATTCTCTAGAATAGACCACATATTAGGTCATAAAACAAACCTTTGCAGAGTCCAAAACATCGAAATATTACAAAGCATCTTCTCAGACCACAAGGCAATAAAACTAGAGATCAATAACAGAAAAACTAGGGAAAAGAAATCAAATACTTGGAAAATGAACAATACCCTCCTGAAAAAGACTGGGTTATAGAAGACATCAAGGAGGGAATAAGGAAATTCATAGAAAGCAACGAGAATGAAAATACTTCCCATCAAAACCTCTGGGACACAGCAAAAGCAGTGCTCACAGGCCAATTTATATCGATAAATGCACACATACAAAAAGAAGAACGAGCCAAAATCAGAGAACTGTCCCAACAACTTGAACAAATAGAAAGTGAGCAACAAAAGAATCCATCAGGCACCAGAAGAAAACAAATAATAAAAATTAGAGCTGAATTAAATGAATTAGAGAACAGAAAAACATTTGAAAGAATTAACAAAGCCAAAAGCTGGTTCTTTGAAAAAATTAACAAAATTGATAAACCATTGGCGAGACTGACTAAAGAAATACAGGAAAGGAAACAAATAACCCAAATAAGAAATGAGAAGGACCACATCACAACAGAACCAAATGAAATTAAAAGAATCATTTCAGATTATTATGAAAAATTGTACTCTAACAAATTGAAAACCTAGAAGAAATGGATGAATTCCTGGAAAAACACTACCTACCTAAACTAACACAATCAGAAGTAGAACAACTAAATAGACCCATAACAAAAAAAGAGATTGAAACGGTAATCAAAAAACTCCCAAGAAAAAAAAGCCCTGCCCCGGATGGCTTCACTGCAGAGTTCTACCAAACTTTCAGAGAAAAGTTAACACCACTACTTCTGAAGGTATTCCAAAGCATAGAAAATGACGGAATACTACCCAACTCATTCTATGAAGCCACCATCTCCCTGATACCAAAACCAGGTAAAGACATTACAAAAAAAGATAATTACAGACCTATATCCCTCATGAACATAGATGCAAAAATCCTCAACAAAATTCTAGCCAATAGAATCCAACAACACATCAAAAAAATAATTCACCATGATCAAGTGGGATTTATACCAGGTATGCAAGGCTGGTTTAATATCAGAAAAACCATTAATGTAATCCATCACATAAATAAAACAAAAGACAAAAACCACATGATCTTATCAATTGATGCAGAAAAGGCATTTGACAAAGTCCCACACCCATTCATGATAAAAACTCTTACCAAAATAGGAATTGAAGGAAAATTCCTCAACATAATAAAGGGCATCTATGCAAAGCCAACAGCCAATATCACTCTAAATGGAGAGAACCTGAAAGCATTTCCCTTGAGAACGGGAACCAGACAAGGATGCCCTTCATCACCGCTCTTATTCAACATCGTGCTGGAAGTCCGAGCCAGGGCATTAGGCTAGACGAAGAAATAAAAGGTATCCGGATTGGCAAAGAAAAAGTCAAGTTATCAGTGTTTGCAGATGACATGATTATATACACAGAAAACCCTAAGGAATCCTTCAGAAAACTACTGAAACTAATAGAAGAGTTTGGCAGAGTCTCAGGTTATAAAATAAACATACAAAAATCACTTGGATTCCTCTACATCAACAAAAAGAACACCGAAGAGGAAATAACCAAATCAATACCATTCACAGTAGCCCCCAAGAAGATAAGATACTTAGGAATAAATCTTACCAAGGATGTGAAAGACCTATACAAAGAAAACTACAAAGCTCTACTACAAGAAATTCAAAAGGACATACTTAAGTGGAAAAACATACCCTGCTCATGGATAGGAAGACTTAACATAGTAAAAATGTCTATTCTACCAAAAGCCATCTATACATTTAACGCACTTCCGATCCAAATTCCAATGTCATATTTTAAGGGGATAGAGAAACAAATCACTAATTTCATATGGAAGGGAAAGAAGCCCCGGATAAGCAAAGCACTACTGAAAAAGAAGAAGAAAGTGGGAGGCCTCACTTTACCTGATTTCAGAACCTATTATACAGCCACAGTAGTCAAAACAGCCTGGTACTGGTACAACAACAGGCACATAGACCAATGGAACAGAACTGAGAATCCAGACATAGATCCATCCACGTGTGAGCAGCTGATATTTGACAAAGGACCAGTGTCAATTAATTGGGGAAAAGACAGCCTTTTTAACAAATGGTGCTGGCATAACTGGATATCCATTTGCAAAAAAATGAAACAGGACCCATACCTCACACCATGCACAAAAACTAACTCCAAGTGGATTAAAGACCTAAACATAAAGACTAAAACAATAAAGATCATGGAAGAAAAAATTGGGACAACCCTAGGAGCCCTAATACAAGGCATAAACAGAATACAAAACATTACCAAAAATGATGAAGAGAAACCCGATAACTGGGAGCTCCTAAAAATCAAACACCTATGCTCATCTAAAGACTTCACCAAAAGAGTAAAAAGACCACCTACAGACTGGGAAAGAATTTTCAGCTATGACATCTCCGACCAGCGCCTGATCTCTAAAATCTACATGATTCTGTCAAAACTCAACCACAAAAAGACAAACAACCCAATCAAAAAGTGGGCAAAGGATATGAACACACATTTCACTAAAGAAGATATTCAGGCAGGCAACAGATACATGAGAAAATGCTCTCAATCATTAGCCATTAGAGAAATGCAAATTAAAACTACAATGAGATTCCATCTCACACCAGCAAGGCTGGCATTAATCCAAAAAACACAAAATAATAAATGTTGGAGAGGCTGCGGAGAGATTGGAACTCTCATACACTGCTGGTGGGATTGTAAAATGGTACAACCACTTTGGAAATCTATCTGGCGTTATCTTAAACAGTTAGAAATAGAACTACCATACAACCCAGAAATCCCACTCCTGGGAATATACCCTAGAGATACAAGAGCCTTCATACAAACAGATATATGCACACCCATGTTTATTGCAGCTCTGTTTACAATAGCAAAAAGCTGGAAGCAACCAAGGTGTCCATCAACGGATGAATGGGTAAATAAATTGTGATATATTCACACAATGGAATACTACGCATCGATAAAGAACAGTGATGAATCTCTGAAACATTTCAGAACATGGAGTAACCTGGAAGGCATTATGCTGAGCGAAATGAGTCAGAGGTAAAAGGACAAATATTGTATAAGACCACTATTATAAGATCTTGAGAAATAGTAAACCTGAGGAAGAACACATACTTTTGTGGTTACGAGGCGGGGAGGGAGGGAGGGTGGGAGAGGGTTTTTTATTGATTAATCAGTAAATAAGAACTGCTTTAGGTGAAGGGAAGACAACTCTCAATACATGGAAGGTCAGCTCAATTGGACTGGACCAAAAGCAAAGAAGTTTCCGGGATAAAATGAATGCTTCAAAGGTCATCGGAGCAAGGGCAGGGGTCTGGAGAACATGGTTTGTGGGGACTTCTAAGTCAATTGGCAATATAATTCTATTATGAAATCATTCTGCATCCCACTTTGAAATGTGGCATCTGGGGTCTTAAATGCTAACAAGCGGCCATCTAAGATGCATCAATTGGTCTCAACCCACCTGGAGCAAAGGAAAATGAAGAACACCAAGGCCACACGACAACTAAGAGCCCAAGAGACAGAAAGTGCCACATGAACCAGAGACCTACATCATCCTGAGACCAGAAGAGCTAGTTGGTGCCCGGCCACAATCGATGACTGCCCTGTCAGGGAGCACAACAGACAACTCCTGAGGGAGCAGGAGATCAGTGGGATACAGACCCCAAATTCTCATAAAAAGACCAAACTTAATGGTCTGACTGAGAGTAGAGGAATCCTGGCGGCCATGGTCCCCAGACCTTCTGTTGGCACAGGACAGGAACCATCCCCGAAGACAACTCATCAGACATGAAAGGGATTGGTCATCGGGTGGGAGAGAGACGCTGACGAAGAGTGAGCTAATTATATCAGGTGGACACTTGAGATTGTGTTGGCAACTCTTGTCTGGAGGGGGGATGGGAGGATAGAGAGAGAGGGAAGCTGGCAAAATTGTCACGAAAGGAGAGACTGAAAGGGCTGACTCAAGAGGGGGAGAGCAAGTGGGAGTAGGGAGTGAGATGTATGTAAACTTATATGTGACAGACTGATTGGATTTGTAAACGTTCACTTGAAGCTTAATAAAAGTTAATAATAATAAAAAAAAGACATACAGGGAAAAGTTTGCTCCCACTCTGGTCTGCCTCCTTCTCTTTGCCCACTACCCACACCACTCCCAATAATCAGGTTAATTATTTTCATTAGTTTCTTGTGTATCCTTCTTAAGTTTTTTATGCAAATTCCAGCACATACAAATATATGCATCTATGTTTCTCTCTTTCTTATACAAATGCTATACACACTTTGCTTTGTCCAGCTAATCTATCTTGGAGCTCTTTCCACATCAGTTTATAAAGAGCCTCTCCTCATTCTTTTCTACATGGTATTTACCACATGGATGTGTCATCATTTATTTAACCAATTTCATATTGATGAAAACTTAGGTGGTTTCCATGTTTCGTTTTTCACACAATGTCGCCATGAATAATGCTGATATCCATCTTTTCACGTGTGTAGGTATATCTATAGGATAAATTCCCAAGAGTGAAATTTCCTAGTCAAAAGATAAGTACTTTTATGTTGCCAAATTCAACTCTGTAGTAATCAACCAATTTTTACATTTCCAGCAATCTGAGGAGGCGCCTATTTCCCTATAGCCTTGCCAACAGAATGTGTTGGCAACCTTGAATTTTTGCCTATCTTTTAGGTAAAAAGAAAAGTATCTCATTTAATTCACATTTCTCTTAATATGAGTGAGTTTGAGCACCGTTTCATAAAAGCTTACAGGGTATAGGACTTTCATACAGCCCACAGAACCTACCCATGGATCAAAATCAAGTGCCTACAAGGTGATCAGGGCCTCTGATAGCTCCAATCAGAGCTGGATTTGACTAGAAGTATCCCTCCTGGAGTGACTTGCTGACTTAAGTGGTACTACACTTCCTTATCTGTGCCTGGAATTTACCGTCCTTTGATTTCATTGGCTAATGTGGCATAGCCACAGAATTTTTTTTTTTTTTAAAGAATAAACATCAGTCACATTCCTATAATTCTATTATATTAAAAAAAAAATAGATCCAGGCCTTTCTAACTCTTATTCTTTGATAGTCAAGAAATTGTTTGCACACATTCTCAAATCCATAATGGGTATTATATATGTATATATATATATATATAAATATATATATATATATATACACAAGTATGTATGTATATGGTATGTAGGATTAGGTTCATTTATTATGTAATCCATAAACTCAGCTCCAATGTGATTCAAAAAAAACTTGTAGTCAGTCCAATCTAGTTTAGATGGGGAAATTGTATTGAATGAAAAATGAACATTAGTCCATGCACATTTAGAATTTAGTAGATAATAGAGAAAAGCAAAGGCACTGGTGTTGCCTGCTATTGATGAACACCAAGACCAACATAACAACAATAAAAAAGTAGAAACAATATTTCCCCCTTTTCACATTCTATTTCCATGGCTATTTCTTCCTTTTGAGCCCAAAATGCAAACCTAGTCCCTAAGTGAGGACTGAATTTCACTTCGGACTGACTTGCACGTGCTGCATTCACAACAGGGCACCCAGCGATGGCCTGGAGACCTGGCCAGAGAAAGATGTCTCTCCCGATATCATCTGAAGATGGTAGACTAATGAAGCCCCCTTCAAGATATTTATCCCAATGCCCTGAAAGAAACCTCATCCTCAAGAGATAAACTGATATTCTTTGATCTTATCAGAGATCAAATTCAAAATATGGTCTCTAAGATTCCACCTGATCCTGCTTTGCCTTCCTTACCAGCCCCATGCCACCCGACTCTCCCCATCCCCTAGGTGTTCTAGCCACACAGGGTTTTCCTCATTTCCTCCAACATCCCACATTCGTTCCAGCTTAGGGTCACCCCAGGACCTTCACAAGATATTTCTATATTTGGAATTATCTCTTCCCTCTCCCTCACTGTCCACAACCTTCGCTTTGGTTGGCTAACTCCTCTCATGCCAAGGATCTCAGAATATCTGTAACTTTCTCCGAGAATCCTTCCCTGACCACAAGACATCACCTTTGTACCACTAAAATAATTTTTAAAATAAACTTATAATTACTTGGTGCCTGAATTCCCTGCTAGAACCTGAGTTCTATGAGGGTGGAGATAGCCCATGTGGCTATCACAGAATGGGAGAATGAATGTTTGGGAATGAATTGTGAGTGCCACCCTGAAGCTGTGTTGTATTTGTCTGTGTCACCATTGCTCTTGCACTGTAAGCACAAAGTAAATGTTTGGAGGATGGATGGAAGGGATGGATGGATGGGTAGATGGATGGATGTGTCATGGATTGGATTATGTCCCCCTAAAAATGTGCATATCAATTTGGCTGGGCCATGATTCCTGGTATTGTGTGATTTTCCTATATGCTGTAAATCCTGTCTCTATGATGGTAATGAGGGGGGATGGGTGGCAGTTGTGTGTTAACGAGGCAGGTCTCAAGCTATAAGATTGGATTGTGTCTTGAGGTGATCTCTTTTGAGATATAAAAGAGATAAGCTCCCAGAGAGACAGGTGGACCTCATACCACAAAGAAAGCAGTGCCAGGAGCAGAGCACATCCTTTGGACCCAGGGTCCCTGTGTAGAGAAGTTTCTTGTCTGGGGTAAGATTGATGAGAAGGCAGACAGAGAGAGAAAGCTTTCCCCTGGAGCTTGTGCCCCGAATTGGGACTTTTACCCTACTTTAATATGAGGAAATAAACTTCTCTCTGTTAAAGCCATCCACTTGTGGTATTTCTGTTATAGCAGCACTAGATGACTAAGACAGATAGATGAATTAATGGAAAATTATTCACATAAACATTTTAGCAGTAAAATGTTGAATATAATCTTAAATATTCTTCTTATTATCATTTACATTCCTTCCAGGAATTTATTTCCCGAATAGGTTCTCAGAAAAAAAAAAAAAAAAATTCCAGGGTACTAAAAAATTCCCCATCCTACAAGCAGCTAACTTGGAGTTTTAAGGGTAGGTATTACTTCTCCTAGGACTGGACTCCTTTGGCTGAGTGATTCATTTTTTTTTTCCCCCAAACAAGAGAGGTTTCTCATTTGGCCCTCTCTCTTGGCCCATTTCTAAATATCTGTACTGATTTTCTATTTATTTATTTATTTTAAAAATCTGTTTGGTCCATAGTTTAAGAGGAGTGAGAGTTTTTATATTTTACCCCAAGGGCTAATAGAAATTGGCTCTATTAGATTACAGATCAGAAGATTCCACTGATGTTGCTTCTTCTAAGAAAACTCCCTTTCTCTTGTGGTCTTAGAACCCCAGAACATAAGGGCAAAATATCGAACATCAAAAGTACAAGTTTAAAAGAAGGCACATTTCAAACACACACATATACACACACACTCAACATCCACAAACTACCCTACACACACTCCAAGCACCCAGGCGGCACATATACACTACCTTACACCCAACACACATGCATAAACCCCATATCAACAAACAACCCTACACACACCTAACGCATACACATGCAATATCTACAAACTCAACACACACACAACACACACAGCATCCACAAACAATCCTACATAACCAACATATACACTCAAACCCCCCAACGTCATCTGTCATCTGAAGACACAACCTTCACACATACACACATGCTGGAGAGGCCCTAACATTTTTAATCCCAAATTAAGAGAAGAAGTTCTCCCTTAATTCATGGCCCCTTTCTTCTTTCCCTTTTCCTGTTCCATCCTCTAATCCAGCCCCAATTTGAGGCTATTTTGCCTTATAATAAAAGCTATTTCGCATTTGATTAGGAGAGGCTCAAAACTAATGTCAATTCTTAGAAAAAATTCTGATGAATGCAAATTTAGGTTTTGACCCTATCATGACTGTTTTGCTAGTTTTTGGTCCCTTTCTTGGGAAAAATTAGTTAGACATCACAGTAGGCTGGCTATATGTTGTTAAGTAGATCCGAATTCTAAACAGCTACTCCTATTCTAGAATAAGTTCTCTCTCTCTCTCTTTTTTTTTTTTGCTTACCATGTACTCTTCTGACCTTCTTCTTTAAAGTAGTACTATGAGAGAAAGAAATAACCAATGAATTAGATTGCTGACAGATTAATGCCATTTAATTACTTTTCCTCAGAATAATGAATTTTACAAAAGGATACGGGAGCCCAGTGCACCCACAGCTGCCTGCATGCCTGCATGCACTAGCCCTGCCCACCACTGCCCTGCCCACCCAGCAACAGGTGGTGAGCACTCCAATGTCACAAAACAAGTGATCAGTGGAGCACATCCATCCCACCAACCCTGATATATCCAAACAAAACAACAAAAAAAATCAGGGCAAAACAAACATAGTCAATCAATAAATACGTAAATAAATAAAATTATACCTTCATGCCTCAAATCATAAGAAAAAACAAATCATAAGAACAAATATAATAACAGATCATAAGAAAAAAAAACAGGATAAGATGGCTCAAGCAGGTGAGTAAAATAAAGGGAAAGAAAACCTCCAGAAGAATGAACAATAATAGAACTACCTGAGAAGGAATTCAAAAGACACATTTAGAATCCTCAAAGAGCTCAAGGAAAACAGAAAAAAACCTAAGGAGAACTCAGGAAAACAATTCAAGAACAAAATTACAGATTCAATAGACAATTGGAAAGCATACAAAAACAGCAACTAGAAATTCAGAAGATTAATAATAAAATATCAGAAATAGAAAACTCAATGAAAGAACACAGAAATAAAATTGAATCAATAGAAGAAAAAATCAGTGAAATAGAGGACATACCCCTCGATACTAATTTGTTTAAGGAACAATCAGAAAAAAGAATGAAGAAAGCCTAAGAGTTACGTGGCTGTCTTAGGTTGGGTTCCCTAGAGAAGCCAATAAATACAATATAGAGAGAGAATATATTAAGGAGATGGTTCACACAGTTGTAGAGGTTGGAATATTCCAAGTCTGTGGGTCGGGTTGGAGGCTTCTCCTGATTCACGTAGCCACAGGGGCTGGCAAACCCAAGATCAGCAAGTCAGACAGCAGGACTCTTGCTCACAAGCAGCAAAGCCTGATGAATCCCAAGCTTGACTGGTAAGACAGCAGGTAAGCTGCTAGCTCGAGTGCCAAGAACCAGAAGTCAGGTGAACAGAAGTCAGCTGGAAGATCCAGAGCAAAGGAAAGCCCATAAGCCTTGCCAAAAACTTTGCCTATTTTTTGGATGCAGACCATACTCCCAAGGAAACTCCCTTTCAACTGGTTGGCTACTCAGACCATAATTTATCATGGAGGTGATCACATTATATCAAATCTCATCATGGAGGTGATCACATCATTATATGACTGCCAAACTACACCATAACTGCCAAATCACTGAGAATTATGGCACAGCCAAGGTGGCACACAACCTTAATGATCACAGTGGGACACCAGCAAGAGGAATAATTTATGCCTAATAGGAATTCCAGAAGAGGAGGAAAAAAAATACAGGGAGAACTTTTGCAGATATATTGGTTGAAAACTTCCCCAATATTATAAAAGACAAGATTACCATCCAAGAAGTTCAATGAACCCCATACAGGATAACCCCCCCCCCCAAATCACCAAGAGATATCATAATCAAACTTTCCAAAAGATGTAGTTATAGAATTTCCGTATGGAGAGAAAGTCAAGCTGATTTCAATCTATAACAGACTATTTTAATTTTAAGAAGATTAAGATGAACTTCAGGGTAATCACAAAGAAGAGTAATAGTCCTACTCCTCAAAAAAAAGAAGTAAAAACAACAGCAACAATTGATAGGAAAAGAAAATCCATATACAAAAAGAACTCGGCACAGAAAATTAAGAGAAACAAAGAAACTATTAACACCACAAAAATAAGCATAACAAAATGACAGCAATGAATCCATACCTATCATTAATCACACTGAATGGAAAAGGATTAAGTGCACCAGTCAAGAGACAGAGAGTGATAGAATGGATTAAAGAAAAGAAAGAAACATGGCCCATCAATATGTTGACTACAAGAGACACATGTTAGGCACAAAAACATAAACAAGTTAAAAATCAGAGGCTGGAAAAAATATATTGAGCAAACAATATCCAAAAGAGAGCAGGAGTAGCTGTTATGGATTGATCCGCATCCCTCAATAATATGTGTTGTAAATCCTAACTTCTATGCATGTGGTTATAATTCCATTTGGGAATGGGTTATCTATGTTATGTTAATGAGGCAGGGTTAGTGTAGGGCGTGTCTTGAGCCAATCTCTTTTGAGATATAAAAGAGATAAAACAAGCAAATGAGTGAGCAGAGATGGGGCAAGATAGATTCCAAGACACATGAAGAACTTCAAGAACCAGGAAGCAGAAGCTGAAGAGACAAGGGCCTTCCTCTAGAGTTGACAGAGAGAGAAAGCCTTCTTCAAGAGCTGGCATCTTGAATTCAGACTTTCAGCCTCCTAAATTGTGAGAAAATAAATTTCTATATGTTAAAGTCATCCACTTGTGGTATTTCTGTTAGAGTAGCAATAGAAACTAAGACACTTCCTCTTTTCTTCTTACTGACAGTCCAACTCTCCTCTTTAACAAGTCAAATAATGAGGGTAAGAGCACTGTGTACATGTGAGGATTTATCCAATGAACAGTGCACACTAGCCTGGGTCTCCTCCTCAAAGTCACTTTCTAAGGCATAGGCAAAGGCCAAGCTCCACTTCTAAGAATTCATGCTCGCTACATGAATTTACAATTTGACTTTAATCTAGACAGTACTAGATAACTAAGACGGAATTTCGTACCAAGGGACTGAGGTGATGCTCTAACAAATACCTAAAATGTGGAAGCATTTTGGAATTGGGTAATGGCGAGAGGCTGGAAGAGTTTTAAGATGCATAATAGTAAAAGCCTAGATTGCCTTGAAGAGACTGTTAGTAGAATTGTGGACATCAAAGGCATTTCTGATGTGGGCTCAGAAGGAAGTGAGGAGAGCTATAGAGAAAGTTTTATCATCTTAGAGAACACCTATAGTGCCAGCAACAGAATGTTGCTAGAAATGTGGGGGTTAAATGTACTTCTAACCCATTGCTGTTGAGTTGATTCTGACTCATAGCAACCCCCTAGGACAGAGTAGAACTGCCCATAGGGTTTCCAAGGAGCAGCTGATGGATACAAACTGCAGAACTTTTAGTCAACAGCTGAGCTCTTAACCACTATTTCACTAGTGCTCCATATGCACTTCTGGTGAGGTTTTAAAAGAAAATGATGAAAGTGTGATTGAACAATGGAGGAAGGGTGATGCTTTTTATGCAGTGGCAAAGAGCTTGTCTCAATTATGTTCAAATGTTTAGTGAAAGGTAGAACTTGTAAGTGATGAATTCAGATGTCTTAATCATGTGATTTCTAAGCAAGATCTTAAAACAGTTGTGTGATTTCTCCTTGCTGATTATAGTAAAATGTGAGTGGAAAGAAATGGACTTAAAAATGAACTGTACAAAACGA
Source organism: Elephas maximus indicus (assembly GCF_024166365.1). Classification (NCBI taxonomy): domain Eukaryota; kingdom Metazoa; phylum Chordata; class Mammalia; order Proboscidea; family Elephantidae; genus Elephas; species Elephas maximus. Next base: position 40,681,745 of record NC_064819.1, read on the forward strand.
AAATAGAACTTAACGATTTAGAAAATTCTATTGTACAAACTAAGGACACATGTCCTAGAATGTTCACCAAGGACATCACTACACAATCATTTGTTAAAGAGATTAAGCCTGTGACTGATGGATCTAACCAACTACTGCAGCTGAAAACCCATCAGCTTAGACTTAAGGGGTCAGAGGTAGGGCGAAAGGAAAGAACATTGTCTGCCTCTTGGAATTTACAGGCGGGAAACAGGTCAAAGGAGCTACATCTGTTGTCCTCCAAGAAAAGAAAAGGACCATCTTTTGAGCAGCTTGGCCATCAACTGAACTGTTGGAAGGAGCCTGGGGAGCAGAGCTTTCTTGGTTTCAAAAGGTGGGGCCATGGTCTCTTGGATCTCAAAGGGTGGGGGCCACAGCCACCTATGTTTCAAAGAGTTGGATCTTTGCCAACTTGGTTCTGGCGTGTGAGGGTGCCATTAAGGTGTGCCAGGAGGATGGGGCTGCTTGCCAAAGCTGAGGGGGTGGGGATGCCATGCCCTAAGGGCAGAAAAATGGGGCATGCTGGGACTATGTGTGAGGTTACCACGCAGATGGACTAGGAGAATGGGGCCACCCAAACCTGATACAGCAGAGTCTCTCTCCCAGTGGGCCTGGAAGGCAAAGCTGAAAGCCAGAACCAAAGGGCCTCCACCCAGAGTTCAGAGGGTGTAGCCAACACCCCAGTCTGGAGGGTGGGACCATTGCCTAGATGGTCTCAGAGAACAGGGGATTATTTTCAAGCCTTGAGAGCTAAATTGTTCTGTTGGGTTTTGGACTTGCTTGGCACCCATTATCCCTTCTTTCCTTCCAATTTTTCCCATTTGTAACAGAAATGTCTTCCTTGTGCCTGTTCCATCACTGTACTTTGGAAAATAACTTGTAACTAGATCTCACAGGTTTGCAGAAGAAGAGGAATTTTGTCGCAGGATAGATTATGCCTCACCCATATTTGATTTAGATGATTCAGAAGATGAGATTTTGGACATGGAGTTGATTTAAGACTCTTGGGATGGTGTGATGGGGTGAATGTGTTTTGCATGTGGAGAGGACATGAATTTTGGCCATAGTGTGGAATGTTATAGAATGAATTGTGTCCCCTCCAAATATGTGTTGTAAATCCTAACCTCTATGCCTGTGGTTATATCTCATTTGGAAATGGGTTGTCCTTGTTATGTTGATGAGACAGGATTAGTGTAGGATATGTCTTCAGTCAAACTCTTTTGAGATATAAAAGATTTTAAATAAGCAAACCAGTTAGTAGAGATGGGGTAAGATAGATGCCAAGACACGTGGAGATCTCCAAGGAAATGAAGAACAGAAGCCAATGAGACAAGGACCTTCTTCTAGAGCCAACAGAGAGAGAAAGCCTTTCCCTAGAGCTGGCACCCTGAATTTGGACTTCTAGCCTCCTAAATTTTGAAAAAATAAATTTCTGTTTGTTAAAGCTGCTTACTAGTGGTATTTCTATTATAACAGCACTAAATAACTAAGATAATAATAATAGTAATTTCAAATAAAATAGACTTTAAGTCAAAATCCATTATAAGAGACAAAGAAGGGCATTGTATATTGATTAAAGTGTCAGTCCATCAAGAATAAATAACAATAATAAATATGTATGCACCCAATGACGGACCTCCGAAATATATAAAACAAACTAACAGAATTGAAAAGAGAAATAGACAGTGCTACAATAAACAGGAGGAGACCTCAACATGCCACTTTTGATGATGGACAGAACAACTAGAAAGATGCTCAGTGAAGATATAGAAGATCTGAATAACACAATCAACCAACTTGACCTCATAGACATACAGAACACTTCACTCAAAAGCAGCACTGAACAGGTTCTTCTCCAATGCACATAGACCATTCTCCAGAATAGACTGTATTATAGACCACAAAGCAAGCCTCAATAAATTCAAAAACATCAACACAATACAAAGCATCTTCTCTAGCCATAACACTATAAAACTTTAAATCACTAACAGAAAGAGCAACGGAAAAAAATTAAATACATGGATACTGAATAACACCTTACTTAAAAACTAATGGGTAAATAAAAATGAAATTAAAAAATTCTTAGAATAAACTGAGAATTAACACACAACTTACTGAAACCTCCAAAGCATGACAAAAGCAGTGCTCAGAGGAAAAGTAATCACAAGAAATGCATACATCGAAAAAGAAGAAAGATCCAAAATCCATAACTTAACCCAACAACTTTAACAAATAGAAAAGGAAAAGCAAAAGAAGTCCACAGTCACCAGAAGAAAGGAAATAATAAAATTAGAGCAGAAATAAGTTAAATAGAAAAACAATAGAAAGAATCGACAAAACTAAAAGTTGGTTCTTTGAGAGGATCAATAAAATTGACAAACCCCTGGCCAAATTTATAAAGGAAAAAAAAAGACGTTGCAAATAACCAAAATAAGAATGGGCCACAATACAACAGAATTGAGATAAAGAGAATTATTATAGAACATTATGAAAAATTGTACTCTAACAAATTTGAAAACCTATAAGAAACAGAAAAAATTTTAGAAACACACTATCTACCTAAACTAACACAAGCAGAGGCAGAAAAACTAAAGAAATTCATAACAAAAAAAGAAATCGAAGATGCCATTAAAAAAAAAAATTCCCAACAACAACAAAATGCCGTGGCCCAGATGGCTTCACAGGAGAGTTCTAACAAACATTCAGAGATGAGTTGATACTAATTCTACTCAAACTATTCCAGAACACAGAAAAGGAAGGAATACTCCTTAATTCATTCTATGAAGCCAGCATAACCCTGATACCAAAGCCAGGCAAAGATATCAAAAAAAAAAAGAAAAAAACTACAGACCAATATCACTTATGAATATAGATGCAAAAATTCTCAACAATTCTAGCCAAGAGAATACAGCATCAGACCAAAAAATAATACATTATGATCAGGTGGGGTTCATACCAGGGATGCAAGGATGGTCCAACATTAGAAAATCGATCAACATAATTCACCACATAGATAAAACAAAGGAAAAGAAACACATGATCATCTCAATAGATGCAGAAAATGCATTTGATAAAATCAGACACCTTTTCTGGAGAAAAACTTTTAGCAAGATAGGAACAGAAGGGAAATTCCTCAACATAATTAAGGGTATATATACAAAATCAACAACCAACATTATTCTCAATGGAGAGAGATTGAAAGCATTCCCTTTGATAACAGGATCAAGACAAGGGTGCCTATTATCATCACTCTTATTCAATATTGTACTAGATGTCCCAGCCAGAACAAGAAGGCAAAGAAAGGGAAATGAAGGGCCTCCAAATTGGTAAGGAAGAATTAAAACTATTCCTATTTGAAAAAAAAAAAATGGAAGATGACATAATTCTATACATATAAATCCTAGAGATTCTACAGGAAAGTTACCGGAACTAATAGAAGGGTTCAGCAAAGTGGCAAGGTACAAGATCAACATACAAAAAATCTGTTGGATTCCTCTATACTAAAAATGAGAACTTCAAAAAGGAAATCAAGAAAACAATAACATTTACTATAGCCCCCAGAGGAATAAAATACCTAGGAATAAATCTAACCAGGGATGGCATAAAAGACATACACAAGGAAAACTACAAAATACTACCGAAAAAACCAGAAGAGACATACACAAATGGAAAAATATACCATGCTCATGGATTGGAAGACTTAACATTGTAAAAATATCGATACTACCCAAAGTCTTCTATAGATATAATGCAATCCCAATCCAAATCCCAACAACATTCTTTAAGGAAAAGTAGAAGCTAATCTCCAACTTTATATGGAACAGAAAGAGGCTCCAAACAGATAAAGCATTATTGACAAGAAGAACTTGCTATACAGCCTGGTACTGGTACAATGACAGACATGTCATGTAGACAAAAGGAACAGAACTGAGACCCCAGAAGTAAACCCATCCAGCTACGGACAGTTGATCTTCAACAATGGGTGGAAGTCCATTTAATGGGGAAGAGATAATCTCTTTAATAAACATTGCTGGCAAAACTGGATATCCATTTGCAAAAAATGAAACTGGATCCATACCTCACACCATACACAAAAACTAACTCAAAATAAATCAAAGACCTAAATATTAAACCTAAAATTATAAAGTTACTAGAAGAAAACATAGGGACAATGCTAGGGGTCCTAATTTGTAGCGTAAGTACACTATCGAACATAACTGGAAATTAACAAACAACAGAAGATAAAGTAGGTAACTGGGACTTCTTAAAAATTAAATATTTATGGTCATCAAAAGATTTTACCAAAAGAGTAAAAAAAGAGAGCACAGAGGCTGGGGAAAAATTTTTTTGGCAACAACGTATCTGACACAGGTCTAATCTCAAAAACACAAACAATCCAATCAAAAAATGGACAAAAAACATGAACAATTACTTCATCAAACAAGACATTCAGGTGGCTAACAAACACATGAAGAGATGCTTGTGATCATTAGCCATTCAAAATAACCAAACCTGTTGCCATCGAGTTGATGCTGACTCATAGGAGAGATACAAATCAAAACTAAAATGAGGTATGATCTCCTGCAAAAATGACACTGGTGAAAGAAAAAAAAAAACAGAAAACAACAAATACTAGCAAGATTGTAGGGAGACTGGAACTCTTATACACTGCCAGCTGGATTATAAAATGGTACAACCACTATTGAAAACAGTATGGTGCTTCCTCAAAAAGCTAGAAATAGAAATACCATATGACCCAGCAATCCCTTTCTTAGGTATATATCCTAGAGATATAAGAGCAGTGATACAAATAGACATGCACACTCATGTTTATTTCAGGATTATTCACAATAGCAAAAAGATGGAAACAACCTAAGCGTCCATCAACAGATAAACGGATAAACAAAATGTGGTACATGCATACAATGGAATGCTACTCAACGATAAAGAATAATGATGAGTCCAAGAAACATAACATGGATGAATCTGGAGGACATTAATTATGCTGAGGAAAATAAGTCAATCACAAAAGGACAAATATTGTATGATACTACTTTATAAAAAGTCAAGAATAGGTTTACACACAGAAAACAACATTCTTTGATGATTACCAGTGAAGAGACGGGGAGGGAGACAGAATCACTTACTAGCTAGCAGACACATTAATTCTGGAGAAAGGAAAGGCAATACACAATGTGGGGGAAGTCAGCACAGCACAGCCATGGTAAATGAAGAAACTGAGAGGCACACAAGAATAAAGGAACTATGACAAATGCTATAAAATATAAGATTCTGCAATGGCAGTAATAACAAGCAAATATTTCTGAGTGGTTACATAGGTAGATATGCATACTATATAGGTATGGGAAAGTGTATGGTGTATGGCAGTACATAACACACATATATAGTTATAAAACCAAAAATCAAATCCATTGCCATCAAGTAGATGCTGGCTTATAAAAACCCTATATGACAGAGTAGAACTGCCCTATAGGGTTTCTGAGGAGTGGCTGATGGATTGGAACTACCAACCTTTTGATTAGCAGCCTGAGCTCTTAACCACTGTGCAACCAGGGCATATATAGGTAGAGTTGTGGGCATTTGTATATACATATTTGTATGTGTTGCATATATATTCAAATATATAATAGAGCTCATAGGGGTCATAGTTACAGGAACTTCTTAGACATATCCAAACACCTCATGAGGCTGAGTTACTGGGCTTGAAGGCAAAGGACCATTGCCTCAGGGGACTCTAGGTCAATTGGCATAATATAGTTCATAAAGATAATGTTCTACATCCTAGTTTGATGGGTAGCATCTGGGGTCTCAAAAGCTTGCAAGCAGCTGTCTAAAGATACAGCTACTCATCTCTTCCCATCTGAAGCAAAGGAGAGTGAAGGAAACCAAAGACTCAAGGAAGCAATCAGCTCACAGGACTAATGGCCCACAAGGACCACAGCCTCCTCTAGCCTGAGACCAGAAGAACTAGGTGGTGCCTTGCTACCACTACAGACTGCTCTGACCAGGGACACAATAAAAGGTCCTGGCTAGAATGGGAGAAAAATGTAGAACAAAACTCAAATTCGTAAAAAAAAGACCAGACTTACTGGAGTCAAAGAGACTGGAGGAACCCCCAAGAACTTTTAACCTGGAACTGAAGCCACTCTCGGAAATCACCTTTCGGCCAAATAATAGAACTCTCGTGAGGAATGTGCTCCTTAGAACAATGAACAATGAACAATACAAGAGCAAATGGGCAACACTTGCCCAAAAGCAAAGATAAGAAGGCAAGGAGAGGCAGGGAAACTGGAGGAGTGGAAACGGGGAAGGCAGGGTGGAAACGGGGAGAGTGCTAACACACTGCAAGGATAGCAACCAACGTCACAGAACGATTTGTGTATGAATTGTTGAATGGGAAACTAATTTACTAATTTGCTGTGCAAACTTTCACCTAAAACACAATAAAATGTTTAAGAAAAAAAAAAGACATGTGAAATGTGAGGGAAAGGAAGCATTTAAACACATGACCCTCTAAAAATGAGTTTCAGTAATGGTGGTGTCTGAAGGAGGAAACACAGTTTGTTGTTGTCCATTCCTCATTGTAGTGCAGCCCTAGGGACAAGAGATACTGGGAATGTAAATCAAAGAAGTTCCCACACTCCCCAGTGGCCCAGAGCAAACTGATGTCTCATTCTGCATAATGGTTTGTGCCCACAGGGCTAAAAGAAGAAGGTTGAGGTAAGACCCAGGGATGGGAAAACACTGTGGACAGGTGCTTCCCTACAGCAGGTCTTTCTCAGAGCGTGCTGCCACTCCATAGACTTTGCTTCCTCCACTTCTCCAGACACACTGGGCTGTCCACTGAAGGACTTCTTCTGAGGCTAGCCCCTCAGGTTGGCCTCCACCACCACCCTATTAGGCACTTGGCTCTGTGAAGTTCTCATGGACTTTCTTCTGGATGGATAAGTTTGCAGAAGCACCTCTTTGAATTCACGTGGCACAAGCCACCATGATGATGAACACAGAAGCTAATCTTGAAAATTTCTGATCAAAACATCTAAACACCTCTCCCTCCTGTCCTGTAGGAGTTAAAAAGCCCCAGACTAAAAAAGGTCAGGACTCCCCTTTTAAAAATAATCACAATGCCATCACCACATGAAAAAAGTTAGTATTTCTTTACTATTAACATGTATCCTATAGTGTACAAATTTCCCCAACAGTTTCATGATTTCATTTTCTTTGTTTGAATTAGAATCCAGACAAGGCCCACACTCTGTAATTGGTTAATGTGTCACTTTTATGTCTCAATCCACAGGCTTCTCTGCATCTTCTTTTGTACCCTTAAATTTTGTTGTCATTGTTGGAGAAACAGAGTTGCTCATCCTGCCAGAATTTTGCTGATTGCATCCTTGTGTTCTTCCATCCCTGTATTTTCTCTAAACTGGTCACCATACCTGGAAGCTCAATCAACTTTGGGCTCAAGGTTTTAGGTAGGAACCCTTAACAGGTGGTGTTGATTATCTATTGTATCAGGAGGCACATATATCTGTTGTCTTTTTTGTTATGATCATTGCCTAGATTCTGCTTTACTCTTAATTTATATCATATGAAAGGAAGGAAGGCAGACAGATGGGAGGAAGGAAGGTACAAAGAAAAGAAGAGAGGAAGGAAGAAAAAAGGAGGGAAAGAAGAGAGAAAAGAGGGAGGAAGAAGATGAGCAAACAAAGATATGAAAAAATCCACTGCTGCCCATGGCCTTTACTGGTAGCCTGCACTTAACATAAACCCAAACTGGACCTCACTCGAGTCATGTATCTGTTAGTCTGACATCCTGGGGAGGCTGGAAACTTCCTCCTATCTATAGCACAGACTCTGGACAAATCCCAAATCCCCCATCAGGTACTTCTGCTGTTTCTACACCATTTCTCAGAGAACTGCTGGTGGAAGTGTGGACTCTAACAACCAACCTTCACATCAAGTTGAAGCTGAAGAAAATTAGAACAAATCCACAAGAACCAAAATACAACCTTGAGTATATCCCACCTGAATTTACAGACTATCTCAAGGACAGATTTGACTCGTTGAACACTAATTACCAAAGACCAAGTGAGTTGTGGAATGTCATCAAGGACATCATACATGAAGAAAGCAAGAGGTCATTAAAAAGACAGAAAAGAAAGAAAAGACCAAAACGGATGTCAGAAAAGACTCCCAAAGTTGCTTTTTAACGTGGAGTACCTAAAGCAAAAGGAATAAATGATGAAATAAAAGAGTTGAGCAGATGTCAAAGGGCAGCTCGAGAAGACATAGTAAAGTGTTATTATGAAATGTGCAAAGACCTGGAGTTAGAAAACCAAAAGGGAAAAACACATTCAGCATTTCTCAAGCTGAAAGAACTGAAATAAAAATTCCAACGTTAAGATGCAATACTGAAGGATTATATGGGGAAAATAATAAATGACACAGGAAGAATCAAAAGAAAACGGAAGGAATACAGAGAGTCACTATACCAAAAACAATTGGTTAACATTCAGCCATTTCAGGAAGTGGCATGTGACCAAGAACCAATGATACTGCAGGAATAAGCTCAAGCTGAGGTGAAAGCACTGGCGATAAACAAGGTTCCAGGAATTGATGGAAAACAAATTGAGAAGTCTCAATAAATGAATGCAGCACTGGAAGCACTCACTCATCTATACCAAGAAATTTGGAGGACAGCTGTCTGGCCAGCTTACTGGAAAAGATCCATATTTGTGCCCATTCCAAAGAAAGGTGATCCAACAGAATGCAAAAAATTATCAAATAACATCATTAATATCACACACAAGTAAAATATTGCTGAAGACCATTCAAAAGTTGTTGTGACAGTACTTCCACAGGAAATTGCCAGAAATTCAAGCCAGATTGAAAAGAGGACTTGAAATGAGGAATATTGCTGATGTCAGATGGATCTTCCATGAAAGCAGAGAATACCAGAAAGAGGTTTACCTGTGTTTTGACTATGCAAAGGCATTCGACTATGTGGATCATAACAAATTATGGATAACGTTCTGAAGAATGGAAATTCCATAACACTTAATTGTGCACATGAGGAACCTGTACATAGATCAAGGGGCAGTCATTCAAACAGAACAAGGGGATACTGCATGGTTTAAAGTCAGGAAAGGTGTGTTTCAGGGTTGTATCCTTTCACCATACCTATTTAATCTGTATACTGAGCAAATAATTCAAGAAACTGGACTATATGAAGAAGACGGGTGCATCGGGATTGGAGGAAGACTCATTAACAACCTACCTTGTACAGATGACACAACCTTGCTTGCTGAAAGAGAAGAGGACTTGAAGCACTTACTAATGAAGATCAAAGACCACAGCCTTCAGTATGGATTACACCTCGATAGAAAACAAAAATCCTCACAAATGGACCAATAAGCAACATTATGATAAAAGGAGAAAATATTGAAGTTTTCAGGGATTTCGTTTTACTTGGATCCACAATCAACAGCCATGGAAGCAGCAGTGAAGAAATCAAAGGATCTTCCTACAGAGTCACTGTTACGTATTGAATTTCATCCCCGAAAACAATGTGTGTCACCTCGGCTAGTCCACGATTCCCAGTATTGTGTGATTGTGTACCATTTTGTCATCTGACGTGATTTTCCTATGTATTGTAAATCCTACCTCTATGATGTCAATGAGGTGGGACTCTTGGCAGCTGTGTTAATTAGGCAGGACTCAATCTACAAGATTAGGTTGTGTCTTAAGCCAATCTGTTTTGAGATATAAAAGAGAGAAGCGAGCAGAGAGATGTGAGGACCTCATACCACCAAGAAACAAGAGCCAGGAGAACAGTGCATCCTTTGGACCCAGGGTCCCTGTGCTCAGAAGCTCCTATACCAGGGGAATATTGATGACAAGGACCTTTACCCAGAACCTGGAGAGAGAAAGCCTTCCCTTAGAGCCTGCACCCTGAATTCAGATTTCTAGCCTCCTAAACTGTGAAAAAATTAATTTCTCTGTTAAAGCCAAAAAAAAGAAAGAAATCAAAGGATGCATTGCATTGGGCAAATCTGCTGCAAAAGACCTCTTTAAATTGTTTAAAGCAAAGATGTCACTTTGAGGACCAAAGTGTGCCTGGCCCAATCCATGGTGTTTTCAATCATCTCATATGCATGTGAGAACTGGACAATGTATAAGGAATGGACAATGAATAAAGAAGCCAAAGAAGAATTGATGCCTTTGACTTATGGTGCTGGAGAAAAATATTGAATATACCAGAAGAATGAACAAATCTGTCTTGGAAGAAGTACAGAAAGAATGCTCCTTAGAAGCATGGTTGGCAAGACTTCCTCTCAAGAACTTTGGACATGTTATCAGGAGGAACTAGTCCCTGGGGAAGGACATCATGCTTGGTAGGGTGTCAGTGAAACAGAGGAAGACCCTCAATAAGATGGATTGACCCAGTGGCTACAATAATGGGATCAAGCATAACAAATACTAGACAGTGTTTCGTTCTGTTGTACATAGGGTCACTATGAGTCAGAACCAACTTGATGGCACCTAACAACAACAACCTTCACACCGTATCATAGCCACTTACTAGTGAGAGGCTTGGCTGGGAGAATATTTTCCCCATATTAGTGGTTCCCAAAGAGGGTGATTGTGTCCCCCAGGGGACATTTGACAAGTTTAGAGACATTTTTGATCTTCACCATTGACAAGGGGTGGTTGCTACTGGGATAGAGGCCAGGGATGCTGCTCAGTATCCTACATGGCACAGGACAGCCCCCTACAACAGAGAACTCTCTGGCCCAAAATGCCAGTAGTGCTGAGGTGGGAAAACCCTGCTCTATAAAATACCATCACTTCTAACTTGCAGGTTTGTTGGGAAGATTACTTGAGATAAACTTGCCCCAAACAGGCACACAAGTATACTGGCCCCTTTCCCTTCTTGGGAGACCTAGCATGGTAATGCACCCATTTTAGCTCAAGATCAGATATAACTAACTGGCCAGGAAGAGAAAGGGCCTCAGACTGACTGTAGTGGGTGCCGGGACATGGTTCTTATCCTGGCCCTTCCACCACCTGGCTGGTGGCCCTGGGTGTCTATTGCTCCTATCTGGGCCTCAGTTTTCTCATCAGTAACAAGGAGATGGAGCCTGGAGATCTGTATCCCTGTCAGCTCTGAAAGCTTTCTAGTCTGATTTCATTCCTCTCTTTAAAAGACTTTTCTGGGACTGCAGATGCAACTATGCTCCCTTTCTCTGAAATCTCTCATTGTAAAGGCAATGGGTTAACCCGAGGACTTGTCGTGGGCTCTTTGTTTAGTGGGCAGAGTTAGAGTAAGAGAATAGAACTAAAGCACTATGGGATGAGGCCTTGGCCTGGTTCTTTCCTCATGTCTGTGGGGGGTGATTGGGCTCAGGTACACTTACTCTACCACCTGGGTCTCCAGCCTGGAAGGGCAGCTAAAGGGCTCAGGCTTGCTGGGTTAAATGGCTCAGTGGACTCAGGCTGTGGACCACTCAGGAGTGCTGTCCACCCACAGTGGTCTTGTTAATTGTTGCATTTGCACCAACTAGCATTTATCTGTGCCCTACTTCTACCCATGAGAAGTGGGACTGGCTGAATTTCTAAGCCTGAAAACAGAAGATGATATGCCCATAGCAAAACTAGTAAAGCATATAAATATGTATATAGCAAGAGCTTTATATCAAAGAAATGGCTCATACAATTGTAGAGGCTGAAATGTCCCAAGTCCATTGATTAGGATAGAAGCTTCTTCCAATTCGTGTAGCTGCAGGGGCTGGAGAACCCAAGATTGGCAGGTCAGAGAGCAGGGCTCCACTCACAGGCTGTGAAGATCTATGAACCAAAAATTAGCAGATAAGCTGATAGCTCAAGTTCCAAGAACTAGAGGTCAGACAAATAGGAGGCAGCCACAGGATCCACAGCAAGCAAAAAGCCAGAACACCTGCTTATATTCAGATCCAGGCCACACCCCCAAGGAAACTCCCTTTCAACTGAATTGGTTACTCATAGCAGATCCCATCATGGGAGTGATTACATATAAACACTGAGAATCATGGTTCAGCCAAGTTGACACACAATCTTAACCATCACAGTCCACCCCTTGTCAGCTTGCCACATGTACGCATCTCCTTAAACCATACATAATCTCTGAATAAAGACAATTACAAAGTCATACTTGTGCCCAAAATGATACAACTAACATGTGTACAGCTGAAAATGCACTAGCCCTATCTACATCTTATATTTTATAAGTGAAGAAATGACTCTAAATATAATAAAATATGTTATTATTTATTATATTTAGAGTAAGCCCACTGGAAACCCTGGTGGTGTAGTGGTTAAGTGCTACGGCTGTTAACCAGAGGGTCAGCAGTTCGAATCTGCCAGGCACGCCTTGAAAACTCTGTGGGGCAGTTCTATTCTGTCCTATAGGGTCTCTATGAGTTGGAATCAACTTGATGGCACTGGATTTGGTTTGGTTTGGAAAGTAAGCCCACTGGGTTTGGTTTTTTTGGTTAAGGATAAGGATAATGAAACTCAGAAAGATTAAGGAAATCACCTGGTGCTGTCAGCATACCAAGCTCCGTTCCTGTCTTAGGGCCTTTGCACATGCCCATCCCTCCAATCTCAGCTTCCTCAGGAGTTCTTTTAGAGTGTTGAGTCTAGATTGGATTCACTTACAATACAGTATCACAGCACTCTTCATTGAATCAGATATATTGTTGTTGCTGTTGTTAGCTGTTGTCAAGTGGATTCCAACTCAGAGCAACCCTATATATGACAGAATGAAACACTGGCTGATTCTGCCCCATCTTCACAATCTTTGTTATGCTTGAGCTCACTGTTGCAGCCACTGTGTCAGTCTATCTTGTTGAGGGTCTTCCTCTTTTTCACTGACCTCTGCTTTACCAAGTGCGATGTCTTTCTCCAGGAACTGATCCCTCCTGTTAACATGTCCAAAGTATGTGAGACGTAGTCTCACCGTCCTTCCTTCTAAGGAACATTCCAGTTGTTCTTATTCCGAGACAGATTTGTATGTTCTTTTGGTAGTCCATGGTATATTCAATATTCTTCACCAACACTGCAATTCAAAGACATCAATTCTTCTTTGGTCTTCCTTACTCATTGTCCTGCTTTCACATGCATATGAGGCGATTGAAAACATCATGGCTTGGGTCAGGTTCACCTTCATCTTCAAGGTGACACCTTTGCTTTTCAACACTTCCAAGAGGTCTTTTTCAGCAGATTTGCCCGATGAAATGTGTCTTTTGATTTCTTGACTGCTGCTTCCATGGGTGTTGATTGTGGATCCAAGTAAAATGAAATCCTCAACCATTTCACTATTTTCTCCATTTACCATGATATTGTTTATTGGTCCAGTTGTGAGGATTTTTGTTTTCTTTATATTGAGGTGTAATCCTTGCTAAAGGCTGTAGTCTTTGATCTTCATCAGTAAGTGCTTCAAGCCCTCTTCACTTTCAGCAAGCAAGGTTGTGTCATCTGCACAGGTAGGTTGTTAATGAGTCTTCCTCCAATCCTGATGCACCCTTCTTCTTCATATAGTCCAGCTTCTTGGATTATTTGCTCAGTATACAGATTGAATAGGTGTGGTGAAAGGATACGACTCTGACTCACACCTTTCCTGACTTTAAACCCTGCAGTACCTCCTTGTTCTGTCTGAACAACTGCCTCTTGATCTACATACAGGTTTCTCATGAACACAATTAAGTGCTATGGGATTCCCATTCTTTGCAATGTTATTCGTAATTTGTTATGATCCACACAGTCGATCACAGTCAATAAAACACAGGTAACCATCTTTTCTGGTATTCTCTTCTTTCAGCCAGGGCCCATCTGACATCAACAATGATATCCCTGGTTCCACAACCTCTTCTGAATCCAGCTTGAATTTCTGGCAGTTCCCTGTTGATATACTGCTGCAACCGCTTTTGAATGATCTTCAGCAAAATTTTACTTGCACATGATTTTAATGTTCAATAATTTCCACATTTGGTTGTATCACCCTTCTTGGGACTAGGCATAAATATGGATCTTTTCCAGTCAGTTGGCCAGGTAGCTGTCTTCCAAATTTCTTGACATAAATTAGTGAGTACTGTGTAACAGTACTTTTCTTTTATGGCATTTTGGGAAATCATAATTACATGATTACTTCTGTGATTATTTGCAAACTGTACATTTCCCTCTGTGTCAGAATGGGTTTTCCCAGGAAACAGGCTCTGGGATGTAGATTTTCACACAGAAGATTTGCTGGGCAGTGCTCTCAGGAACACAACTGTAAAAGAATGAGGGAAGCAGAGCTAGTGAAGGAAGAAGTGGAAACATGATGAAGTTGCTGCCAAAACTTCAACAGACCCCACAGAGAGTGGAGGATCTGGGTGACCATTCAGGGTAAGGGGGCCAGGTCTTGATATCCTTACATCCCTCTGTCATGTGGCATGTGCTTCCAGTGGGGAAGATGCATATCCTTGGTTAAGGAAGCTTCCGCCCATGGAATGCATTACTCATGTGTGAGCCATCAGCAACCAGCACTTCAGCAGCTATTGGGAGGATCTGGTGACACATCACAGCATCCACTGCAGCCACTTGCACCATTCGGGTTCATGTGGTTACTACAGCAGACTTGTCCCACCTGAGAACAGTGCCTCTGAGGTTCTGGCTGGTCTCTCTTCTTGATGAAATTTGCAAACTACCCCAAAGTAGCAAAATCAGGTACAGGTGCCCTTAGGCTAGTCTAGTAGCCCACCTAGGGAGGTGACCAAACCTCCATCACTGAAAGCCCTCCATGTCCTTCAGGCTGTGACTGCCACACCTGTCCATTTATCACCCAAATTGAGCAGAGAGCACCATGAGATGCCTCAGAGGGTCCTGAGTGCCAAAGGCATTCTTTCCTGTGCACATTGCGGGGTAGCTGCCCAACCTTCTTTTAATGAGGAAGAGGGATTACCCCTTGCCAAGGATCCACAGTGACTAGATGGTGCTGTAGTTTAAGTTTAGTGGTATTATTATTGAGTTCCCTGGAGCTTAAAGTCATGAGATGGGAAGCACAGGCACCCTAGTCATTCCCTGGGAGTAGTAGAAAGTGGGATGACTTTGGCTTTCAGTCCTTGGTTCTCAGACCCACAGATTCTACATTTAGGGTCACAGAATCATACAGTGGTCATTGGTTTGGGGTAATTATCACACCCTGTAGGATAAGGCTTCACCTTGCAGGGTATCTTCTCAAAGCTGGTGCCTCAACTGTGCTTGCAAAAGACTGTTCCAAGACTCTATTGGGCTGGTGGCTTCTGGGTGATGAAGTAGGTGACAGATCAGGACCAGCAATGCATTTGCTGTTAAGTGGCTCCAGTCAATGTTACACAAGTTTCTGTGTTAGTCAATCAAAAACTTTATAAGCCATGGGATAGTGGTGTTACAAGGCT
This sequence comes from Elephas maximus indicus, assembly GCF_024166365.1. Lineage (NCBI taxonomy): Eukaryota > Metazoa > Chordata > Mammalia > Proboscidea > Elephantidae > Elephas > Elephas maximus. The sequence goes on from NC_064819.1 coordinate 40,697,239, forward strand.
CAAAGGACAGGACAGTCATACTTACATCTGGAAAATGTGTTTACTACTGTTAAGATGGACCTCTGCCCCTTCCAGTGTAGCAGAGGTCAATATAAGCTGCATGGTCTCTACCAACAATGGTGTCATTTTGAGAGCTTAGCCTTGGCATTGCTACCGGCGGGCTGAACACTGGGCAGTGGTAGCAGCTAGATTGCATTGGTGACTGGGAACCCATGTTTGTGGCTAAGGAACAGCTTCCACCCTTATCACCATGTTGACTCTGCTCTTGGGCCCGCTGTGCCAGCTCTGGAGATGTCAGTTGACGTCAGCTGGCTGTGATATTTCCTCTGCTAGATTGTCCAGTGACTGCTCACGGCAGTGCTCTCTGGTGGGAATGAGCTTACCGTGCAAAAATCCTCACACTTGTACACACTCCACAGGTCACCCATACCCCCACACCCCACACTTTCTACCCAGATCTTCTTGTCTCCAGTCTTTCAATCTGGTTCCTTGCAGATCCTTGACTAACCAGCCAGGCTGGTCACAACTGCCCATGGGTCTATGTGTAACCTCATGGTGTAAACCATCAGAATCAGGGGCCACTGGAAGGGTCTGCCCTTACTGCTCCCTTTCAGGGCCACTTCTTGGTTTATATCCACATACAGAGTCAACCCACTGTGAGCAATCATCAGCCTTCTCCTCTCTGTCAATTGTTTATAAGTTTCCTCCATGCAAGCATAGGTTTGAGCTGAGGGAGAGGAGCCAATACAACATGGGGTCCGGACCATTGGCATGTAGCAGTTTGTGTCCTCTGATCCTGCTTGTGCCTAGTCCCAGATGTACCACTTCATCTTAAAATGGATTTATGCTGGGTCTTCTTGACCTTGTAAGATCCAAGGTCTGTAGAACCTATCTCAGGACAGGAGTTCTGGCCACAGAATCACTTGAAGTTCCAAGCTCAGACTCAGTTCTCTCTGGAATCCAGTGGTTCACCAAGAGTTCTTTTCAACTGGTGTGCTGTTCTCTGTTGCAGCTGGCATGGTCTCGCTCCAGAACCCTAGGGGACCCATGTTTTGATTTATCTATTGGGGTTTGCCATACACTACACAAGTCATTGTCTTCTACCACAGCTACCTTCCAGGACCATGGGTCTGTGAGTTCTCCTGGCTTTCATGGCAGTGTTGTTGCACCAAAGTGTGGACCTGCTGCTGCAGTGCCTGTTCCCACTCTTGGTCCTGTATGCACTGAAGGCCTTCTGTGCCACCTGCAGAATGAGTTGAAGCAGTATCAGCGAGAAAGGACTCTGCTGCTTCCAGATTCTGAAGATGCCAACCAAGGGCTGTGTTTCCTTCCTGGTAGAGGCAAGTGTGACATGTGATCATTTATGTTCGCTTTTGAAGGGGGTGTCCTAGCATAGCCTAGACTGCTGGGTCTTTAAGAGTTTCACTGGTGTGATGGGCTCATTGGAGGAGGCTTTGCACTCTATCACTTTGGTAAGTTGGTATTACATTTCACAGTATGTCCTCCCCGGTATGGTTCAGTTAAGGCTGGTCACAAGGGAAATTTGTTCAAGATGTGGATGGAAGCAAGACCATAGCCACCTTCTTCCACTTGGAAGGCTGGTGTGATGCTGCTGTACTGCAGTTCATACACATTACTGCTGGTTCACCATGAGGTGTGAGCCACAGTCAAGCCCTCCGCTTCCACTCCAGCCATCAGGTGGCCTCCTTCAACTTCTTCAAACCTTGAACCAAGTGCATGCATAGCTCCTTAGTGAAGAGTTTATATTGCAGGGCTGCCATAGCAAAGATTGGAGGTGGGAGGGACAGGTACAGGCTCCACTTTGTCATTGTGGATTCCAGTTTGTTCTCAAGGGTTCCAGTTGTTTTTTATCCTTACTTTCCCCCACTTCACATCCATCTTTTCTGCCAACTTTAGACTCTGTACCAGATTCAGAGGCCTTACCTAGACTGCTTAACCAGCTCCCACAATTACAAACGTCTAAAGTTATAATAAATACCTTATTCTATCACATTCATTGTGTCTGTGCTTCTCTGATCACACCCTAACTGATAAAAAAAAACTGATACACCCCTTAAATATTAATGGAGTTTATTTCTCACTCATCTTTGGGAGCATGTGTGTCTTACAAAGTCATCAATGTACTTGCACTTCTTGATAATCTGGTTGGATTAACATGATGTTTTCAATACACTGTTAAGTTGCAGAGGTTCTCAATGGGTCTTCCACTGGATCTTAGACCACAGGCAAAAGACATAATGTAGACGTTCTTCCAATTGCCATGTATATCTACTCCAATTATACATTTGGGAGCCAAGGAAGTAGCTGATAGGCCAGTCCCTGAACATATCCAACCCACTGTGGGTCAGACCGGGGTCAGTACTTCACTGGTACCTGGTCCCCATAAACCCCCCTGCCCCAGAACACACACACTTTAAGATGCTCTAGGTCCCAGAGTGTCAATATCAACCCTGTATCCAACACTTCTCAAAATGTCTTGAGTATTCTCTTTTCTCCAGTTATGGCTATACAAGTAATAGTCATAGGTTCATTTGGGAAAGGACTGGGGAACTCACTGCCACATACACTTGCCATGGTATTGCCTGGTCCTTCTTCATGGACACCCAGCCTTTCCTTCAGTCAATGGGTTTCAAGTCTGAGAACTTTCTCGGGTCCAGAAACTGAGCAAGACATTATGACTTTTGGTTATAGAAATTATCCATTTTGCCCCTAAGAACTTTGTGTTCAGGAACCCCCAGCAGCTACTTTGGCTTGCTGCTTGTCCTAGTAATTGTGTCCACCTTGTTCCTGACAGTGAAGTGCCACCAGTTCACTTTTATTATTTCAGGATTCTATCACTGCCCCACTGACACCAGGGACCTCACTTCTGTAACTAGCCCTGTAACCACTCTCAGCGAGACAGACACCACTGAGTTTCTTAATGATGTTGTTATCCCTGTCACCGGTGCACTCCTTATTGCTTTGAAAAATGAAGTCTCTTTTGGGTCCTCCCAAGTAAAATAGTCAGCTGGTATGTTTTCCAGTTTTATGCATGCAGGCCCCATTCTATGCATGTTTTTGGTCCTTTTCTACACTATTACCATGTCAGTTCTTGCACTTTTAGTTCACTTAGTGTGGGTCATTGCTTTGTCCAAGTATTCATAAGCTGTTCTAGTAGCATGGAGACACTTTTCCTGAGAGTCCGTGGTGAAGTCACATAGTTCCTTCCCTGTCTAGTCCCTTTTCTCTCTTAGCAGGCTAAAACTTCCCTGGCTGGGTTTTATGGTGACCTGATCCTAATTACTGGTCTAGTCACCAAGAAGGAAGGTGGAAGCAGGTCCTGAGGGGGGACATATATTGACTTCAAGCAAATTAAGGAGGGCTAGGATTTAATACGAAAGAGTGGGTCTCTTCTGAAGATTAGAGAGTTGAGGAGAACCTGAGATTTTGAGAATGTTGAGTGCATCAGCCCAGATGTCCCCAATCCAAGTCAGAGGCTAGCTTTATTCCAAAATATGGGTCAGAACTTCTCATTTCTTAGTGTGTCTTCTTATTTTTTGTTGAATACTGGAAATTTTGTATATTATAGGGATTATGGATTATGGTTTTCCCCAACGGGAGCTGTTATTGCTGTTGCTTTTATTATTCTTTTTTATTTGTTTGGAAAGTTGACTGCAATAATTTGTAATTTTTTTTATCCCTCTCAAAATGTAGCCACTGATGCCTCTGCTCAGATTTTTCTTAGGAATTTTTTTTTTTTTTTTTAGGTTTGTCTTCTTCAGAGTTTCCCATTTGCCTGTGTAGCTCAGTGATCAGAGGCAGATTGCTTAAAATTTGTAATTATTCACCTTTCATTCTCTGCTGGTGGATCTGTTGGCTAGGGAGCATATTCTAAGTTCAGACCATTTCAAGATTGTCCCAGATTTTACTTTCCACAGGTCCTCTGTGTCTTCTAGGTATGTGCCTCCAGTCCCTGCCAGAGATGCATAGGTGGGTTGAGGCTACTCTGCTCTTTTATACTTGTGCACAGCTTCCAGTCAGCCTTGGATATGTGGAGAGTTTATCAAGCTCACAGTCTTAGTCTCACCTCCTAGAATTCCCAGCCAACCTGCCAACATGTTGAGTTCCCCAAATATGACTGTAACCTCAGGCTAGTGGAACCGCCACCTTCTCTGTGGCTTGCCCCAGGTCACCACTGTCACTGATAACACTCCAGATTAGGAGACCCCCCCCCACCACTCCAGGCAGTGCCTGCCTCACCTGGATCAAACAGTCTTTCTGACAGAGCTGGAAGGGGGCTTGGTTAATTTCTGGAGTTTCAAAATGATTGCTTTGACAGTTTCGTCCAGTGTAATTGTTGCTTTTCATTTTGTCCATCTTATTGCATCATACTGGAAGAGTACTTTGAATAATTCTAAAGCCCATTCTGGAGGTAAGGACAAGCAGAGCTGGGTCCTGGGTCAGCTTGAGTGACTTATGGTTAGCCTACTTCAATTCTTCCTGGCGCACTAAGCAGGTTTGACCAGACGACTAAAAGGCCTATATAATTTGGTTGTTATGCAGAACACAAGACCCTACCTACATCTCCATTTTTGTGCCTATGTCTTAAATGTAGAGCCCTGGTGGTGCTTGGGTTTTGGCCTTAAGGGTGCTGTTGAATGTTTCCTTTTTGGTGGATGTGGCCAGGAGAGCAAATGCCCTGCTCATGATTCTTGACTCAGCTGTGAGTCTCCCCATCTTACCAGGGCCAGACTGACATGTAAAATAAGGCCTCAGGGCCCAGTTTAGGAAAACTGATGTGATGGCAACCACATACCTCCCAGGCAGCCCCATCAATTCCCACTCTCCACTTATGGTGGTAGGGCTAGACCATAGTGGCTGGCCATCATCCCTGAGGACATTTCATCAGAAGAGAAGGCTTAACGTTTCAATGGCACCAATAAGAGGAGTGAGGATCTAATCATTAGAAGACAGCATTTAAGGAAAAGTAGAAATCACAAACAAAACATTTCTTTGTCCAGGTTGTGCTGGCCAATACAAAATCATCGCTAATTTATCCATTATTTTACTAAAACATAGCCAAATATCTCACTTAGACATAGTACAAGTTTGCTTCTATTTTCTAAGGGGAAAATGGCAATAGTATTCTGTACAAAAATGTTCAAACACAGTCTAAGAGCTACTTGCATTTTAATCCAGCTCCTAAGGTAAGCTAATCATAACAAAAATTTTAAACTTGTATAGAACACAAAGACTATACTGGTGATTTTCCACATAAATAATTAAAGCCTTCCTGATTTAATTTTTTTTTTTTTTTGGTGAAAGTATATACAGCCAAAGACACATTTCAACAGTCTTACATGTACAATTTAGTGACATCAATTACATTCAAGTTGTGCTATAGTTTTCCAAATTACTCCACCAGCATTATCTTAAACTCACTGCCCCCTAAACTTCCCATCCAACTTTCTGAGCTACCATTGTTAATTTGATCTCACATAGATAATTATTTAAAATAGCATAATGCTCAAAGCACACATACATTACTAATTAAGATAAGCTATTTTTTGGTTCAAAAAAGACTTCAGGAGATAGCTTTAAGTTTAAGGTTTAAAGTTTAAAGATTAACTCAGGGCAATAAATTTGGAGATTCACCTAGCTTCAATGGCTCCAGAAAGTCTAGGTTCTATTGCGAATTTAAAATTTTTTACTTAATTTGTCCCCTTATGATCAGGATACTTCTATAGAATCTTTGATCAAACATTGAATAATGAGAGCTGGGCACATCTAAGTTCTGGTCTCATGGCAAAGAAGGCAGTTGTTCATGAAGGCAACCAAATAGGCATTTAATTTCTTCCTCTGACTCCTGACTCTACGTCTTCCTCTAATGCTTCAGGTGGATGGAGACAACTGTTGTACCTTAGATGCTCAAAGAGGTAGAAAGAAGGTACTGAGAAACAATATAGGGCCAATTGATTGGGATGTTTCTCAAAACCATGACCCTAAACCTGTAAACCAAGAAAAAAATCCCATGAGGTGTGGTTGTACATTTAAAAAAGAAAAAGAAAAAAAAAAAAACCATTGCCAAAAAGTTGATTCCAACTCATAGTGACCATGTGGGACAGAATAGAGTTGCCCCATAGGGTTTCCAAAGGAGTGCCTGTGGATTCAAACTGCCAACCTTTTGGTTAGCAGCCATAGCTCTTAACCACTATGCCACCAGGGTCTCCATAATCCTGGCTGTACATAAGCAGCCTCAATAACTGCTTTTTTCCTTTTTTGTAAAAATGCATAAGACACGTTATCTAGTCCTGCTATAATAGAAATACCACAAGTGGATGGCTTTAACAAGCAGAAATTAATTTTCTCACATTTTAGGAGGCTGGCAGTTTGAATTCAGGACACTGGCACTAGGGGAAGACTTTTTCTCTCTGTCAGCTCTAGGGTAAGGTCCTTGATTCTTCAGCTTCTGTTTCGGGTTTCTTGGAGCTCTCCATGTGGCTTGGAATCAATCTTCCCCATCTCTGTTCTGCTCACTTGTTTAATCTCTTTTATATCACTGAAGGAACTGAAAAAAAAATCAAGCCTTGAGTTGCAATATTGAAAGATTCTGTTGGCAAAATATTGAATGATGCATGAAGTATCAAAAGAAGATGGAGGGAAAACACAGAGTCACTGTACCAAAAATTCGTTGACATTCGGCCATTTTAGGAGGTAGCATGTGATCAAGAACCAATGGTATTGAAGGAAGCTGCACTGAAGGCATTGGTGAAAAACAAGTCTCCAGGAGCTGACAGGTTATCAATTAAGACATTTCAACAAACAGATGCAGCACTAGAATTTTGAATTTGGAAGACAGCTACCTGACCAACTGACTGGAAGAGATCCATATTTGTGCTCATTCCAAAGAAAGGTGATACAACAGAATGTGTAAATTATGGAACAATATCAGTATCACACACAAGTAAAATTTTGTTGAACATAATTTGAAAGTGTTGCAGCAGTACATTGACAGGGAACTGCCAGAAATTCAAGCCAGATTCAGAAGCAGATGTGGAATGAGGGATATCATTGCTGACATCAGATGGATCTAGCTGAAAGCAGAGAATGCTAGAAAGATGTTTAGCTTGTTTTATTGACTATGCAAAGGCATTCTATTGTGTAGATCATAACAAATTATGGATAACATTGCAAAGAATGGGATTTCCAAAACACTTGATTGTGTTCATGCAAAACCTGCACATAGATTAAGAGGCAGTTGTTCAAACAGACCGAGGCAATGCTATCCGGTTTAAAGTCAGGAAAGGTGTGTGTCAGCGTTGTATCCTTTCACCATACTTATTCAATCTATATGCTGAACAAATCATCTATAAGAAGACGAACAGGGCTTCAGAATTGGAGGAAGACTCATTAAGAACCTGCAATATGCAGAAGACAAAACCATGCTTGCTGAAAATGAAGAGAACTTAAAGCGTTTACTGATGAAGATCAAAGACTACAGCCTTCAGCATGGATTACACCTCAACATAAAGAAAACAAAAAATCCTCACAGCTGGAGCAATAAGCAACATCGTGATGAAGGCAGAGAAGATTGAAGTTGTCAAGGATTTCATTTTACTAGGGTCCACAATCAATGCCCATAGAAGCAACAGTCAAGAAATCAAACAACACGTTGCATTCGGCAAATCTGATGCAAAAGACCTCTTTAAAGTGTTTAAAAGCAAAGACATCACTTGAGGACTAAGGTGTGCCTGACCCAAGCCACGGTGTTTTCAATCTGCTTATATGCATATGAAAGCTGGACAATGAATAAGGAAGACTGAAGAATAAGTGATGCCTTTGAATTACGGTGTTGAAGAAGAATAGTGACTGTACCATGGACTTCCAAAAGGAACAAATCTCTCTTGGAAGAAGTGCAGCCAGAATGCTCCTTAAAAGCATGGATGGTGAGATTTCACCTCATGTACTTTGGGCATGTTATCAGGAGGGACTGGTCCCTGGAGAAGGCCATCATGTTTGGTAAAATAGAGGTTTGAGATAGAGAGGAAGCCCCTCAATGAGATGGATTGACACAGTGGCTGCAAAAATGGGCTCAGGTATAGCAATGATTTTGAGGATGGCGCAGGCCTGGGCAACGTTTTGTTCTGTTGTACATAGGGTTGCTACAAGTCAGAACCAACTCAATAGCACTAGCAACAACAACATATCTCAAAATAGATTGACTCAAGACACACCCCACACTAATCCAGCCTCATTAACATAACAAAGACAATCCATTCCTTAATGGCATAGAAGTTAAGATTTCCAACACATATTTTCACGGGACATAACAATATATATAGCACAACATTTGCCAATTCAATATTTTTTAAGTGTACAGGTTTTTGATATCAATTACATTAATTGGTTGTGCAACCACCACCCTTAATTCATCCCAAAATTTCCATCACTGTAAACAAAAACTCACTGCTTCTCAAACAGTGGCTCCCCTTTATCCCCTCCCTTCAGCCCCTGGTAACCACTAATAAACTTTGGTCTCTATTTATTTGCCCATACTTGTCATTTTATATAAGTGAGATTATACAATATTTGTCTTTTTGTGATTAATTTATTTCACTCAACATAATATCTTCAAGGTTTTAGTCTGTATCAGGACTTTGTTTTTCTTTATGGCTGGATCATATTCCATAGTATGTATGTACCACATTTTGCTTGTCCGTTTGTTCATTGATGGGCATTTAGGTTGTTTCCACCTTTTGGCTATTGTGAACAGTGCTGCCGTAAATATTGGTGTTACATATCTGTTCACATCACTGCTTTCAAGGCTCTTAGGTATACCTAGGATTGGGATTGTTAGGTCATATGGAACCATTTTTAGTTTTTTGGAGAAATCACCACACTGTTTTCCACAACAGTTGAGCCATTCTGAATTCCCACCAGCAATGGATAAGGGTTCCAATTTTACCACAGTCTTGTCAGCACTTGTTATTTTCCATCCTTTTTTATTTTTTAACCTTACCATTCTGGTGGGAGTGAAGAGGTACCTCACTGTGGTTTTGATTTGCATCTTTCTGATGGCTAAAGATGTTGAGCATCCTTTCATCTGTTAACTGGCCATTTTAATATTCTCTTTGGTGAAATGTCTATGCAGGTCTTTTGCCCACTTTTTGATTTTGTTGCCTTTTTCTTGTTATGGTATAGGAGTACTTTATACATTCTGGATATTAGACCCTTGTTTATTATATTGTTCCCCAGAATTTTCCCCCAGTCTGTAGGTTGTCTCTTCATTTTGTTGACAAATTCCTTTGATGATCTTATTTGATTTTGATGAGCTCCCATTTATCTATTTTGTGTTTTGTTGATCATGACTTTGGTGTCATGTCCAAGGATTTGTTTTTGAGGAGTATGTCTTGAAGCACCACGCCAAAATTTTCTTCTCAGAGTTTTATGGTTTTAGGTCATATATTTATTTATTTGATCCATTTTGAGTTAGTTTTGTATATAGTATGAAATATGGGTCTATCTTCATCCTTTTGCATGTAGAAATTCAGTTGTTGAAGTACCATTTACCGAAGAGGATATTTTTCCCCATTTAATGAATTTAGCATCCTTGTTGAAGATGAGTTGACCATAGATGTGTACACTTACCTCTGGGCTCTCAATACTATTTTATTGGTCTGTATGTTTATCATTATACTGGTACCAGATTGTTTTGATCACTGCAGCTTTGTGATATTTTTTGAGATCCACAAGTGAGGGTCCTCCTATTCTGTTCTTTTTTTTCAAGATAGCTTTAAACCAAGTCTTCTGATGTTTAACTCAGTAAAATGTTTATTAATTTAAATTGTCACTCAATATTTAAAATATTTAAAAAATCACACAATAGTTTTTATTCAGCACACCTCTGTATCTTATAATCATTTGCCACTTCTTGTTTGTTTGAATTATTCAACAGAAATTTAGAAGATTTTTTCTTTTGTGACTGTTCATGGTGCCAGTAGTCTGTGCAGTTCCTAATTATTACAAACATAGCTCTAACTAATAATAGATCAAAACCTTCACTATTACTTTAAGTGATATTTTTTACTGTGTAAAAAGAACATTTCAGAATTTAAATTGGACAATTAAGAGATTCCACTTTTTTTTTATTAACTTTTATTGAGCTTCAAGTGAACGTTTACAAATCAAGTCAGTCTGTCACATATAAGTTTATATACATCTTACTCCTTACTCCCACTTGCTCTCCCCCTAATGAGTCAGCCCTTCCAGTCTCTCCTTTCATGACAATTTTGCCAGCTTCCAACTCTCTCTATCCTTCCATCCCCCCTCCAGACAGGAGATGCCAACACAGTCTCAAGTGTCCACCTGATATAATTAGCTCACTCTTCATCAGCATCTCTCTCCTACCCACTGTCCAGTCCCTTTCATGTCTGATGAGTTGTCTTCGGGGATAGTTCCTGTCCTGGGCCAACAGAAGGTTTGGGGACCATGACCACCGGGATTCCTCTAGTCTCAGTCAGACCATTAAGTATGGTCTTTTTATGAGAATTTGAGGTCTGCATCCCACTGATCTCCTGCTCCCTCAGGGGTTCTCTATTGTGCTCCCTGTCAGGGCAGTCATCGATTGTGGCCGGGCACCAACTAGTTCTTCTGGTCTCAGGATGATGTAGGTCTCTGGTTCATGTGGCCCTTTCTGTAAGAGATTCCACTTTTGATGTTGATTGCAACTTTTAAGAATTATGACAATATAATTCATATAGATAGATACATTTGATACATATAAATTAATGGTCTGCTCTAAAATACTACATTGTTAAATAAATATCAAGCTTGGGTACATCTATATACCAAGAGAATAAATAATATTTATGGATGCTAATATTAATAAATGGATATATGGAGTAGTACCTTCCTCTGATGTACTGTTATTCAAAAAGCTGTTTCCTGCAGAGTCCTAACCAAGCTAAGAAAAAAAGAAAAGATATTGGCCACGAGAATAAATTTTGATTGTATCAAAACTGTGTAGAATGCTTTGCAAAGTCCTGACTCAGCCAGGCATGTAGACTACCTGACGGACTGTGCCATTGTAGCTGAGACATGAAAAGAAGTCAGACTCCTGTGGAAGGCTGGGCAGGGAGGGCTGACATGGGGAGGGTGGGAAGGAAGCAGGAGAGCTCTCTCCTCCAGTTTCAGTTACTTCATCTCTGAGGGTCAATCACGTGAAGTTAAGAATCAGGACTCGTTTCACACACTGTGAAGAAATTCTGTAAACTCAGGATTATTGTGTCAAATCGCTTTGACATGTCTCCCATTGTTAAGAACATTCTAATGGGTGAAACTGAGCAAACATTGCTAAGAACAGTACCGGCTGGGTCACTTGGCACTACCCAGGCAAGTTACCACTTGCTGCTGTGGAGTGTTTGTCAGATAGTTTACTTAGAAAGCTGCTGAGCTTTTCAAAGACAAGAAGCATTTGACCCTCATTTAAAAAGCAATAATTATGACCAAATAGTAGGAGGAGTTTAAAAACTAAAAAACATAAATAAATCCCCTTCACTGGTTCTGTTGATATCACACTTAACTTTTATTTTCCTCAGTCTCTCACCTGAGATTTCTCTAACTAAATCTTTTTTTTTAATTATTATTGTGATTTAGGTGAAAATTTACAGAGAAAATCAGTTCTCATCAGTCAATACACAAATTGTTTTGTGACATTGGTTGCCAGCCCATGAGATGTCAACATTCTCCCCTTCTCCATTCCAGTTTCCCTGTTTCCATTTATCCAGTTTTTCTATCTCTTCCTGCCTTCTCTTTGCTTTTGTGCTGGTGCACCGATTAGTCTCATATACATGATTGAACTATGAAGCATGACCCTTAAGTGTGTTATCGTTGGCCCTATAGCCCTGTCTAATCTTTGGCTGAAGGGTGAACCTTAGGAATGACTTCGGTATTGGGTTAAAAGTGTGTCTGGGGACCATACTCTTTAGGTTTCTCCAGCCTCTGTCAGATGAGCAAGATTTTTTGTGTGTGTGTGTGAATTTGAATTTTATGCTACATTTTTCTCCCACTCTGTATTGTAATCCCTACCAGAATAGTCAGTGGTGGCAACCAGGCACTATCTAGTTGTTCTGGGCTCAGTCTGGTGGAGGTTGTGGTAATAGTGGTCCATTAGTCCTTTGGACTAATCTTTCCCTTGCATCTTTGGTCTTTTTTTATTCTTCTTTGCTCCAGCCAGGATGGGACAAGTAGATATATCTTAGATGGCCACTCGCAGACTTTTAAGACCCCACTTGCTACTCACCACAGTCAGATGCAGAACATTTTCTTTATAAACTATGGTATGCCAGTTGAGCTAGATGTCCCATGAAATCATGGTTCCCAGCCCTCAGCCCAGCAATTCAGTCCCTCAGGGCATTTGGATGTGTCTGTGAGGCTTCTATGACTTTGCCCTGGTCAAGTTGTGCTGACTTCCCCAGTATTATGTACTGTCTTATCCTTCACCAAATTACCACTTATCTACTATCTAGTTAATGTTTTTCCCTCCACATCCTTTCCCTCCCTCATAACCATGAAAGACTGTTTCTCTCTATTTGGAAACATTTTCATGTGTTTTTATATTAGTGGTCTCATACACTATTTGTCCTTTCATGATTGACTTATTTCATTCAGCATAATGCCCTACAGATTCATACATGTTGTGAGATGTTTTGTAGATTCTCTAATTATATCTTAAAATACTCAGTGTTGAAATTGTCACAGGCAGCAGCCTGTTTTGAAGTAACATTAGCATTGGTTTGGGAAATAACTTGATGATTGAGTATGGCTAGTCATCTTAAAGGTCTGCTACAAAAGACCTCTTTAAAGTGTTAAAAAGCAAAGATATCACTTTGAGGGCTAAGGTGTGCCTGACTCAAGCCATAGTATTTTCAATTGCCTCATACGCATGGGAAAGCTGGACAAAGGTACATAAGGAAGGCCGAAGAAGAATTACGGTGTTGGCAAAGAATATTGACTACACCATGGACTGCCAGAAGAATGAACAAATCTGCCTTGGAAGAAGTACAGCCAGAATGCTCCTTAGAAGTGAGGATGGTGAGACTTCGTGTCATGTACTTTGGACATTTTATCAGGAGGGACCAGTCCCTGGAGAAAGGCATCACGCTTGGTAAAACAGAGGGTCAGTGAAAAAGATGAAGACCCTCAACGAGATGCATTGACATAGTGGCTGCAATGATGGGCTCAAACATGGCAGTGATTGTGAGGATGCCACAGGACCAGGCAGTATCTTGTTCTGTTGTATGTAGTAGGGTGGCTATGAGTTAGAACTGATTCAATGGCATCTAACAACAACAACAACAACAGTCATCTTAAAAATCATGCCATTTCTGTTCCTCAGTTTTCCTCTGGAGAAGGTCTTACTGTGTGGATTTGCAAACCCTATATGGCAGAGGCTGCAGCATGGAGATTTAACTTTCTGTCTAAAAGTTATACTTTTGAATCCAGTGAATGGAGAGAAGAAGAACACGGTAGGCTCATTTCAGTTTCAGCTTATTCCATATCTGTGGATTTCAAGATTGGAAAAGGAAAAATCAGAAGAGGAAATGGAAATTTCTAAAATAAATGTTAGGCAGAATAAGAGTGAGGGGGCCTGTTGAGAGCACTCCCACAACCCTGAAAAATCCACAGGTTGGATGGTACTTTGATTTCTTCTAATTACCCTCTTCTTGAGCTGATTTTTGTGAGGACAGTTACAGAGCCTGGATTTCTTCTCAGGAACCCCACGCTCTGATGTAGGATCACACTATGACCCCTATAGAGGTGGCATTTATATACACAGCTCCCTGAATTCTGATTTTTCTCACCTCTTATAAATCCCCTCTCCTCCTCCAAATCTTAACATATCTAGCAATGCCCATGTGTTTGGAGCCTACAGTCCCTCAGCGTCTCTGAGAGAAGAGAGCAATGCCACCCCTGGTTCTGTCCCAGGACACCAAATCCCTGAAACATGACCACTGTGGTTACTGCTAAAATAGCAAACTTCCATCTTTGTTTTTAAGCTTCCAACAATCTGTGGAAAATATGAGATATTTATGAAGCTTTGTTTCACATGGAATGTGTGTCCAAGACTTCTAAGGGAAGTAGAATTTAGTCCACACTCCTCCCTCTCTCTTCTTCACTTCCTTGTTCTACTCCTCGAGAAACCTACAAATCTGGAAACATGAGCATGCATCATATATGACTTTGTAAATCTACCTTTCCAAGTTGTACAGATGACACCCTATTTGCCAGATCATATGTTCATTTCATTAAAAACCTAGAGGTGGTGGCCTGATGCCATAAATAAGGATAGAATCAGATTTCATTTTCACCCCTGAGCCTCAGCAATGACACTTGCTTTTCATGGACTATCTCTGAGGGCAGGGACTTAAGGGCTTCTGAGAATCCCTCAGGTAATCCTCACAACACACTTGGGGTGTGCAGTCCCTTTTCAGGTGAGGAAACCAAGGCAAGCACAGGTGGGTTTGCTCAACCCAGGTGACCATGCTGAAAGGGTCATAGCCCCATCTGTCTAACTCTAATTGCTGTGCTTTTCCAGTCCTCTGTGTTGCTGGTTTATACACTGAGTCTGGATGAGGGTGTTGGCCTTATCAGGTGTACAAGGGATGTTGACAAGCCCAGGTTGGCTGGTTGCAAGAATTAAGTAGGTAACTTGGATGTTATCAACAATGAGTTTGACCAGGGCCCAAAGATCACAGAGGACTTTGTGGAAGAGGTAGAACTCAGGGCCTTGGAGCATTTGCATTACTTCAAGATGGAGGGCATTCTAGGCAGGTGGGACAAAATGAAGCAAGTCATGGAAGTGGCAATGAACAGGAGATATGGAGAAGGTCAGTGAGGGTCAGACCCACTGTGGCAGAGAACACACATTGATGGCCAGTGGACATGTCATGAGGGTACCAGGGCCAGGGTAGCAGGGCTTTGCAATATGGGAATGGAGTTTGGGTTTGATAGCTGAAGCAATGGCAGATACTGTGGTTTTATTCATTCATTCATATATTCATTCACTCATCCAATAATTACTGATGGAGGGCATACTCTGTGCCAGAAACAGCTCTGGCTGGTAGGGGAATAGCAGTGACCAAGCAAAGTTCTGCTTGTAGACCAAACATTCTAGTAAAGGCAGAAGATGGGCTTTAAAGATGTCAGTCATCAAATACAGGTTTACATTTAGTTAAACTCCAGAGTCCTCTATCTTCCCTTCTCCAAATGGTGACAGCTCCTAGGATTTTAGTTTCAAATGCCTGTGTTGAGCTTAACCCTCTCCACATCAAACCTAGTCTTTCTCTCAAGCTAAAGAATCATAATACATTTATGCTGCAGATAACCTTAGAAATCATTCAGTGAACTCTATCCATTTTACAGGTGAAGAAACTGAGGCCCAGAAAGGTGACCTCGCTGGCTTAAAGTCACACCTAGAACTGGTAGTAGGTTAGATTCACGTCCAGACCTCTTGGCACCTACCCTGCGCTCTTCCCACTAGGCCTGTGCCTCTTGACCATGCCCTCTGCTCTTTCTGTGCCCTCTATTTCTTGGTTCTGGGAACTCAAACGGCAGAGATCGATTGCTCTGAAATTGTAATCCTACCTCCACAGGGCAGAACAGAACCAGCAGATTGGAGAAGGACGGCGTTATGGATTGAATTGTGTCCCCCAAAAATGTGTGTCAACTTGGCTAGGATATGATTCCCAGTATTGTGTGATTGTCTACCATTTTGCCATCTTATATGATTTTCCTGTGTTGTAAATCCTATCTCTATGATGTTACCGAGGTGGAATTAGTAGCAGTTATGTTAATGAGGCAGGACTCAATCTACAAGATTAGGTTTTGTCTTAAGTCAATCTCCTTCGAGATATAAAAGAAAGAAGCAAGTGGAGAGACAGAGGGACCTCGTACCACCAAGTAACAAGAAACGGGAGAATAGCACGTCCTTTGGACCCAGGGTCCCTGTGCTGAGAAGCCCCTTGACTGAGGAAGATTGATGACAAGGAATTTCCGCCAGAGCTGACAGAGAGAGAAAACCTTCCCTTGGAGCTGGCACCCTGAATTCAGACTTCTAGCCTACTAGATGTGAGAGAATAAATTTATCTTTGTTAAAGCCATCCACTTGTGATGTTTCTGTTATAACAGCACTGAAATAACTAAGGCAGGTGGCTATCAGAAGACATAAGCTGTCATGGATTGAATTGTGTCCCCCCAAAATATCTGGCAACTTGGCTAGGTCATGATTCCCTTGTATGATTGTATGATTGTCTAACATTTTATCTTCTGATGTGATTTCCCTATATGCTGTAAATCCTATCACTATGATATAATAAAATGGATTAGGAGCAGTTATATTGATGAGATCTACAAGATTTGGTACTGTCTTAAGCCAATCTCCTTTGAGATATAAAAGAGAGAAGCCAGCAGATAGAGATGAGAACCTCTCACCACCGTGAAAGCAGTGGTGGGAGCAGAGCGCATCCTTTGGACCCAGGGTTTCTGTGCTGAGATGCTCCCAAACCAAGGGAAGACTGATGACAAGGACCTTCCTCCAGACCTGACAGAGAAAGAAAGCCTTCCCCTGGAGCCAGCACCCTGAATTCAGATTTCTAGTCTATTGGACTGTGAGAGAATAAACCTCTCTTTGTTAAAGTCATCTACTTGTGGTATTGCTGTTATAGCAGCAGTAGATGACTAAGACACAAGCCTTACTGCCCTTTGGGTTACCTTCCTGCTGCCCTGGAAACCAGAAAACTACTCAAAATGAGGGAGGGCAGAGCCAGAGAGAAATGGGTATAGGAGTTTCTATTTAAATATAGGGAGATTATACAACTTTGCATGGAATGGCAAGAGGCCCCAAATAGCTAAAAGCAATTATGAAGGAGAAAAAGTAGAAGGACTCACGTTCCCTGATTTCAAAACATACTATACAGCTACAGTAATCAAAACAGCCTGGTACTGGTATAATAACAGACACACAGACCAACGGAATAGAATTGAAAGTCCAGAAATAAGCCCACACGACTATGGTCAACTGATTTTTGATAAGGGTGCTAAGTCTATTCAATGAGAAAGGAAGAGTATCTTCAATTAATGGTGTTAGGGAAATTGGATTTCCACATGTAGAAAATGAAACAGGATCCATGTCTCATACTATACATAAAAACAAATACACAATAGATTAGGGACCTAAATGTGAAAATTGAAGCCATAAAATTCTTAGAAGAAAATACAGGGGCAAGGCTGTGGGGTCTAGGTTTTAACAATAGATTACCTAATACAATAACAAAAGCACAAACAGAAAAGGCAAAATAAATAAATAGGACCTCATAAAAATTAAAAACTTTTGTTCATATAAAGACATTACCAAAAAAGTGAAAAGACAAGCTACTGATTGGGATAATATCTTTGGAAACCATATATCCAATAAGGATCTAATTAACCAAAATATATCCATATAACTTCAACAACTTAACAACAAAAAGACAAATAACCCAGTCAAAAAATGGACAAAGGACATGAACAGAGATTTCATCAAAGAGGATATTCAACTGGTGACCAAACACATGAAAAGATGCCCAGCTTCATTAGCCATCAGAGAGATGCAAATCAAATCCACAATGAGATACCACTTCATTCCCACTAGGATGGCTAAGACTTAAAATTTTTTAAAAAAGGAAAATAACAAATGTTGGAGAGGATGCAGGGCAATTGGAACCCTTATCCATTCCTGGTAGGAATGCAAAATGGTACAGCCATTGTGAAAACAGTGTGGCAGTTTCTCTAAAAAATAAAAATAGAACTACCAGATCACCCAGCAATCCCACTGCTAGAAATATACTCAAGCGACTTGAAAGCAGTAATATGAACAGACGTATATGCACTGACATTTGTTGTAGCACAATTCACAATAGCCAAATAGTAGAAACAATCCAAATGTCCATCAATGAATGGACGGATAAACAAAATGCGGTACATATGTACAATGGAGTACTACTCAGCTTTAAAGAGAAATTAAGTCCTGAAACGTGTTACAACATGTTGAAAGTTTGAAGACATTATGCTAAATGAAATAAGTCAATCATAAAAGGCAAATATTGTATTACTTCACTTATATAAAAAGGCAAGAACTGGTAAATGTATAAGATCAAAGTTTATTAGTGATTACCAGGGGTTAGAGGGAGGGGTAAAGAGGGAGTTTATTGCTTATGGAACACTGATTTTTGGTTTACAGTGATAGAAAACTCCCTGGGTAAGGATTGCACAGCCCATTAATGTAATTGATATAAATAAGCTGTATATTTGTAAAAAGCTGTATTGGCAAATGTTATGTGATAGATATATTTACAACAATAGCAACAACAACAAAAAAGAGCAGCTGCTGAGGCTGCTTGTATATAACAAATACCTTATGGGATTTGGTTTCTTGGTTTGGAGTTTTAGGGTCATGGTTTCAAGGGACATCCCACTTAATTGCTCTAATGAGGTGTTTAGTGTTTTGGTTCTACCTCCTAATTTGTTACATAGTGCCTGGGGTCTTAAAAACTTGCAAGTGGCCATCCAAGGCACAACAATTGGTCTCTATTTGTCCTGAGCAAGAAAGGAAGAAAAGAAGTCAGGAATAGGAGAAGGGAATGGAATGTGTGGCTAATTGCCTCCATGAACAACTGCCTCTTTTGCCATGACAGCAAAAGAACCGGGTGGTGTCTGGCCACTATTACAGAACATTTTGATCAAAGATTTCATAGAATAATCCTGATCAAAAGGTGGGAAATGTAGAACAAAATTTCATATTCTCAGGACTCCAGATTTTCCAGAGCCATGGAGACAGGATGAACCCACAAAACAACCACCCTGAAAAAAAAAAAAAAAAAAAGATACTCTTTAAAACTTAAACCAAAAACATTCCCTGAAGTCTTCTTTAAACCAAACAATAGTTTAGCTTAATTAGTAAAGAATGTCTGCCTTGAGCATTGGCTCTTTTAAGAACTATCTACAGGGGATCAAATGGACTAAAGCAACTTGAAAGGTTAGATAAGAAGCTTGAGAGCAGTGAGTTTATGTTAATGAGGGAGGAACAATTCAGAACAGGAGGGTGAGAATGATTGTACAACTTTTAAGAATGTAATCAGTGCAATGGAATTATACATGTAGAAACTGTTGTGTTGATGTATGTTCTGCTGTGTATATTCTCAACAACAACAACAAAATAATAAATTTAAAATAAATAAGTACATGGAGAATTCTTTCCTAAAGTGTGAAAAATCCTCTATCGATGGGCATAACCACCTCTCCACTTATAACCACATTACGGGAATGTTATCTAAGAGAAAAGTGTCAACTTCTTCAATGTTTTCTGGAAAATCTAAATATAACATAAAACCATATTGACAAACTGGAATTTCTATACAGAAGGTTTATACAGAGAAGCTGCAAACAGCCAGTGTCATCATGACCCTCACACAACCCCTTGCATAACGCTTTGCAAATGCACTAAGAAGCCTGGAGAAGGTCCAAAACCATCTGGGTGGCAGAAGGAAGCAAGGCTTGGTCTCAGACGTTCAACAAAATCGCACAGACAACAAACATTGTCCACCCATGCAAAGGCAAGGATGCACCAGGGCTTCTGGTGCCCAGCATGAGGGTGCACAGGGTGCAAGGCAGCAGGGGTTTAACATGGGACTATGTGCCAGGACCACAGAAATCCCAGCAGAAGCAGGTAGCCCAAGGAGATGGCAAGCATTACAAGGTCAAGTCCTTTTGGGCTCAATGGAGGGTTTGTTTTGTTTGACTTGAGTAGCCTCCTGTCTGTACTTCCTGGTTGCAGAAGATCAAAGAGAGCTTCTTCCCCAGGGGCCGAGGTCTCCTTTAGTTTCCCATGGATTTAGCACTGAGTCCTGTGCTCTGGGGTCGAGAAATACCAGTGAGATACTATTTGAGATACTTGGTACAACTCCAGCTCAAATAGGGCCTGAAAATTGCCCCACCAGAATCAAGCCCTGACACTTGTAAGCTCATAGTTTATTGCTTCTTCTCCAGTGAGCCTGTTGACAGGTAAATTACAGGGGGAATAAAAGCAACATGTCGCCCTCAGCCGACTATTCTTCACTGCATAAAGCCACGTCTTTTAACACTTTTCTTAAAAAAATTTCTGCTTGTGGAATCTCTTGTTGTGCTGTACCTACAATAGCCTACACACCTCCAAGCCTTCAAAAACTAAGCCCATGATTTCAGAAGACCCAGAAATGTTTATTTTCTCTAAGCCAATAACAGATCCTTGGGTTTATGCCAAATCTCTACTATAGTCACACAGATTATAAAGAAGCATTAAGTTAAAAATAACAGAATGTAGAGAGTTGAAAGATACCCCAGAGCCCATTTAGGTCAACCCCTTTCTTCAAGAAAGGACTCTCTGATCCAGGGAGGTCAAAGGCTTTGTCTAAGCCCCCATGGCCAATTAAAGGCAAAGCACCATTTGAACTCTGTCTTCTGATTCCCAACTTTCACGTGCCTTCGCCTATAAATCACACTGCGTAATGCCAGGAATTGATCCTGACTAGACAGATGTAAAAGCAGAACAAAATTGTACAATTACTATCCCCTGAAAAATGCTCACTTTCTTTAGACTAGTTTTCTTTGCAATTATTTTTAAATAAATACCCACAAGTAAATTTCAAACAGAGCCCAGTAGTTCTTCCAAGGAATTAGAAGTCTACCTTAATTACAGTAATGTTATCTAAGAGAAGGGGCAACCTCTTGAATGTTTTCTGGAAAACTCAAATATGGTATGAAACCTTAACTTTATTCTCTTATTTAAGAAACTTTGGTGACTGAAATCAACACCCATGCAGGCAGCATGGGCAAATCTGCTGCAACAGACCTATTTAAAGTGTTGAAAATTAAAGATATCACCTTGAAGACTAAGGTGCGCCTGACCCAAGCCGTGGTATTTTCAATCACATCATATGCATGTGAAAGCTGGACAATGAATAAGGAAGACTGAAGAAGAGTTGACGCCCTTGAATTGTGGTGTTGGCGAAGAATATTAAATATACCGTGGACTGCGGAAAGAATGAACAAGTCTGTCTTGGAAGAAGTACAATCAGAATGTTCCTTAGAAGCAAGGGTGGTGAGACAGCATCTGACATACTTTGGACATGTTGTCAGTCCCTGGAGAAGGACATCATGCTTGGCAAAGTACATGGTCTGTGGAAAAGAGGAAGACTCTCAATGAGGTGGGTTGACACAGTGGCTGCAACAATGAGCTGAAGAATAACAACGATTGTAAGAATGGTGCAGAACCAGGCAGTGTTTCGTTCTGTTGTGCATAGGGTCACTATGAGTCAGAATCGACTCGACAGCACCTAACAACACCAACAACAGTGACTGAAATAAAATGCCACTTGAAAGATAAAGGCAAAAAATTCATCTCATCTTTAAGAAGAGTGCCATGTATTGAATTGTGTCCCCACAAAATATGTGTCAACTTGGTTAGGCCATGTTTCCCAGTATTGTGTGGTTGTCATCCATCTTGTGATTGTAATTTTATGTTAAAGAGGATTAGAATGGGATTATAACACCCTTACTCCAGGTCACATCCCTGATCCAATGTAAAGGGAGTTTCCCTGGGATGTGGCCTGCACCACCTTTTATCTCTCAAGAGATAAAAAAGGAAAGGGAAGCAAGCAGGAAGTTGGGGACCTCGTACCACCAAGAAAGAAGCACCAGGAACAGAGTGTCCTTTGGACCTGGGGTTCCTGCATGAAGCTCTTAGTCCAGGGGAAGAATGATGAGAAGGACCTTCCTCCAGAGCCAACAGAGAGAGAAAGCCTTCCCCTGGAATGGATGCCCTGAATTTGGGCTCCTAGCCTACTAGGCTGTGAGAAAATAAATTTCTCTTTGCTAAAGCCATCCACTTGTGGTATTTCTGTTATAGCAGCACTAGATAACTAAGACAGAGGTTGATATGCTGAAGAATGGGAAGAAGAGAGGTTAGCTACAAAACCAGGAGAAAGGTAGCCCAGGCAGAGCCTAGTTGTTCTGGGCCAACTTTCCTTCTCAAAGAAGCCCTGACGTGCCACTGCTCAGAAAGAGGCCTGGAATCACATGTCTCTCTGCCTGCAGGGGTCATCGCCTGGATGCTCTGGTGAAACAGGAATTTAAAGCTTGGCTGTTTCAGGGCCAAGATGCATGATAACATGTTCAATGACTGTCTGGGCCTCGAGGATCTGTGAGTCCAGTGCTGGGTCTGGAGTCTTGGGTAGCCCTGTGGAACTTGTGTGAGGCCGCTTTCCTGCGAATGAAGGCTTGTCTTCTGGGAACGAGACATGAGGACCACCTGCAGACAGTGTTTATAAATCCACCATCAAGGACTGATTGATCTTATAATGGAACTGTGTAATATAAACATTTCCTTATTCTACAAAAGAATATGCACAATATCACCTAAGGTCCCTAAGAATAGGTCTGGGAGTTAAAATATAAAATTGCCACTCTGAAAGAAATAAAGCCTCATTTCTTTTAAGCAGCATTAATATTCTAAACTACCCGCATAAAAATGTAGCCTCTCCAGCTAACAGATACATGAGAAAATGCTCTCGATCATTAGCCATTAGAGAAATGCAAATTAAAACTACGATGAGATTCCATCTCACACCAGCAAGGCTGGCATTAATCCAAAAAAACACAAAATAATAAATGTTGGAGAGGCTGTGGAGAGATTGGAACTCTTATACACTGCTGGTGGGAATGTAAAATGGTACAACCACTTTGGAAATCTATCTGGCGTTATCTTAAACAGTTAGAAATAGAACTACCATACAACCCAGAAATTCCACTCCTCGGAATATACCCTAGAGAAACAAGAGCCTTCACACAAACAGATATATGCACACCCATGTTTATTGCAGCTCTGTTTGCAATAGCAAAAAGCTGAAAGCAACCAAGGTGTCCATCAACGGATGAATGGTTAAATAAATTGTGGTATATTCACACAATGGAATACAACGCATCGATAAAGAACAGTGACGAATCTGAAACATTTCATCACATGGAGGAACCTGGAAGGCATTATGCTGAGAGAAATTAGTCAGAGGCAAAAGGACAATTATTGTATAAGACCACTATTATAAGATCTTGAGAAATAGTATAAACTGAGAAGAACACATACTTTTGTGGCTATGAGGAGGGGATGGAGGGAGGGTGGGAGAGGGTTTTTTACTGATTAGTTGGTAGATAAGAACTACTTTAGGTGAAGGGAAGGACAATACTCAATACATGGAAGGTCGGCTCAACTGGACTGGACCAAAAGCAAAGAAGTTTCCGGGATAAAATGAATGCTTCAAAGGTCAGCAGAACAAGGGCGGGGGTTTGGGGACTATGGTTTAAGGGAACTTCTAAGTCAATTGGCAAAATAATTCTCTTATGAAAACATTCTGCATCCCACTTTGAAATGTGGCATCTGGGGTCTTAAATGCTAGCAAGCAGCCATCTAAGATGCATCAATTGGTCTCAATCCACCTGGATCAAAGGAGAATGAAGAACACCAAGGTCACATGATAACTATGAGCCCAAGAGACAGAAAGGGCCACAGGAACTAGAGACTTACATCATCCTGAGACCAGAAGAACTAGTTGGTGCCCAGCCACAACCAATGACTGCCCTGACAGGGAGCACAACAGAGAACCCCTGAGGGAGCAGGAGATCGGTGGGATGCAGACCCCAAATTCTCACAAAAAGACCATACTTAATGGTCTGACTGAGACTAGAGGAATCCCGGCATCATGGTCCCCAAACCTTCTGTTGGCCCAGGACAGGAACCATTCCCGAAGACAACTCATCAGACATGGAAGGGACTGGACAGTGGGTAGGAGAGAGATGCTGATGAAGAGTGAGCTATTTGTATCAGGTGGACACTTGAGACTGTGTTGGCATCTCCTGTCTGGAGGGGGGATGGGAGGGTAGAGAGGGTTGGAAGCTGGCAAAATTGTCACGAAAGGAGAGACTGGAAGAGCTGACTCATTAGGGGGAGAGCAAGTGGGAGTATGGAGTAAGGTGTATATAAACTTACATGTGACAGACTGACTTGATTTGTTCACTTGAAGCTCAATAAAAATTTAAAAAAAAAAATGTAGCCTCTCTAGACATAATCAGGCAAACATAGGGCAGAAGTCAGAGCTCTGAATTTCCTAACTTTGGGCTTAATATTATTGCAACAGAGGACCATGGCATGCATGAATGTGTGAATGTGCCTCTGAGTGTGTGAGTGCATATGTGCATGTGTGTGCGCACACATGTGTGTCCCTTTGAGGTTTCCTTGTTTGGTAACATCAATTCAAAAAGGGCACATCCAGGGGAATTTTATGAGGTAACATGCTAGAATGCAGAAGTTAAAAAGGGAATTAATATTTTCACTGTAATAGTAAGTAAAGAAGCCAAATATGAAGAAAGCCAGGAAGAGATGACAAAGAAGAGAAACAAAAGTAGGAAGAACAATCTTTGATTATTCCAGATAAGGACCAATAAATACTGCACATTCATGGCTCCTGGACACAGCCTGGCAGTTATGTGTTGGAAATCAATTGCTTTCAAACTAATACAACCCATTGAGTACTCATTACGTCTCAAATAAACAAAAATAATTTTTCATAGATACAGCTTGAAAACAACACCAACTTCCAAACCAAACTGATACAAGTTTTAGGTCAATATACAGCTAAGCTATATCTAGAAGCATCCAAAAACCATACACCAAGCCCCTCAGTTGTACCCAAGCCCTTCCAGAGAGGAGAAAGAGGGATAGATTCCAGTGAAGTGGAATTAGCTTGCATTTGGGTATAAACAAACTCCACTTGGCACTTAGATTTATGACCACTGGGATCGCCTGTGGGAACATGTGCATGCTCAGATACTATAAACTATTTTCCCGTTGTAGCCATAACATAACTACCTTAGGTGATTACACACCTACAATCTGAAAAATAAACTCTTAATCAGGCCTCACTTCATGCTTCACCGAAGGCTCTAGAACATCATTTGGAACAGGAAGGCGAGGAGTGCTGCAGCTCACTCGCCAAAACGCCAGCACTGAGAAATCTCCCTTTTTTGTGCCTCACAGTTATAATAATAAAGAAGAGTAAGAAATATTTAAAAAGACAGATAAGTAAAATGTAGATTTTAGAAGAAATTTCAATCTGAGACCAGATTATTCAAAATATAAGTTGGTTTTGAATAGGCTGATGATGCCTGCAGTTATCTTTTGAGGAGAATGAGACCTAGAGACCAGTAGGTAAGCCTCCTTACTTTTAGACTGGAAGTCAAAATGAGAACAATAGGAACCAGGGCAGGGAGAAAGGTATGTCTGTAGATTATTATTGTCTGAATCCCTCTCCCTTTCAAAGGGTGAAAAATGCAGGAGTCACAGTGTGAAGGTCAAGAGAGCTGAGTGAAGGAGAAAGCCAAGACAAGACCAAGCCCACTGTGCAACCACAGGGCACGAAGCACCAGCAGCCGTGTCGAGGCCCTGTGGTGAAGCCTGCGTGCAGGAAGAAAGAAGCTCACCTGCAGAAAGATGGAAGATATAAGAGCTGAAATGAGGTCTCATGGCCTTTGCGATTTTCTGGTTCTTGATGTTCCCAAGGCCCAGGCTCACCCCTGAAACATTATGCCATTACGTAGTGCAGAGGCAGGAGGCTTTATGATGTGGAAGCCACAGGGCAGGAAGGTCATAATAAGAGGGGCCTTGATCTTTCTTTTATCCCCATGGTATAACGCAATGCCTGAAAGAATTCACAAAATATTAGTTGAATAATTGAATAAATGAATGAACAGTAGTGGAGGACACCAAAGATACAACATAGTCCATACTCAATGCAATTAAAGAGCTTATAATCAAGTTGAAGAGAAAAGTAACACACTCACAAAGTTAAAAGAAACACACAAAACTGGAAGGACCCTACATACCACCTCTTTCTCAGGAAACCTACCACACTTCTATTCTCTGCTGGCATGTAGCCCACGGCACTCATGCTCTGCTTCCTGCAGCACCAGCCACCCCCTAAGCCAAGCATTGGAGGCAAGGCCAGCAGTGGCCTGGAACAGAAATGTTCTTGCTAACTGGGGCAAACCAGATTCTGTGCTCAAGAATTTGAATTGGAAAATTCTAAGATAAGTAGGTGGTAAAGACTGGGAATTAGAGCTTAAAAGATGTTAAGCCAGGCCACAAACAAGTCAACACCACCAGGATCCTAGAGTTGAGAGGAAGTAAAATTATGAGTAAACTTTGAGATAGGACATAGAAATCAGGAATGCTGTTGGTAGAAGAAGTATGCAAACACACACAAAGAAGGGGGAGGCAGTGGTTGAATTGCTGGGATGGTGGTTCAATTCCATGAGACTCAGTTTTGCTATGCAAAGCGTCTTCTAAAATTTCTATGAGATTTCTTTTTCCTATTTTAAAGTGATTTTAATATTGAAAAGGTGGACAGTGAGGGGAAAGACTGCCAGATCTGTCACACTGCACTGGCATAAGTTTGGGAGAGAGGCAAACTGTGCTAGTAGCTGTGGGGCAGTGTGCTTGTCATTGCCTTTCTCCCACCAAAGCCAGGCTCACACATTTCTGGCTTCACTTCTCTGTACCTATCAAGGAACTACACTTCCCAAGGCACCTTGCCCTTTGACTGTCTTTAAGTTTGGCCAGTGGGAGGTGCAATTGGGAGCAGGGAGGAAGGGAGAAGCTATAGCATTTCTTCCTTTCTCTCTAGTAGCACTGCACTTCCTTCTGGGCTACAACACCCACTGGAAACTTCCCCTTCTACAATCCCCAATCCCACCTGGTGGCCTGCCATGATTCTGCCACCTGCCAGGTGACTCCATCCCCTGGGCTCTGGGATGCCCTTCCTCCTATGTTCTTCCAGCCCTGTGGAAGGTAGTGGCCACATGCTGCTGATAGTCTACAGGGTGCCTCACCATCCTTTATGGGTCATGCCCCATGACAAAATGTCTCTAATTAAGTATCCAGAGTAGTTTCCACGTGCTGACCAGACCCAGACCAAGGCAAACTGACATAGCACTTGGCCCTACAGGAGCAGAACTTCAATATGTGAGTCACAGGAGATAAGCTGGGGAAGACATGTTGAATAAGATGATGAAAGACCTTAAATCAAGAGTGTAAGGGATTTTGAATTTATTCCGCAGGTTAGGAGTTTTCCAAATTTCTTTGAATTTTCTTGAGATTTGAAGGGGGTACATTAGGGGTGACAGCAGGGACAAAGGGGTGCCAAAAAAAAAACAGATTTTTTGTACCGTATTTCAATTTAACTAGAACAGAGCTACCTTTATGTAACATTTGTTTGAAGAAAATAACCACTGCTAAGTTATGTATTTTTTTTTAAACAAATGCTTTGGTTGTAAGAACCACTGATGATCAGAAACAGATCCTTCCCCATTAATGGAAATGGACTGAAGTGAATAACTGAGGAAGAAAAAAAAATCCAATAATTCTTAATATTACATATCAACTCTCAACAAAGGATCTCAAAGTTCCAGAATCTGTGAGACTATTGATGGTCTTCGCATGTAGGGAAAAGAAGAAACTATAATAAAGAAAGGGTTGGATTTAAGAGGTTCGACAATGTGAGAAATAAAGGGCTTCTATAAATTAATATAAAAGTCAAATAACTCAATAGAAAAGTAGGCAGAAGACTTGAAAAGGCAATTCAAAGAAAAGATATATGAAAAGTTTATATGCAAAGAGTTTATAGAGTTTATAAAAAGATGCTCAACCTAATGGTTAAAAGAAAAGCAATTTAATATTCTTCAGAAATTTGATAGCCAAACATAAAAGGTTGTTAATACCCAGAGTTGGTGGAAGTGCATAGAAAAAGATCCTTGCTTATGCTCCAGTGCAAATGTACACTGGGATCACCTATTTGGAGGGCAATACAGTTGTACCAGTACCAGTTGCTGTGTAGTTGATGCTAACTCATGGCAACCTCAGGTGTGTCAGAATAGAGTTGTGCTCCAGGGTTTTCAATGGCTGATTCTGCAGTGGACTCAAATCACCAATCCTTCAGTTAGCAGCAGAGTGTGTTAAACATATGCATCACCTAAAACCAAAAAAATCAAACCCACTGCTGTCCAGTTGATTCCAACTGATAGCACCCAGGGACTCCTAATATATCTGTGATGGTTAAGGTGTCAACTTGGCTAGCCATGATTCTTAGTACTTTGGCAGATATTGTGTAATTATCCTCCATTTTGTGATCTGATGTGATCAGCCAATCAGTTAAAAGGGGAGTTTCCTAGGGGGCGTGGCCTGCATCCAATATATGTGGATGTTCTGGCAAAACTCGCTGTCGCTGGATCCTGCATCCTACTCGTCATCCCCTGATCATCAGTTTTTGGGACGTGAGCAAATTTTGGTTTCATCAGCCCCTGCTACAATATGAGTGAGGGGAAGCCTCCATCCTGTGGTCTGACCCATGGATTTGGGGCTTTTCAGCTTCCCCAACTGTGTGAGGCATTTCTTTGATACGAATATCTCTATGTATATTTATATGTATGCTTCACTGGTTTTGCCTCCCTGAGAACCCAGCCTAAGCCAACATCATAATTTAAGAGTTACAGACTCTTCAATTAGAAATCTCAGAATCAGGAGTCTAGAAATCTAGGAGTTTATCTGAAGTCCAAGAATCTACCTCACACATGTGCACAGTTACATATTCACAGATATTAAAGGTTTGTAGTATTGAAAAGGTAGAACAACGTAGTTGTTCATCAGTGAGGAAAATCTTAAATGATTTACAGTATATCTACACTATGGAATGTTTGTAGCCTCTGAAAAGAATAAAGTAGATTATTTATACTGACATGGAAAAAGCTGTAGTACACTGTCATATAAAAAGTCAAGATGCAGTTCTTTGTGCAGTGTTTATGGCCTCACTTTGTAGTGTGTGTGTGTGTGTATGTGTGTGTGTTCAGCAGACACAGTCATTCACCTACCAAGCATTGCCTCATGGGTTTGGGAATAAATCCTAAATAACCCAGGACAGTCACACTCACTGCAGTGATCGGACTAAGAATGTGTTAGTGACCTGATCCAGGCCACCGAAACTTAAGAAGTCTGAGAGAAGGCCTCTGAGAGAGGCTTTTCTCTAATAAAAATAAACAGGAAGGGGCTGTCCTTATCTTCCTCTGAATATGGTGGTATCTGCCTAGGATAGTTGGCCTGTGAGAACAAGCCAAGGACAGAACTCACACACTAAGGACAGGAGAGGAGAGATGCAGAACCACCTGGGTCCTAAATGACATGGTAGAGCTATTGAATGAACTTAGCATGGAGCAAACCGCCTTGGGCCTTCTTGTTATGGAGATAATATATTTCCTTAACTGTTTTAATCAGTTAAGTCTGAGTCTTTTTTTACTAGCAGCCCAAAGAGACTAATAAAGACAATATGTGTGCAAAAATAAAATGCATATGTAATATATTGTTGTTGAGTGTCATCAAGTCCATTTGAACTCATAGTGGCCCTATAGGACAGAGTAGAACTGCCCTATAGGGTTTCCTAGGCTGTAATGTTTATGGGAGCAGATCACCAGGTCGATCTCCCATAGAGTCGCTGAGTGGGTTTGACCTGACAACTTCTTGGGTAGCAGCC
Organism: Elephas maximus indicus; assembly: GCF_024166365.1. Taxonomy (NCBI): domain Eukaryota; kingdom Metazoa; phylum Chordata; class Mammalia; order Proboscidea; family Elephantidae; genus Elephas; species Elephas maximus. The sequence continues at coordinate 40,726,938 of NC_064819.1, forward strand.
AAGAGCTTAACTGGTGTGCAACTAGGGTTCCTTGTAATATATAGTGTATGGTATATACAACGACCACATGGGGTTGTAAATATAAAACAAAGTCTTGGAGACACACCCACCAAACTGTGTATAGTGGACATTTACAAGGAGTGGGACCAGACAAGGTGTTCAGATGTGGGAAGGGGGAAAATTTCACTTCTCATTTTACGTATTTTCTTTGGATTATTATTATAAAAGTGCATTACTTTGAAAAATAAAAAAAGGAGGAAGAGCTACACAGACCTGACCCCTCCTGTGTTTCTGCCAATGACCTCACACTTAGATTAGAACCGGCTCACCCTGGTCCATTAGCAGAGGGGAAGTATGACTCTCAAAAATGCAGCAGAGGTCTAAAGAATAGGGCTGAGCAACTGGAATCAGTGTATCTAGGTTCTCGAGCCCTGGTGATAGCACTCAGTTTCTGACCTTGAACTGTCCCCTTAACCTGTCTGAATTTCCCTTTTTTCAATCTTTTAAACAGCATTAGTAAGAGTTAAGGAGCCCTGGTGGTGCAGTGCTTAAGCTCTCGGCTGCTAACCAAAAGGTCGGTAGTTAGAACTCACCACCTTGACAGAAAGATGTGGCAGTCTGCTTACGGAAAGATTACAGCCTTGGAAACTCTATGGGGCAGTTCTACTCTGTCCTATAGGATCACTAAGAGTTGGAATCCACTCTATGGAAATGGGTTTTTTTGTTGTTTGTTTGTTTAGGAAGAGCTGCTCTGCCCATACCAACAAAGGAGATATGTGTTAAAGTACTCCAGGAACCATAAAACCCAGCAATATATAGGAGAAACCACTATCATCATCGTTTTCATCGTCATTACCATGAACTTTGTGCTTTGGAGCCATCACTATTTTTGGAAAGAGAAAAATTGAGTCCTATGGCTCAGATCTGAAGCTTCACTCATTGGTATACCATGGTTTCTGTTGGAAGGTGGAAGATGACTGCTGGATGATACCTCTTCACCAAGAGCAGGGAAACTGTGGAGTCTTTGCCCCACAAGTGATGCTACCAGAGCCATACACACAGGCCTCATGATTCCTTTCCATTCAGAAGGCCATGTTTTCTCAACTAACCTTGCTTTTGGAAGGGGCTGCATCTTCTTCTTTGATTAACAATCTAGGATGTAAACCACATGAGTCCTTGTGCATGGAAGTCACTACACTCCAGTTTAAATACATGTTTTTGTTGGAGAAAAGGGTGTCCATCATTTTTTTAATTTTATTTTTATTGTGCTTTAAGTGAAAGTTAAAAAATCAAGTCAGTCTCTCATACAAAAATTTATATACACCTTGCAATATGCTTCTACTTGCTCTTCGCCTAATGAGACAGTATGCTCCTTCTCTCCACCCTCTATTTTTGTGTCCATTCTGCCAGCTTCTGACCCCTTCTGCCTTCTCATCTCCCCTCCAAACAGGAGGTGCTCACATAGCCTCATGTGTCTACTTGATCCAAGAAGCTCACTCCTCACCAGTATCATTTTCTATCCTCTACTCCAGTCCAATTCCTGTCTGACTCAAAATCTTAGTTCACATAAAATCATAGACTCTGAGCTGAAAGACATTCAGAGACTTTTTCTAAACAGTTTGCTCCTCATCCTCTTTTATGACACCCACACTTAGCTCATCATGCTTAGATGGGCCATGTGATACTGTTAAAGGAATCTTACAACTTTCCTGAACGCATCTCAGCTTCTGAATGTATCCTAGAACAGGAGAGTCTCCTCTCTGGCTACAGCTTACTCCTGAGGCTCAGATTAAGTCAATTTTCTCTTTCTAAACCTGACTGGGTGTTTTAAAGCTCACCATCCACTGAGAGTCCTTTCTACAGTTGGAAGATGACTAATTGTCCACTAAATTTCTTCATCCATTCATGTATTCACCAGAATCGACAGCATGTCTTCTCTGAACCAGGTGCTAAACAGGGGTGCTCCAGGCCCATGAAGACTAGGATCCTGACCCCTACCCTAGGGAGATCACTGACAGTACCCCAATAAAGGGAAATGCTAACTATACAGAGGTGGGGGTTAGAGGTCAGAGCTCTCTCCCTGCCCACTGCCAGGTTCCCAGTGTGTGGGTCAGAATCCAGGGCATTTATTGGACCATCAGAGTGTAAATAGTGTGTCAATTTCTCCTTGTGGGGCATCTTCTGGACTCCCTGCCTTTCCTGTACTCACAGCTCTGTCTCTTGCTCAAACCCAACAGCCTGCCTTGGCCAGTCCTAATGGCCCAGGAAGACACGTTCTCCTTTTCCTCCTTTCTTTTGAGGTCCCCTCTACCATCCAAGGTATAAAATCTGGGGCCCAAGATTTGGGTGTGGGGCCAAGGAGGCTACACAGCCTGTTTGCATCCTATGCCATTGACTTTCCTATTCTCCAGGAGTTCGAGTGACACTTAGTAGTCCTGTCTGGTTCACCAGGAGATGACAGCAGTGTTTGGAAACCGGGATAGTGCTCCATGGCTGGTCAGATATTCAGGGATCAGAATGCTGGGTCCTATATAAACACTCAGCCAGCACAACCACAACACAACTGTTCTTGGCTCTCTCCACACCTCCACACCCAGATTCTACACCACTGAGGTCTCTAACAGACACTCTCGCTTTGCTTATTATTGCTTTGAGGGTATGAATCTCATTCCCCAGCTATGCAGTCAGATTCTTGATGACAAGAGTCACATCATCTGTTGTTTCGCAGCCTTCAGCAAACTGGGCACAGTGTGAAGTGAGTGGTAGGTCCTGCGGAAGTAAGTGCTCATGGGAGGAGGATGCCTCCTCACTGAGTTGTGGGGGGCCTATACAGGGGACCCTCTGCTCTACAATGCCCTGCTATTCTCACTCATTTTTGCCACCACACACCAGTACCCCAGCCAACACAACTCAATACATTCATTAGGGAGGACTTGCAGACTCTTTTATTACAACCCACAGTAAGAAATGTATTTATAGCATAGCCCACCACACAGGTGTACAACTGAAAAAAAAAAACTCAGGAAAGGAAGCTTATTCTGTGATGTATGTTTCCTATTCTATTGTATTACCTTCTATGCTAATCTCCTAATTCCACCCTATTATACATCATTTTTAAAATGTTGGAAGAAGGTCCACTAAATCAATGTCACAATCCACCAGTGATTGAAATACACAACTCTCTCAGGATTCCTGACATCTTTGGGCTCCATGAGGGCATCCTGGGTTTCAAAATGAATCAGACAGAGTCCCAGCCCTCAAGAAGCTCACTCATAAGAGATGAAGCAATCACTTTACAAATAACCACATATTCTCTCGTTAACATTTCTGAAATTTGTGTGTATTATGCAAGTGATATGTACTTTTAACACCACTTATTAAATCAATGGGTCCTGGTGGCACAATGGTTAAGAGTTTGGCAGCTAACCAAAGGGTCAGCAGTTCAAATCCACCAGCTGCTCCATGGAAATCCTATGGGGCAGCTCTACTCTGTCCTATAGGGTTGCTATGAGTTAGAATCGACTCCATGGCAAAGTGTTTTATTTTTTTTAATTACTAAATCAATGGTGTGTACTACAATGAACCATGTCTTAGAAATAAAGAAAGGCAGGTCAATGTAAAGCTTTCACCTCATCTAACTGCAGGATAAGTAACTCGTTATGCTTCCCTGTAGCTTGAGAGTAACTCCTTAGACAATCACCCATCCAGTGGAATCTTAAAGGAGAAATTCAGTTCAGACTCCTCCCTAGCTGTTATTACCAATGACCTTAATGGCAATATTAATGCTTCTTGATTGCATGTTTGATCAATTTCAGGCTGCAGAGGTTGGTAAAAATCTTTAGTTTCCTCATCTTTAGCATTAGTGATTGATCATGTAAATTTGAAAAACATACATATTAACTGGTCTTCCTTGTAGGCTTATTTATGGATATTATCTTATCACTGACAACTCTGTACTTCAACATAGACCTTGAAGTGTTCTTTTTTTGATGGTAAATGTGATGCCATTCCTCTTCACTTTTTCATTCTGAGCATAATAGACCATGTGATTGTCCAGTTCAAAATGGCCAATACTAGTCCATTTCAGCTCACTAATGCCTAGGATATTGATCCCTATGCATTCAACTTCAATTTCATATTATTCCATAGATAGGGGTCAAAAATCTGTTTCTGTAAAGGGCCAGATAGTAAATACTTAGGTTTTGCAGGCCATAAGGTTTCCAACTCCTTTTCTCTGCCCTTGTACCACAAATACCCTGTGTGTCTGTCATCTTGTCCTACTGTGGTAGCTAGCGTGTTGCTGTCATGCTGGAAGCTATGCCACCAGTATTTCAAATACCAGCAGGGCCACCTAGGGCAGACAGGTTTCAGCAGAGCTTCCACACTAAGACAGACTAAGAAGGACTTGGCAGTCTACTTCTGAAAAAATTGGCCAGTGAGAACCTTGTGAATAGCAGCAGAACACTGTCTGATATAGTGCCAGAAGATGAGCCCCTCAAGTTGGAAGGCACTCAAAATCCAACTGGGGAAGAGCCGACTCCTCATAGTAGAGTCAACCTTCATGATGTGGATAGAGTAAAGCTTTCAGGACCTTCATTTGCTAAGGTGGCACAACTTGAAATGAGAAGAAAAAGATGTGAACTATTAATAATCAGAATATGGAATGTATGAAGTATGAATCTAGGAAAAATTGAAAGTCATCAAAAATGAAACTGAAAGCATAGGGATTGATATCCTAGGCATTAGTGAGCTAAAATGGACTGGTATTGGCCATTTTGAACTGGACAATCATGTGGTCTGCTACGCTGGGAATGAAAATTGAAGAGGAATGGCATCGCATTTGTCATCAAAAAGAGCACTTCAAGATCTATGTTGAAGTACAGAGTTGTCAGTGATAGGATAATATCCATAAATAAGCCAACAAGGAAGACAAGTTAATATATCTGTTTTTCAAATTTACTTGATCAATCACTAATGTCAAAGATAAGAAGACTAAAAAATTTCACCAACCTCTGCAGCCTGAAATTGATGCAATCAAGAAGCATTAATAATTACTGGTGATTGGAATGTGAAAGTTGGAAACAAATAAAAAGGATTGGTAGTTGAAAAGCCTGGCCTTGATGATAGAAATGACACTAGAGGTTGCATGATAGAATTTTGCAAGACAAACAACTTCTTCATTGCATATACCATTTTTGACAACATAAATGGTGACTGTGCATGTGGAAACACTGGTGGTGTAGTGGTTAGGTGCTACTGCTGCTAACCAAAGGGTCGGCAGTTTGAATACACCAGGTGCTCCTTGGAAACTCTATGGGGCAGTTCTACTCCATCCTATAGGGTCGCTATGAGTTGGAATCAACTCAAAGGCAACAGGTTTGTGTGTGTGTGTGTGTGTGTGTGTGTGTGTGTGTGTGTGTGTGTGTGTGTTTGGTACACGTGGACCTCACCAGATGGAATACACAGGAATCAAATCAACTATATTAGTGGAAAGACATGATGGAAAAGCTCAATATTATCAGGCAGAACAAGGCCAGGGGCTGAATGTGGAACAGACCATGAATTGCTCATATGTAAGTTCAAGCTGAAGTTGAAGAAAATTAGAACAAGTTCTGGAGAGCTAAAGTATGCCCTTGAGTGTATTCCACCTTGAACACTAATGACGGAAGACCAAAAGAGTGGTGGAATGACATCAAGGACATCATACATGAAGAAAGCAAGAGGTCATTGAAAAGACAGGAAAGAAAGAAAAGACCCTTTTTGGTCATAATGATGTCAGAAGAGACTCTGAAACTCACTCTTTAATGTACAGTAGCTAAAGCAAAAAGAAGAGATGATGAAGTAAAAGAGCTGAACAGAAGATTTCAAAGGGTGGCTCAAGAAGACAAAGCAAAGTATTATACTGAACTATGCAAAGACCTGGAGTTAGAAAACCAAAAGGGAAGAACACACCCATCATTCCTCAAACTGAAAGAAAGGAAGAAAAAATTCAAGCCTCAAGTTGCAATATTGAAGGATTCTACAGGGAAGATATTGAATGACACAGGAAGCATCAAAAGAAGATGGGAGGAATATACAGAGTCACTGTACCAAAAAGAATTGGTTGACATTCAACCATTACAGGATGTAGCATATGATCAAGAACTGATGGTACTGAAGGAAGAGGTATAAGCTGCACTGAAGGGAATGGCGAAACACAAGGCTCTAGGAATTAAGTAAATACCAATTGAGATGTTTCAACAAACAGGTGCAGAGCTGGAGGTGCTCACACTTTCGTGGCCAACTGACTGGAAGAGATCCATATTTGTGCTCATTTCAAAGAAAGGTGATCCAACAGAATGTGGAAATTATTGGACACTATTATCGTTAAAAAAATTATTTTTTTATCATTAATATCACATGCAAGTAAAATTTTGCTAAAGATGATTCAAAAATGGTTGCAATATATCAACTGGGAAACCCTAGAAATTCAAGCAGGATTAAAAAGAGGACAAGAAATCAACGATATCATTGCTGATGTTAGATGGATCTTGGCTGAAAGCAGGGAATACCAAAAAAGATGTTTATCTGTGTTTTATTGACTACGCAAAGGCATCCAACCGTGTGGATTATAGCAAATTATGGATAACACTGCAAAGAATGGGAATTCCAGAACACTTAATTGTGTTCATGAGGAACCTGTACTTAGACCAATAGGCAGTCGTTTGAACAGAACAAGGGGATACTGGATGGTTTAAAATCAGGAATGGTGTGCATCAGGGTAGTATCCTTTCACCATACTTATTCAGTCTGTATGCAGGGCAAATAATCTGAGAAATGGACTATATGAAGAAGAAAGTAGCATCAGAATTGGAGGAAGGCTCATTAACAACCAGTGATATGCTGATGACACACTTGTTTGCTGAAAGTGAAGAGGACTGGAAGCACTTGCCGATGAAGATCAAAGACTACAGCTCTCAGCATGGATTGCACAGCATAAAAACAAAAATCCTCACAACTAGACCAATAAGCAACATCATGATAAATGGAGAAAACATTGAAGTTTTCAAGGATTTCATTTTCCTTGGATACACAATCAACACCCATGGGAACAGCAGTCAGGAAATCAAAGGACTGGTTCATTGGGCAAATCTGCTGCAAAAGACCTCTTGAAAGTGTTTGAAAGCAAAGACTTCACTTTGAGGACTAAGGTGCACCTCGCCTAAGTCATGATATTTTCAATCACCTCATATGCATGGGAAAGCTGGGCAATGAATGAAGAAGACTGAAGAAAAAGTGACATCTTTGAGTTATGGTGTTGGTGAAGAACATTGAATATACCATGGACTGCCTGAAGAATGAACAAATCTGTCTTGGACGAAGTACAGTCAAATGCTCCTTAGAAGCAAGGATGGTAAAACATTGTCTCAAGTACTTTGGATATGTTATCAGTGGGGACCAGTCCCTGGAGAAGGATATCACATTTAGGTCAATAAAAAAGAGGAAGACGGTCAACAAGATGGATTGACACAGTGGCTGCAACAGTGGGCTCAAGAATAACAAGGATTATGAGGATGGTGCAGGACCGGGCAGCGTTTCATTCTGTTGTGCATAGAGTTGCTATGACTAGATGGCACCTACCAACATCGACAACAACCAAGAATACATAAAGAATAAGTGCGGCTTTGTTCCAATAAATCTTTATTTATGGACACTGAAATTTGAATTTTATATAATTTTCGCATGCCGCAAAGTATATTCTTCTTTGTATCTTTTTTTCAACATTTAAAAATGCATATGCAGTTCTTAGAGTCTTTGGGTAGCACAAATGGTTAAGTGCTCAACTACTAGCTCAAAGGTTGGCGATTCAAACCTGCCCAGAGGTGCTCCTGAAGATAGGCCTAGCAATCTGCTTCTGAAAGCTGACAGCCTCGAAAGCCATATGGAGCAGTTCTACTCTGCACACATGGAGTCACCAAGAGTTGGAATCGACTGGATAGCAACTAACAACAAGAAGCCATTCTTAGCCAGCCAGTCATACAAAAGCAGGCAGGCACTGGATTTGGCCCCTGGCCATGGTCTGCTGACCCCTGCACTGAGCCAATAGGGCCTTTGAGGACAGAAAGTATTTTGGCTCCACCAGGAGCTGAAATTTTCCATCTTCAGCCCCACTGGGATGCTTGAAAATCGAACAGCTAAAGAAGCCATCCAGTAGGTCCCCAGGAGTTTCATGTGGGCAAAGCTTTATAAGGAGACTTTTGCCTGGAGTATAAAAATGTTACCTACTGTACTCTTCTAGAAGAGAGAAGTTGTAAATGGAAGGGCTGGCAGGGCTGTTCTGTCACCAGTGCTTGTAGGCGTAACTCCTTCAGGATAAAAGAAATAAATCCACCTTTTAAAATGAGAGGGCTCCATCCATCATGTAGATTTTCTCTTGCACATCTTTCCAGGATAAAAGATAGCTGTGTTGTACTACACATTAATTCAGGCTTAGCTGTGATGGACAGTGCTTCTTATCCAGGAGCATGTAGTAAATTTACAGCTGTTCAAAGAGGTGTTTCATTAGCCCCATCAGTCCTCCTTAAACACCAGTGCCTACGATCAGCTGCACAGACCAAACACAGGACCCTGTGGTCAATGACCCTTAGGCAAATCTAGATTATTTTCCCCATCCTCCCAGTAAGGCCATAATGTCATGCTATATCTTAAAGAGTTTGGTTGGGCAACCAGTCCTGTTACAACTACCTGGTGGGCACAGAGACTCTCCTCTCCTTACCACTCAATCACACACTTTCCTTTTCTTTGTTCTTCTATTTATAAAACAAAATAAATCAAGAGGTGTCCAAGCTAAATTAATAAACCAGTTTAAAAGAACTAGTTGCCATGAGTCAATGCCAACTCACGGTGACTCTGTGTGTGTCAGAGTAGAACTTCCATAAGGATTTTAAGGGCTGATTTTTCTGAAGTAGATCACCAGGTCTTTCTTCAGAGGTGCCGTTGGGTGGACTCAAACCTCCAACCTTTTGGTTACCCAGCTGAACACATTAATTGTTTGCACCACTCAAGATCTCCACTTGAATAAAAGACCCTGCCATAGCCTTTCCTCTACAAATTTCATTCCCTCCCCAAATTGTTGTTGGCAGCTTTCCTATGTAAATACTTTGCTATGTAAATACAAGTGCATGTATGTACATAATGTACGTTTGTGCCATTTTAAAACATTTTTACATATTTTCAATGCCTTAGGTCATGCCATAAATTTTTTCAGCACCTTGCTTTTTATTAGTTAACAAGGTGTTGTGGCTCTCTTTCCATCAACCTATGGAACATTCCTTGTTTATAGCTTCATAGGAGTCTATAGAGGTGTTATCTTCTTTGCATCTACCCGTTGAACATGATATTTTTACCTCAAAGAAAATACCGAGCTCTTTTCTCCAGAAGAAGGGGGTGAACAGGGGTAATTGATTTTTAATTGCTTGTTCGGTTGAGAGCCTTGCATTCTACTCCCGGCACACCTACTGACACGTTGCGTTTCAGGAGAGGCAAATTCCAAAGGCTAATTGGGAAGGACTTGCTGCTGAAAGCTCTTTGCAGAGCTGTTTTGTATTTTGTTTTAATGCTTCTGAAATGTATTTTAAAATAACCCGAACTCGTCATGTGGTGCCTATGGTATTATCTAGGCATGTCTGACTTGAGGGAGTTCCTTAGAGTTGGGAGTGTTTGCGCCTGCATGAACACAGCTTGGGGATGCCTCTTCCTTCATTAAACTGTAGAACGAAAGCGAGTCAGGGAGATATGGGGAAAATAAAACTGGAAACAGGGGAAGTGTGTAACTTTTTTTAAAGAAAGTAACTTTATTGAGGTATAATTTATATACCATAAAATTCACTCCTTTAAAATATACAATTAAAAGGAAACCTGGTGGCACAATGGTTAAGTGCTCAGCTGCTAACTGAAAAGTCAGCAATTCGAACACATCCAGTGGCTCCATTGAGCTTTCCTTATGATCCCCTTAGTGAAGTGGGGATCCCCAGTGGACACATCCCTGGACTTCTAGCTAACCTCTTCTCAGGTTTGCTCCATACTACCCAGACTCCTCCTTCCCTATACCCCCATCTGAAATCTCACCTGTCTTCCCAAGGGGTTGGGGGGGCATTTCTTCCCACAGAATGTTGTCTCCCTTCTGGATCTCACCCCCACCCCAGACTTGACACATGCTGTGTTGACGAGTCCCCGTGTCAACTGTGTAGGAAGTCCCTCTAAGCACCTATCTTGCACCCTGGCTGGGAACACAGGACCTGGGTCAGCGGGGGAGCAGCTGACCCTTCCAACCAAGTTTCTTGTCCCACATCTTCTAGTGTGCGATTCAGCTCTGCCTCTTTCTCTAACCAGGGTAGCTTTAAAAACAAGCATCTCTTTTAAGTTGAAATGTGAGGGTTTTGAGACATTATGGGTTAAGCCCAGGAGAAAGAAATACTGTATTTTTATGCAAGTAACACTCACCTTCTAGTTCTTTGTCAATCATGCCCTCCTCCCTCTCCCCCCATCACTTTCATAAGCAGTGCTACGCCAGTTTTTTTACATGTTGCTGTCAAAAACAATTAGCATAGTGCACTTACGAAAATACCTGGAGGTGAAGGACACTGTTGGCAAACAAACTTAGAAGGTGTATGTTATTTGCATAAACATATGGTAATTACTTGATTGTAGAGGCAGTCTTCTGTTTCTGGAGTCTTGGGGCCAGCAGCATTGCTGAGAGGCATATGCAGATCCCTGGCTTTGCCCAGAGCCTGAGCCTGTGGGGACCCTGAGAGAGCAGAGCTGACCTCCGTGGCTGCTGTCTCTACCCTGGGCCAGGGCACAGGCCTGTATCAAGTGACTGAGAGGACATGGAGGTAAGCTTCCTTCCACTTGGAGATGCTGGTTTGTGGACAATCTTACTCTCGCTCTGGATTCCTCAGCCTGGACCTACAAACTGGGGTGCAGAACTCAGGAGGGGCAGGGAGGAAGATGCCAGGTATCAATGCTGGATCAGTAGCAATAAAGAGGGAGATAGAGCAGGAGCAGGCAATCCCAAGAGGAACAGCAGGTGGAGAGAAAAATCCCTGAGTTTATTGCCATTTGTATGAGGGACCGGGATGCATGGAAATCAGACCTTCAAAAGTCAGCCTTCTCACATTTTCCAAGACTTCACTCTTGTGGCGCCTGAACCAGGGCTACAATTTGTAATACTGACATTTAAGTTTTCAGTAACACTTCTAGGAATCCATCCTAAAGAAACAAACCACACATGTAAACAAGAACAACACACAAAGCTTTTCTTCACAACATTGTTATTGTAGCAAAATATCAGAGACTGCTTAACTATCCAAAACAAAGTCATTAAGAACGTGGCTTCCCAGGCTTCATTCACAAGTTCTCTACATGCATAATCAACTTATATTTTTCACTTATGTAACACTTTTCTTTAAATCTACTTAAATCCAGTGCCTGCCTTTTTACTTAGCCTCATTCTAAGCAATAATATCTCTGATATAACAGGGATATGATAGTTAGATATTTGTCTCAGACACACATCAAAATAAACACATCAAACCAAAAAACCCACTACCGTAAAACTGATTCTGACTCATAGCGACACTATAGGACAGAGTAGAACTGTCCCATAGCATTTCCAAGGCTATAAATCTTTACAGAAGTAGACTGCCACATCTTTCTCCCGAAGAGCCACTGGTGGGTTCAAACCACCAGCCTTTTGGTTAGCAGCAAGCACTTTAACCACTGAGCCACAAGGTTCCTATAACAAACACATACTTATTAAAATAAAAGTATTTATTCATGTGTCAGCTAAAATCACCTTATATACCACTAGGGATGCCTCCATCTGTTGAAACCTCCAAGAAATCCTGGCATAGAGAGAAGGATTGATTATTCAGCCACTAAGAATAGTTTTTATGGCACGGGAAAATGTTTATGTTATAAGGTAATGGGGTAGAAAATCATCAAAATACTCCATTATCTGAACTATATAAAAATAGATATACAGAAAAATGGAATGGAAATGCACAAAAATGATATAAGATTGCTTATATCTATGTGGTAAGATTCATTACTTGTTTTTTTCTTCTTAATGCTTTTTTTACATTTTACAACAATGAACATGCATTAGTTGAAAACCAGGGGGAAAAGGGTTTTCTTTCTAAGCCTCTTGTTAAGCATAGATTTGCTGAGCCTACAAGCAGGGCATTGTCCACAGTGGTGCAGATGAGTATGGTGCAGTGCACACCAGCCGCAAGTGAACATAGTGCAAAGACTGTGTGGGAACTGGCCTCTTCCCTTCCTTTGGAACTCCTCCTGTTTCATGTTTGCTGCATTAGAATCAGATTGTCCCAAAGTGACTGATGTGAGGAGATCAGGATAAGCCCGTCTAGGACAAACAGATGTCCAATAAGACAAGGTGGTTTTGATTGGAGCACAAATGGTAGAGACCTCCAGGAGACATCTTGAGAGCTTGGCCCGGAGGCACTTTCACAGGGGTCTCCATTTTTACAGATGGGACCTGTTTGGCCTTCTGAACCTCATGAGAATGAGAAACAGATGAGGAATCATGCCTGTCCTCATACATGAGAACCACTGGCTCACAAAAACCTCACAGTCCTCTGGAAAAAATAGTCAAATGGCTACTATGACATATAAGCTCAGTGATTATGTAGATGATGATGGTTGCTTATGAAATATGAATTATACTAATAAAGTAATATGCTTGCTACTTATAATGACAACTCCCACCTTTGCCACCATGAAGGGGAACACCAAGGATGGACCAGGCCCTGGGTTGAGTCTTGGGAATAGAAAGTGGAGTGAGTTGGAACCCAGGCTTCAGTAAGGTCACTGCAGAGTGGAGATTCCTAGAGAACTTGGATGTGAGTATTTAGACTGAAAAGGGCAGTCCTCTTTTCATCATCGTGTTTCATCAAGTGATAATTTTTTCTTACTCCTACACAGACACTTTAAGTTCTTCCCTTTTTCAAAAGTCACAATTACAAGTTTCATAACCTAACGCTAAGAGAGCTTGAGCTGAATAAGCAATCTCTGCAGGGAAAATGCAATTAACAAGGATGGTTTTACATTAATTGTTTCAAGTCACTAAGAATCAGAGTCCAGTAGTCTTTATAGAAAGTTTAATGTAAGACAATGTTATTTTGAAACTTAGGCATCAAAAAATAAAAGAATCAGAAGGTTTGAATGTCAGAAGAAAAAATGGTCTAGGTCTGAGCCATAGTCTTCTCTGTCAAAAGCCTGGCTCTGGTTGGAGAAGATGGTGGACCTCAAAGAGTGATCCAGTGAAAGGGAAGAGTCACAGAGGCTCATGACTCCCAGTGAACCAGGCAGGGACTACACCACATCTGCAAGTACACTCAAATGCACACCCACACACAGCAAAACATCCAAAACCAAAACCAAACCTGTTGCCATTGAGTCAGATTCCAGCAAAACATAAACAACTGAAATTACTACCAATCCTGACAGCAAAAGGCTCCCAGGTGTAGGGGCTCTGAAGTCCAAATAGATAGCCCAGGGCTATGTCTTTAGACTATCAGGATTACCTCTGGGATGATACAGATCAGGGGTACCTTCTAGGTCCAAAGGATTTCTGTGAGGAGGTAGGGACGTTGTCTGTCTTCCCTTGGACTCTGCACTAATGCTGATCTCCAACTCAGCCAGCCTCAGCAGCAAAAGAAATGTGTACCTCCTGAAGTGGTCCACCAGTTGTCCCACTGGTCCTGGTCAAGGAGAGATCTAATAGTAACCCTTGAGTGCTTTACTCTGTTCTCTTCCATATATGCTGGACACCACAGCCAGGTTTGAATCTCCATTCTGTGACCTGGATCCAAGCAGAGGCATGAGGCAGAGCAGAAAAGGAAGACAGAGCTCTAACACCAGAACTCTTCAAGGGAAACTTAGAACATCACATCAAAGCAAGGCTTGCATGTGGCCTAGAAACACTGTGTTGTCTGTGTCCCAAAATCAATGCTCTGTGTCTTAGTTTTGTCAGGTTTATGATGACTAAAACTGAAATAGGATATCAATGCCCATCTCGTCTCAGAGCTCCCTTTTTTTTTTAGAAATCCTTTCTGTGTAATCTTTGCAGGCTGTATCATGAATCTGGAAGACAGTGGCCAGACTGAATAAGAAAGATGGTGAAGTCAAAAGTCATGAAGAAAGACCAATGAGCCTTTCTTACCCACAAAGTGGAGATCTGTCCACCATCTTTAAGCAGAAAGAAAACTAAAAGTGATTCAAGGTACATTCTAATATTTTAATGCATTGTGCCAAAGAGGATCCATGACTGATCTAAAGCAGTGTAATTTTTTTTTTTTTTGAGCACAATCTACATGTGCAGGCACTGTTTCTACAAAAAGAAGGAGAAAGACCTCTGTGGTTAAGACTATTGGATTCTAGCTGGGGAGACAAATGTTAAATGGAGCCCTGGTGGTGAAGTTATTAAGAGCTCAGACTGCTAACCAAAAGGTCAGCAGTTCGAATCTACCAGCTGCTTCTTGGAAACCCTCTGGGACAGTTTTACTGTGTCCTATAGTGTTGCTATGAGTTGGAATCGACATGATGGCATACAACAAAAACAACAGCAGAAACTGCTAACTGCCCCCAGTACTCCCTCCTTCTTCTCAATAACAGAACCCCAGAGGTTTAGGTAGGCATATGGCCCACTAGAAAAGGGATTTGCAGCCTTCTTTGCAACCAGGTATGACTGCATGACTAAGTTAAGGGCAATGGGTCAAAGCAGGAGTGAAGTGTAATATCCGAGCAATCTCACTAAAGATGAAGCCACTTACCCCAACTCTCTGTCATCCCCTTCCTATGGGTTAGGAACAATGATGAATGTGCAGCAGTCTTGGAAGTTACAGAGCCTCCCCACCAAACCTAGACCACTCTCTTCTGACTGTGACCATCAGAAAGAAACAAACTTTTCTTGCTTAAGCCACGATAGTCAAGGTCTTTACTTACAGAGGCTTAGTATACACTAGCTTTACTAATTAAGAGACAAAATGAGTAAGATCAGTACCTGCATATCAGGGTTGGGGGGACGAGTAATGATAATAGATGATGGACAGAGGACAGGAGGAAAGCATGGGCTCAAGGGCCAGCTAAAGGTGTGGCCTGAGCCCAGCAGTGAAGACTGGGAGGACTTAAACGGGCAGTAAGATGCAGCAGAGCGGTGGGCAGGGGGTGGAGGGAGGTGGTAGAAGGATGAATGGAGCCATAACCAGCACAGTGTCTTGCACTTAGTAAATATTTGAATGATGACCCTGGTGATGGTTAACGTTATGTGTCAACTTGCCTAGGCTATGATTCTCAGTGGTTTAGCAGACATTAGACTGATTGCTCTTCCATAGTACAACTTATTCACTTTCATGATGTGATCACACAGTCAGCTGAAAAGGGAGTTTCCTTGGGGTTGTGGCCTGACTCCAGTATACAAATGGATGTTCCTGCAAGGCTCTTCCTTTGTTTCTCTCCCTCCCTCTCTCTCTCTTTCTCTGGACTCCATAATCATCTTGTTGCCTGACCCCTGGTTCTTGGGATGTAAGTCCGCAGAAATCTTCAGCCTGTCACCTAACCTACAGATTTTAGGCTCCTCAGCCCCTGCAACCACGTGAGCCAGCAGAGGTACCACAAATTTGGGAATTGTCAACACCCACAATTGCTTTAGCCATTTTCTCACAATTGAAATGAGCCATTTCCTTGAAGTAAATCTCTCTATGTATGTTTATATATGCTCTCCATTGGTTTTGCTCCCCTAAGCAACCCAGACTAAGGCAACCGTGTAGGGCTCCAATGTCTGTCTAAGGACTCGACCCAGTAGGCAAGTTCTACCTGAAAGCAGTTGAGGCTCATGGAAAAAATGGGGTTTAGGAAAATTAATCTGGCTGAGGCATGCAGAATTGAATGGGAATATTGAAAAATGTGAAAAACCTAAGAAAAATCTGTAGGCTAGGATAATAGATAGATGCTCATGTAACTTATCATCCCAACTGGGACACTCTGGCGTGTGAGAGAAGTACTATTCATAATTACACAGGAACACCAGGCATAAACTGGGACTTTCCTGGGCACCTTGGAAATAGATACTTGGATGTCCGTCTCAGATTGTACTCCTCGGTCTTTAAAAAGTGCTTGGAAAAGTAGTTTCCTGAATAAACTGAATGCTTCAAAGGCCGGCACAGCAAGGGCAGGGGTTTGGGGACCATGGCTTCAGGGGACATCCAAGTCAATAGGCATAATAAAAACTATTAAGAAAACATTCTGCATCCCACTTTGGAGAGTGCCACCTGGGATCTTAAATGCTAGCAAGCGGCCATCTAAGATGCATTGATTGGTCTCAACCCACCTGGATCAAAGGAGAATAAAGTACACCAAGGACACAATGTAATTATGAGCCCAAGAGACAGAAAGGACCACATAAACCAGAGACTACATCATCCTGAGACCAGAAGAACTAGATGGTGCCCAGCTACAACTGATGACTGCCCTGACAGCGAACACAACAGAGAACCCCTAAGGGAGCAGGAGAGCAGTGGGATGCAGATCCCAAATTCTTGTAAAAATACCAGGCTTAATGGTCTGACTGAGACTAGAAGGGTCCCGGTGGTCATGGCCCCAGACCTTCTGTTGGCCCAGGACAAGAACCATTCCCAAAGCCAACTCTCCAAACAGGGATTGGACTGGACAATGGATGGGAGGGGTGCTGGTGAGGAGTGAGCCTCTTGGATCAGGTGGACACTTGAGGCTATGTTGGCATCTCCTGTCTGGTGGGGAGATGAGAGGGTAGAGGGGGTTAGAAGCTGGTGAAATGGGTACGAAAAGAGAGAGTGGAAAAGGGGGAATGGGCTGTCTCATTAGGGGGAGAGTAATTAGGAGAAAAAAAAATTTTTTTTTTTTTTAGCAAGGTGTATATAAGTTTTTGTGTGAGAGACTGACTTGATTTGTAAACTTTCACTTAAAGCACAATAAAAATTAAAAAAAAAAAAAAGTGCTCGAACACCTACACCCCACCCTGCAGAAGGCTGTTTCTCTACTGGCACAAGTACAGGTGGGTCTTCACGCCAGCTCCCAAGACAGGCAGATTAGATGCTCTGTCCGTGACAAAGGGCCATATTCTTCAAGAGTCTTTCTAGTCACTTTTCCTTCATTTATCTTCATAGTAAGTAAACACTGATTATTTTTTAATCACCTCCTTCTGGAGTAATAGGTTTGTAACTTTTAAAAATCAGCTGCAACTAAAATTCTATGTGTGCTTTTTTCCTCTCCACTCTATTCACAAAAATAGAAATTCTTTGGCTAGGCTGAAAAGAGAGCAGAAGTCAGCAGCAGGATGTTCCTCTTCCATGGAACCCACAGAACAGATGGAGGGTGGGGAGTGGGAGACCAGACTCAGAGTGGAGAGAGCTGGAAATAACTATGGCAGCACTAAGTTCCCACTAGAGGTTTTTGTTTACAGTGCTGATCTTTATGGGGTTATTTCAAAATGGTTGTAGTTTTTTACCTTCCCCTTTAAAAATATTCCATGTTAACCAGTTCTTAACACTAAATCTTTCAAAAATGCCCTGAAAGGGATTTTCCCATGGTTCATTGCTTGTGCATTACACAGATTCATCATTTTAGCAAACAAACCACACACACCCCTACTCTGGGCCTGTCTTAGAGGTAAATTCCAAGGCAGGCAGGTAAACAATCTCTCTCCACTGGGCTCCCACGGTTTAGTCAGCTTGAGATCCAGGCAAGGGTGTGCATAGCCTCTGGTGGGTGTGAAGGACTGGGAGCTTTCAGGCTGAAAGACAGGTGAAGACACGCCAGAACTGCTGCTGCGGAGTTGAGTATTTAACCTGTTGAAGCCCAACAGACTCAGGCCAGCATATACCCTGTGACACTGCATGGAATTTTAATGGATTTCAGGGCTTCACAACCCACCCCACCCCCCTACCCCCACTCAGCCTAGATGAAAATCATCGTCATAGAAAACGTAGTATACCAAACCACACACATGCATTCAAGAAATCAGATATGACCCAGGTCAACCTGCCATGTTATAAATGTAGACGCGGGGCCTGAAAAGCCAAGCGGCTAAGCCAAGGTCACATAGTAGTTACTGCAAGAGTCCAGTTTGACCCTGCTTCTCCTGGCCAGCAGTACTAGGGGCTGGCCCTGTCACGGTTCTATGTAGTGAACATAAAGATCTCCATATCTGGCATTTCAGAGGAACTAGGGGAATGGACTAGGGGAGGGAAAGATGCCAGTGGAAACAGAGGTGAGAGGTGAGACAAGGACCCCAGGTTTAGTGACCTGCCCAAAGAAGCCAGGATCACGCCTACAGGCTATGCAAATAAGCCAGGTCTTCAGTAACAGACCACAGCTGGTCTTTCCCTCATCAGGAAGCTGGAAATATACAGTGTCTATTACTCCCACTTCTGATTCTGCACAACTTAAAAACACAAAGGACCAGAATCTTAACAGAATTTGGATCTACTCAACCTTTCCAAGAGGGGCTCACAGGAGTTGTTGCTTAATTGAGCAACTCTAAGTGATGGGAAACCCTGGTGGCATAGTGGTTAAGTGCTACAACTGCTATCCAGAAGGTTGGCAGTTCAAATCCACCAGGTGCTCCTTGGAAACTCTATGGGGCAGTTCTCGTCTGTCCTACAGGGTGGCTATGAGTTGGAATCAACTCAATGGCAGTGGGCTTGGATTTTTTAAGTGGTGGGAGAGCTCAGGGTGGTGCAAACAGAATGTGCTCACTGCTAACCAAAAGGCTGGAGGCGCAAGTCTACCCAGAGGTGCCCCAGGAGAAAGGCCTGGCACTCTACTTCTGAAAAAGCAGCCACTGAAAACCCTATGGAGCACAGTTCTACTCTGACTCACATGAGGCCACCAGGAGTTGGAATTGACTCCATAAAAACTGGTTTTGGTTTTAAGTGGTGGGACCAGCTGTTATAATTTCAGATATGTTGACTTTCTCTCCCTGTACCCATCTCCAGTATTAGCCAGTCTTGTCTTTCATCTAAATACCCAAAACATCAGGCTCTTTTTCAGTGTCTGGTACACAGCATATGTCTAACACAAAAGTGTTGACTTGAATTAAAATTCAGAATGAGTTATCATCAAGATTGGCACTCTGTTCAGAAATTTATCTTTTGATACCAAACCACACACATGCTTTGGCACTCACACATACGCAGAAGCACACTTGTTATTACACTTTATGCTGACACTTTTGTAGGCTTAGAAACAAAACTTTGGTATGAAGATTGCATATAGAGGCAGAAGAAGTGAGGCCAGTGAGCTCCAGTATAGAAAAATGACCACATTTAGAGAACAAACAGCTGGCTGTAAGGAATCAATCAACTAAGCCTAAAAGAGAAGCAGATTTAACTATGATGTTTTCATTATCTGATAATAGAATATTTTAGAACGTGAAAATTTATAAGGGTGATGGAAGCTTTTTTTTTTTTTAGAACTAAATTCAGGTAGGAACAAACCTATAGGGACAGAGCTGAAAAGCTAATCTGCCAGGCCAGAGCAGGATCCTGAGCTCTTTGTCCTCCCAGACCTGGTGCACTAGGTTGTCTTGGCAAAAAGAGCTGGTGATTTTACACAGAGACCAGTCCAGCAATACATATCTGGCTTTGCATTCATGGATCTCTGTGTGAGCCTGAACAGTTCCATTGCACAACCAGCTAGAGAAATCAAGTCTGCACTTGGGAACTCAAGAGGAGTTATGGTGCCTACACATACTGAATATGCACTTTATGGCTCTTTAAAACAAATGACAACAACTCTGCAAAATTATTTTTATGGCAAACCGAAAATGGTGAAAAATGGAAACCATCTGAACCTGTGTGTACTGGTCAGCATTCTTGATGCCAAATAACAGAAAAGTTGTTCTTGTTGTTGATGTTAGGTGCCGTGGAGTCAGCTTGGGGCTTATAGTGACCCTGTGTACAAGACTGCCCAGCCCTGTGCCATCTTCAGGATTGTTGTTATGCTTGAGCCCGTTCTCGCAACCACTGTGTCAATCTATCTTGTTAAGGGTCTTCCTCTTTTTCACTTATCCTCTACTTTACCAAAAGTGATGTCCTTCTCCAGGAACTGATCCCTCCTGATAATGTGTCCAAAGTACATAAGATGAGATCTCACCATCCTCACTTCTCAGGAGCATTCTGGCTGTACTTCCCAGACATATCTGTTCATTCTTTTGGCTGTCCATGGTATATACAATATTCTCCACCAACACTATAATTCAAAGGCATCAATTCTTATTAGGTCTTCCTTATTCATTGCCCAGCTTTTGCATGCATATGAGGCAATTGAAAACACCATGGTTTGGGTCAGGCTTAACTCAGTTCTTAAAGTGACATCTTTGCTTTTTAACACTTTAAAGAGGTCTTTTGCATCAAATTTGCCCAATGCAATGCGTCATTTGATTTCTTGACTGCTGCTTCCATGGGTGTTGATTGTAGATTCAAATAAAATGAAACCCTTGACAACTTCAAACTCTTCTCTGTTAATCATGATGTTGCTTATTGGTTCAGTTGTGAGGATTTTTGTTTTCTTTATGTTGAAGAGTAATCAACACTGAAGGCTGTAGTCTTTGACTTTCATCAGTAAGTCCTTCAAGTGCTCTTCACTTTCAGCAAGCAAGGTTGTGTCATCTGCATAACACAGGTTGTAAGTGAGTCTTTCTCCAATCCTGATGCCCGTTTTTCTTCATATAGTTCAGCTTCTCGGATTATTTGCTCATCATACAAATTAAATAGGTATGGTGAAAGGATACAACCCTGATGCACACCTTTCTTGATTTTAAACCATGCAGTATTTCCTTGTTCTATCTGGACAAACTGCCTCTTGATCTATGCACAGGTTCCTCATGAGCACAAGTAAATGTTCTGGAATTCCCATTCTACGTGATGTTATCCATAATTATTATGATCCAGTCAAATGCCTTTGCATAGTCAATAAAACACAGGTAAACATCTTTCTAGAATTCTGTGCTTTTAGCCAGGATCCATCTGACATCAGCAATGATATTCTTCGTCCCACATCCTCTTCTGAATCCAGCTTGAATTTCTGGCAGTTCCCTATTGATGTACTGCTGCAACTGCTTTTGAGCGATCTTCAGTAAAATTTTACTTGCATGTGATATTAACAATATTGTTCAATAACCACCAAATTTGGTTGGATCACCTTTCTTTAGAATAGGCATAAATATGAATCTCTTCCATTCAGTTTGCTGGGTAGCTATTGTCCAAATTTCTTGGCATGGATGAGTAAGCACTTCGATCACTGCATCCATTTGTTGAAAGATCTCAGTTGGTATTCTGTCAATTCCAAGAGCATTTCTTTTCACCA
Organism: Elephas maximus indicus; assembly: GCF_024166365.1. Lineage (NCBI taxonomy): Eukaryota > Metazoa > Chordata > Mammalia > Proboscidea > Elephantidae > Elephas > Elephas maximus. Next base: position 40,748,343 of record NC_064819.1, read on the forward strand.
GTGTCTTCAGTACAGCTTAGACTTCATACTAACAGAAATGGACAATAGCTAATGTAAAAAAAAAAAAAAGAATTTACTGGAAGGTTATTAGGTAGGTATAGAATCATACCACCAATCATTTGTCAGTTTATCATACTGGGGTGGCTTGCATATAGCTGTGATGCTGGAAGTTATGTGATTGGTATTTCAAATACCAGCAGGGTCACCCAGCATGGACAGGTTTCAGCAGAGCTTCCAGACTAAAAAAGACTAGGAAGAGGGACCTGACAGTCTACTTCTGAAAAAATTGGCCAGTGAAAATCTTATGAATAGCAGCACTACATTATCTGATACAGTGCCAGATGATGAGGGCCCTTCAGGTTGCAAGGCACTCAAAATATGACTGAGAAAAAGTTGCCTGCCTCCTCAAAGTAGAGTAGACCTTAATGACATGGATGGAGTAAAGCTTTTGGAACCTTCATTTTCTAATGTGTCATCACTCAAAATGAGAAGAAACAGCTGCAAACATCCATTAATAATCAGAACGTGGAATGTACGAAGTATGAATCTAGGGAAATTGGAAGTTGTCAAAAATGAAAAGGAACACATAAAGATCAATATCCTAGGTATAAGTGATCTGAAATGGACTGGTATTGACCATTTTGAATAGGACAATCATATGGTCTACTATGCCAGAAATGACAAATTGAAGAATGGTGTCACATTCATCATCAAAAAGAACATTTCAAGAACTATCTTGAAGTACAAAGTTGTCAGTGATAGACTAATATCCATATGCATACAAGAAGACCGGTTAATACAATTATTATTCAAATTTAAACACAAATCACTAAGACCAAAGATGAAGAAATTTAAGATTTTTACCAACTTCTGTAGTCCGAAGGAGCCCTGGTGGCTCAGTAGGTAAGAGCTCAGCTGCTAACCAAAAGGCTGGCAGTTAGAACCCACCAGCAGTTCCTTGGAAACCCTATGGGGCAGTTCTTTTCTGCCCTATAGTATGGCTATGAGTCAGAATCAACTGGATGGCAACAGAATTGGTTGCTTTTTTTTTTTTTAAGTCTGAAATTGATAAAATATGTAATCAAGATGCATTGATAATTACTGGTGGTTGGAATGCAAAAGTTGGAAACAAAGAGGAAGGATCAGTAGTTAGAAAATATGGCCTTGATGATAGAAGTGACACCAGAGATCACATGATAGAATTTTGCAAGATCAACAACTTCTCATTGCAAATGCCTTTTTTCAGTAACATAAATGGCAAATATACACATGGACCACACCAGATGGAATACACAGGAATCAAATAGACTACATCTGTGGAAAGAGATGACAGAGGTCAATATCATCACACAGAACAAGACCAGGGGCCAGCTACGGAACAGACCATCAATTGCTCCTATGCAAATTCAAGTCGAAGCTGAAGAAAATTAAAGCAAATATATGCAAGCCAAAATACAATCTTGAGTATATTTCACCTGAATTTAAAAACCATCTAAAGAATAGATTTGATGCATTGAACACTAATGGCCAAAGACGAGATGAGTTGTGGGATGATATTAAGGACATCATACATGAAGAAAGCAAAAGGTCGAAACTTCTGGCCAACACGGCACCATAGACAGAAGCACCACACTGTCCCTCCACAGCAAAGACCTGAAAAACTAAGTAAAACAGAGACAAACGTCGCTCCAGGAACCCAAAATGTCAAATGAAGAGATAAAGAATTCAGCCAAGCACAGAATGGAATAAGACACTGATGGAGACAGAGAGTGAGGAAAGATACATGCGGAGGTTCCCTATCAGCTAAAGCAGCACAGATTTGCCATCTTGGACTCCTGTTGGAGATTGTGGGACAGGGAGCACTGTAAAGCAGCTTCACGGAGCTCCCAGCAAGAGACAGAGCATCCAGTAACCAACAATATACACTTTCTTACCCCTCATCCTCTCTCTGCTGCTCTACCTCTGCACTTCCTGGCTGGCAGTGGTGGCTTTGTCAGCTGGAAAGTGCAGTTTCTGTGCTGCCGCATCAGAGATCGGTGGACAAGGAGTATGGGAAAGCAGCTTCACAAAGTTCCCAGCAGGAGTCAGAGCAGCTGGTAACCAGTAATATATGCTTTCCTAACCCCACCCATCTTCTCCTCACACTAGACCTCTTCTGCTTCCCACCAGCCCCAGTGTCTTGGCCGGGAGGCAACTGATTCTAGCCCGGGCCACTTGGATTCACCCCGTCAACACAGGCCGGCTACCTGAGTGCCATTTGTCCATTGCTGGTGTTGCTATTTTCAGTTCCTTTTGGTTTCTTACATGCCTCCCATCACCTCCCCCCCCACCCCACTTTCTCTTGAACACCTGGCTCTGTGTGCCATCTTTGCTTCTTCTTGAAAGACTGTGAAGCACTGCTGGACTGGGGAACCACTCCCCCGGCCCAAGACACCACGCTGGTGGGATCCCCAGGGCTTTTTTTTTTTTTTGCTTTGTTTTGTTTGTTTTCTTTTCCTTTTTGTGGCTTGGAGCTTCTCCTAGTCCGGCTGCAATGCACAGCTTAGGAGCCACTTTCCCAGTCAGTGGGATCCCTGGGGGTATTTCTTTTTTCTTTCATTTTTTTTTTTGTTTCTTTCTGTCTTTCTTCATTTCTCAGTTCTTGTCTCTCTATGCTTACCTTCTTTTCCTGTCTCCTGAATACCTGGCGCTGTGTGACCTCTATACCCCCTCTAGCCAGGCTATACCGTGCAACCTGGGAGCCACTCCCTGGTCTTTGAAGCCACACTGGTGAGACACCTGGGGGCTTTTCTTTTCTTTCTTTCTTTTTTTTTTTTTCAAATTTTTACCTAGTTATTTTATCCCTTTTTCTTTTTTCCTTTTTGTTTTTCTCCATTTCTTGGTTTCTCTTCTCTCCATTCCAATGGCAAGTTCCTTATTACTCTTTTTGCTTGTTTGTTTTTGGCTCCTGTTTGAATCTCAGTGCTCTCCTCTTTCCCATACCTATATTAGCTCCATATATCACAATCTCCCTCCTCATTCCTACCTTCCTGCACTGTGTGCTGAACATCACACCAAGCAGCACAGGCATGGCCTAGTGGAAACTGCCCAGCACTGATTCCTATCCCACCCTGTCAGTCCTAGTACATACCACAAACAACAAATTGCAGCCCCACCCCTTCAGCTGGACCTGCCCTGCTGCACTATAGCTGAGTGACTGGACCTGCCTCTTGGACAAGGAGGTGAACCACAGAGGAGCAAACAACCAAAAATGCACAGCCTGCCTGCTCAGACATAACGAAATAAAACAAAAAAAGCAGGACAAAACACACAGATCTACAACCAATAAACAAAGAAAATAACCACTGAATGTCCCGAAGACAGCAGACAATATCAAAACACACACAGAAAAGGACAGGATGGTTCCAGTAGTTGTACAAGATAAAACACCAGATGACCTACCAGTAGAAGAAAAGGCACTAGAACTACCGGAGAATTCAAATCTCTAATATTCAGAGCTATCCAAAAATTGAAGCAAAAAGCAGACAAAAATGAGGAAAAAATACGCAAATTCATGGAAAAGGCAGACAAATTCATGGAAAATACAGACAAAAATTGGGAGAATTCAGGAAAATGATGCAGGAACAAAATGTCAAAATAAATTCACAACTATAAATCATACAAAAACAACAATTGCCCACCCCACCCCTAGATACCCAAAACATAAACAACAAGATTTCAGAAATGGACAGTGTCATAGAAGGGCTGAGTAGCGGGTAGGAAATGATGGGAGACAGGACGAGTGAAAAAAAGACAAACACTTTGATAAAACCCTGTTTGAGGAAAAGTCAGAAAAAAGAAAAATGAAGAAACCTTGAGAATTCTGTGGGATGCAAACAAAAGCAAAAATTTGTGAATGATTGGAGGGCCAGAAAAAGGGAAGAAAATGGAAAACACAGAGAGGATCATTGAAGAATTGCTGACAAAAAACCTCCCTAATATCATGAAAGAGAAAAAGTTGACCATCCAGGAAGATCAATGAAACTCATATGGGATAGACCCCAAATGAAAATCACCAAGGCTTATCACAATCACACTTGCTTAAACCAGAGACAAAGAAAAATCCTGTGAGCAGCTCAAGAAAAACAGAAAGTCACATACAGAGGAGAAACAGTAAGACCAAGCTCTGATTATTTGGCAGAAACCATGCAGGTAAGAAGGCAATGGGATGACATATGTAAAACCTTGAAAGAAAAAATTGCCAACTCAGAATAATACACCCTGTAAAACTCTCACTCATATATGTTGGTGAAATGAGGACATTTCCAGACAAAAAGAAATTAAGGCAATATGTAAAAACCAAACCAAAATTTCAAGAATCATTAAAGGAAGTCTTTCAGTCTGAGAACAAACAACATCAGACCACACCCTGAATCTGGGAAGTAAGATTGTACCAGACAGTGACCAACCCAGAAAATTAATTCTCAAGGACCATCCAAAACTAAAGAAATACAACAGGGAACCAGAAAGGTTAATCTGTAAATGACATCGATGTCAGAACAAAAAAAAAAAAAAAAAGAGGGAATAAACGGTAAAGATGTAGAACTTTCTAATGGAGAGGAAGGCAAGGCAATATCAAGTAATAATAGACTGGTTCAAACCTAGGAAGATAAAGGTAAATTTCAAGGTAACCACAAAGAAAGTTAGCAAACCTACTCATAAATAAAAGAAGAAAAACATAAAGTCTCAAGAAAAGCAAAATCTACAAAATGAAAAGAAATGAAAAAGAAATCCACAAAAAAAAGGAATTCAGCACAAGAGAATAAGAGGAACAAAGAAAACATCAGCACCACAAAAAAAAGTACTACAAAATGACAGCAATAAACTCAAACCTGTCAATAAATACACTGAATGTGAACGGCCTAAATGCACCCACAAAGAGAAAGAGAGTGACAGAATGGATAAAAAACACAGGATCCATCAATATACTGTCTACAAGAGACACACCTTAGAAACAAAGATCTAAATTTATTAAAAATTACAGGATGGAAAAAAATATATGAAGCAAACGACGACCACAGAAGAGCAGAAGTGGCAATACTGCTCTCAGATAAAATAGAATTTAAAACAAAATCCACCAAAAAGGGCAAACAAGGGGCTATATAATGATTAAAGGGACGATCCATCATGAAGACTTCACCATAATAAATATCTATGCACCCAATGACAGGACTCCAAAATACATAAAACAAACTCTAGCAGCACGGAAAAGAGAAATTGACAGTTCCACAATAATAGTAGGAGACTTCAACACACCACTCTTGGCAAAGGACAGAACATCTAGAAAGAAACTCCACAAAGATACAGAATATCTAAAGGCCACAATTAGCCAAGTTGACGTCATAGATATATATAGAACGCTCCACCCAACAGCAGCAAAGTACACATACTTTTCCAATGTGCATGGAACGTTCACCAGAACAGACCACATTTTAGGCCACAGAGCAACACTCAGCAAAATCCAAAACACTGAAATAATACAAAGTATCTTCTCTGACCACGACACCATCAAAGTAGAAATTAACAATAGGAAGAGTAAGGGAGAAAAAATCAATTACATGAAAACTGAATAACACCCTGCTTAAAACCACTGGGTAATAGAAGAAATCAGAGACGGAATCAAAAAATTCCTAGAATCAAATGAGAATGAAAACCTTTGCGACACAGAAAAGGCAGTCCTCAGAGGTCAATTTAAAGCAATAGATACACACATCAAAAAAGAAGGGACTAAATCAAAACATTGGCTACACAACTTGAACAAATAGAAAGAGAACAGCAAAAGAAGACCACAGCCACCAGAAGAAAGATCAGAGCAGAAATAAATGAAACAGAAAACACAAAAACAATAAAAAGAATCAACAAAAGCAAAAGTTTGTTCTTTGAAAGGACCAACAAAATCAACAAATCACTGTCCCAACTGGCTAAAGAAAAACAGGAGAGGTTGCAAACAACCCAGATAAGAAATGCAATGGGGGATATTACAACAGACCCAGCTGTAATAAGAAGAATCATAACAGAGTATTATGAAAAACTATACTCCAACAAATTTGGAAACCTAGAGGAAATGGACAAATTTCTAGAAACACACTATCTACCCAAACTAACACAAAATGATTTTGAAAATCTGAACAGATCCCGAACATGAGAAGAGATTGAAAAGTTAATAAATAATAATAAAAAAAAAAACTCCCAACAACAACAATAAAAAAGCCCTGGCCCAGATGGCTTCACTGTAGAATTCTACCAAACTTTCAGAGAAAAGCTTACAGAAGTACTATTCAAGCTATTTCAGAACACAGAAAAGGAAGTGATACTGCCAAATTCATTCTATGAAGCCAGCATAACCCTGATACCACAACCAGGCAAAAAAAAATTACAGACCGATCTCTTTCATGAATATAACAACCCCAAACCAACCTGTTGCCGTTGATTCCGACTCATAGCAACCCTATAGAACAGAGTAGAACTGCCCCATAGAGCTTCCAAGGAGCACCTGGTGGTTCAAACTGCCGAACTTTTGGTTAGCAGCTGTAGCACTTAACCACTATGCCACCAGGGTTTCCCTCATGAATATAGATGCAAAAATTCTCAACAAAATTTTAGCCAATAGAATTCAGCATCATATAAAAAAAAAATAATAATACACCTCAACCAAGTAGGATTCAAACCAGCTATGCAAGAATGGTTCAACATCAGAAAATCAATCAATGTAACTTACCACACAAATAAAAAGAAAGAAAAGTATCACATGATCATCTAGATCAACACAGAAAAGGAATTCAACAAAGTCCAACACCCATTCCTGATTAAAATTCTCAATAAAACAGGTATAGAAGGGAAATTTCTCAACATAATAAAGGGTCTCTATGCAAAACCAGTGGCCAACATCATTCTTAATAGAGAGAGGCTGAAAACATTGCCCTCAAAAACAGGAACAAGACAAGGATGCCATCTATTACCACTCCTATTTAATATAGTGCTGGAAGTCCCAGCTAGAGCAACAAGTCAAGAAAAAGAAACGAAGGGCATCCAAATTGGTAATGAAGAAGTTAAACTGTCCCTATTTGTGGATGATAGAATAATATACATAGAAAACCCCAAAGATTCCGAAGAAAACTACTGAAACTAATGGAAAGATTCAGCAGGGTAACAGGATACAAGATAAACATAGAAAAATTAGTTGGAGTCCTGTACACCAATAGAGAGAACAATGAAAAGGAAATCTGGAAAACAATGCCATTTATAATAGCCCCTAAAAAAATAAAATAGGAATAAATCTAGCCAGGGATGTAAAAGATCTATACAAAGAAGACTACAAAACTCTACTGCAAGAAACCAAAAGAGATCTACATAAATGGAAAAACATACCACGTTCATGGATAGGTGGACTCGACATTGTGAAAATGACAATTCTACCAAATGTGATTTACAAATACAACGCAATCCTGATCAAAATACCAACAACATTCTTTAAAGAGATGGAAAAACTTACCACTAACTTTATATAGAAAGAAGAGAAGCCCCAGATAAGTAAAGCACTACTGAAGAAGAGGAAAACCTCGTAGTGTAGTGGTTAAGAGCTACGGCTGCTAACCAAAAGGTTGGCAGTACAAATCCACCAGGTGCTCCTTGGAAACTCTATGGGGCAGTTCTACCCTGTCCTACAAGGTCACTATGAGTTGGAATTGACTCGAAGGCAACAGGTTTGGGTTTTCTTTTTTTTTTGGTTTACTGTAGAAGAAGAATAAAGTAGGAGGACTGGTACTACCTGACCTCAGTACCTGCCATACAGCTACTGTAGTCAAAAACAGCCTGGTACTTGTACAATGACAGATACATTGACCAATGGAACAGAATTGAGGACCCAGATGTAAATCCATCCACCTATGGTCACCTGATCTTCGACAAGGACCCCAAGTCCATCAAATGGGGAAAAGACAGCCTTTTTAACAAATGATGCTGGCAAAACTGGATGTCCACCTGCAAAAAAAATGAAACAGGACCCATACCTCACACCATATACAAAAACTAATTCAAAATGGGTCAAAGACCTAAATATAAAGCCAAAAACCATGAAGTTCATAGAAGAAAAAAATAGGATCAACACGAGAGGCCCTAATACAAGGCATTAACAGCATACAAACCACAACCAACAATACACAAACTCCAGAAGATAAAGTGGATAACTGGAATCTTCTAAAAATTAAACACTTATGCTCATCAAAAGACTTCACCAAAAGAGTAAAAAGAGAACCTACAGACTGGGAAAAAAGTTTTGGCTGTTACAAATCAAAGACCTAATCTCTAAAATCTACAGGAAAATCCAACACCTCAACAACAAAAAGACAAATAATCCAGTTAAAAGACGGGCAAAGGAAATGAACAGACACTTCACCGAAGAAGACATTCAAGTGGCCAACAGACACATGAGGAAAAGCTCATGATCACTAGTCATTAGAGAAATGCAAATCAAAACCACAATGAGATACTATTTTACCCTCGCATTACTGGCAGAAAAAAAAAAAAAAAAGGAAGTCGCAAATTCTGGAGAGGCTTCGGGGAGATCAGAACACTTATACTCTGTTGGTGGAAATGCAAAATAATGCAACCATTTTGGAAGACAATATGGCGCCTCCTTAGACAGCTAAAAATAGAAATACCATATGATCCTGCAATCCCACTCCTAGGAATATATTCTAGAAAAATAAAAATCGTCACATGAATAGACATATGCACAACCCACGCATGTTCATTGCAGCATTGTCAGCAATACCAAAAAATGGAAACAACCTAGGTGCCCATCAACAGATGAATGGATAAACAAACTATGGTACATACACACAACGAAATATTATGCAATGATAAAGAACAATGATGAATCTGGAAAGCATCTCCATTATGTTCAGTGAAATAAGTCAATCACAAAATGTCAAATATTGCATGAGACCAGTACTGTAAAAACTGATGAAAATGTTTACCTACAAAAAGAAACAATCTTTGATGGTTATGAGGGTGGGGATGGAAAAAACTCTAAACAGACAGTAGATAAGTGGTAAATTTGGTGAAGGGTAAGACAGTACACAATACTGGGGAAGCCAGCACAACCTGTACAAGGCAAGGTCATGGAAGCTCCATAGATACATCCAAACTCCCAGAGGGACCGAATTGCTGGGCTGAGGGCTGTGGGCACCGTGGTCTCAGGGAACATCTAGCTCAATTGGCATAACATTGTTTTTAAAGAAAATATTCTACATTCTATTGTAGTGAGTAGCACCTGGGATCTTAAAAGCCTGTGAGCAACCATCTAGGATTCTGCACTGGTCTTACCCCTTCAAGAGCAAGGAATAATGAAGAAAACTAAAGATACAAGGGAAGATTAGTCCAAAGGACATTAAGTCCAAAGGACCACAACTACCACAGCCTCCACCAGACTGAGTCCAGTAAAACTATTTGGTGCCCTGCTACCACCACTGAATGCTCTGATGGGGATCACAGTAGAGGGTCCTGGACAGAGCTGGAGAAAAATGTAGAACAAAATTCTAACTCAAAAAGAAGACCAGACTTGCTGGCTTGACAGACACTGTACAAACCCTGAAAGTATGGCCTCCAAATGCCCTATCAGCTCAGTAATGAGGACATTCCTTAGGTTCAGCCTTCAGCCAAAGATAGGACAGGCCCATAAAATAAAACAATGCCAAAGGGGTGCACCAGCCCTGAGGCAAGGACTAGAAGGCAGAGGAGGACAGGAAATCTGGTAATAGGGAACCTAAATTTGAGAGGGGAGAGTGTTGACACGTTGTGGGGTGGTTAACCAATGTCATAAAATAATGTGTACTACCTGTTTAATGAGAAACTAGTTCTGTAAACCTTTATCTAAAGTACAATAAAAATTTTTTAAAAAGAAAGCAAAAAGTCACTAAAAAACAGGAAAGAAAGAAAAGGCCAAAATGGATGTCTGCAGAGACTCTGAAACATACTCTTGAATGTAGAGTAGCTAAAGTGAATGAGAAGAAATTATGAAGTAAAAGAGCTGAACAGAAGATTTTAAAGGGCTGCTCAAGAACACAAAGAAAAGTACTATTATGAAATGTATAAAGACCTGGATTTAGAAAGCCAAAAGGGAAGCACACTCTTCACATTTCTCAAGCTGAAAGAACCAAAGAAAAATTCAAGCCTTGAATTGCAATATTGAAGAAGTCTATGGAGAAAATATTGAGTGACACAGGAAACATCAAAAGAAGATGGAAGGAATGCATAGAGTCAGTGTACCAAAAATAATTGGTTGACATTCAGCCATTTCAGGACATAGCATATAGTCAGGAACCGATGGTACTGAAAGAAGTAGTCCAAGCTGCATTGAAGACATTGGGAAAAAACAAAGCTCCAGGAATTGATGGACTACCAATAGAGACATTTCAACAAACGATGAAGCACTGGAGGTGCTCTCTTGTGTGTGCCAAGAAATTTGGAAGACAGCTACCTGGCCAAATGACTGGAACAGATTCATATTTGTGCCCTTTCCAAAGAAAGGTGATCCAACAGAATAAGGAAATTATCGAACAATATCATTATTAACAGATGCAAGTAAAATTTTGCTGAAGATGACTCAAAAATGTTTGCAGCAATACACTGGCAAGGAACTGCCAGAAATGCAAGCTGGATTCAAAATAGGGTGCAGAACCAGGGATATCATTCCAGATGGCAGATGGATCTTGGCTGAAAGAAGAGAGTACCAGAAGGATATTTATCTGTGTTTTGTTGGTTATGCAAAGGCATTTGACTGTGTGGATTATAACAAATTATGGATAACATTGAGAAGAATGGGAATTTCAGAACACTTAATTGTGCTCATGAGGAACCTGTACTTAGACCAAGAGGCATTCGTTTGAACAGAACAAGGGTATATTTCATGGTTTAAAATCAGGAGAGGTGTGGGTCAGATTTGCATCCTTTTTCCATACTTAATTTCTAAATTGAGCAAATATTTCATATAGCTGGGCTATATGAAGAAAAACAAAGCATTAGGATTGGAGGAAGATTCATTAAAAACCAGTAATATGCAGATGAACATTTGCTTGCCAAAAGTGAAGAGGACTTGAAGCATTTACCGATAAAAATCAAAGACTACAGCCTTCAGTATAGATTGCACCTGCACGTAAAGGAAGCAAAAGTCCTCACAACTGATTTAATAAGCAACATCATGATAAACAGAAAAAATATTGAAGTTGTCAAGGGTTTCATTTTACTTGAATCCACAATCAATGCCCATGGAAGCAGCAGTCAAAAATCAAACACCACATTGCATTGAGCAAATCTGCCACAAAAGACCTCTTTAAAGTATTAAAAAGCAAAGATGTCACTTTGAGGGCTAAGATGTACCCGACACAAGCTATGGTGTTTTCAATTGCCTCACATACATGCAAAAGTGGACAATTAACCAGGAAGACTGAAAAAGAATCAATACCTTTGAATTACGCTGTTGGCAAAGAAATTGAATACAATATGGGCGTCCAGAAGAATGAACAAATCTGTCTTGGAAGAAGCACAGACAGAATGCTCCTTCGAGGCAAAGATGGTGAGACTTTGTCTCATGTACTTTGGACATGTTGTCAGGAAGGACCAGTCCCTGGGGAAGGACTTCGTGCTTGGTGTCTTTGTCATCAAGTGCTGCTATAACATTCCACCCTTTGGCCCCCCAAAAAATCACTTCCTTGCAACATGCAAAACATATTCACCCCATCATACCGTAACAAAAGTCGTAACTCCAAGTACAAAATCCAAAATATTCCTCTTCATCTGTGAAATCTAGAATACAAGTTATCTTCTTCCAAGGGTACAATGGCAGAACAGGCACAAGCTAGACATTTCCATTACAAAGGGGAGAAACTGGAGGAAAAGAAGGGATAACAGGCACCAAGCAAGTTATCAGAACACATTACATTAGCCCTTAAAGCTTTGAAAATAATCCTCTGTTCTCTGAGACAATTTACACAATAGCCCTGCCCTCCACACTCTAGGTATTGGCCACACTATCCAGACTCTAAGTGGAAGCCCCTCAGCCCTGGGCTTCAGCTCCGCCTTCCAGGTCCACTGAGACAGCAGCTCTGCTCCCTTAGCTTTAGGCGCACCATTCTCCTAGTCCATCTGAGTGGCAATTCTACCCTTAGAAACACCAGAGGCCGTGGCTCCACCCTTTGAAACCCCTGAGGTCATGGCCAAACCTTTTGAGACTGAGGCAGCTTGGCTTCTTGTGTTCATTGTCTCTTCACCTGTTTCCTGGTTTCTGGGCCTCTCAGCTCTGGGACCTCACACCTGCATCTGCCCTGCTGGGGTAAGTGTTCAAGAAAGCTCAGTAGCTCCACTGATAAGTGCCTGGAGGCACCCCACTCCATCAGGAAGCCTCTTGTGCACAGGCACTCAGCTCTCTCGCTCCGTGGGTTGACTCCAGCACCGTCTCACACTGTATCCTGGTTCTGCTGCTGCTGCTTCTCTGCCACCGCAGGCTCTCTGCTGCACTGATCCTTGGCTGCTGTCACTCCTTTATCCATTCACAGTTTCAAAACTGCTTCCACATTTTAGATATCTGTTAGAGCAACACCACACTCTCTTGGTACCAAATTCTGTCTTAGTTATCTAGTGCTGCTATAACAGAAATACCACAAGTGGATGGCTTAGAGGCCCAAATTCAGAGCACCAGCTCCAGGGGAAGGCTTTCTCCCTCTGTCAGCTCTGGAGGAAGTTCCTCATCATCAGGCTTCCCTTGGTTTGGGAGAATCTCAGCACAGGAACCTCAGGTCCAAAGGATGCTCTCTGCTCCCAGCACTGTTTTCTTGGTGGTATGAAGTCCCCTTGCCTCTGTACTTGCTTCTTTCTTCTATATCTCAAGAGATTGCCTGAAGACACAATCCAGTCTTGTAGGTTGAGTCCTGCCTCACTAACACAACTGCTGCCCATCTTCCCTCATTAACATCATAGAGGCAGGATTTACAACATATAGGAAAATCACACAATACCAGGAATTATGGCCCAGCCCAACTGAGACACACAGTTTTGGGGGGAACATAATTAAGTCCTTGACACTTGGTAAAGTAGAGGTCAGTAAAAAAGAAGAAGACCCTCAATGAGATGGACTGACACAGATGCTGCAATAATGGGCTCAAGCATAACAGCAATGGTGAGGAAGGCACAGGGCCAGGCAATGTTTTGTTCTATTGTACATAGGGTCACTATGAGTGGGAACCGAATTGACAGCACCTAACAACAAGAACAACCATTGAATCATTGTTGTTAGGTGCTGTTGACTCAGTTCCCATTCATAGCGACGCTATGTACCACAGAAAGAAACACTGTGGGGATGGACAAGAAGGTGTGCTCTAGACCTTTCCTCTTAGCTCCTGAAGGCATACATGCAGCTCAGGGTACTAGCTGGGAGGCTCAGGTTCCTTGTTCTTTTATCCTTATCTGTTATTTCAAAATATGATTCCTTGCTAAGATCCTTGACTCAGAAGGACAGAGGTTGAGATTACTATTCCTTCCCAACTTCAGATGAAGCTGTGTTCCAGTGCCATGATTCCTCTCACTGTTTATAACTGCAAGAGAGTGGCAGGCACAGACCCCTTTCAGTGTTGGGGTCTCTGCAGCAAGCCACTAACACGTTGGGTCTGTAGGGATACTACAGCACCAGGGTTTCCAAGACTGAGCTCTGGCTGGTGCCATGAAAAACAGAAATGTCACCTCCATGGAGTTTTGGGTACAGTATGAGCTCAAGAGACCCCCTCTTTGTTTTGTGCTCTCTGAGTTTTCCCATAAGAGGGGCAATTGCTTGGGCCAGTCTGGCTGTCAAGCTGTCAATCACTAAAGTTCAGCCATTGGGCAGTCACCGTCAACTTACCTGCCAAATGCAGACCAGGTGTGGCCAGTGTGAAAGGGCCTTGACAGAGACAAGCAGCAGCACGGTTTTGCTCAGGATGCCCGGAGAGCTTTATAGCCTCACCCCTCAAAGGTCACTTTTTTAATAGTACTGAATTCAAATCACTTTTTCTTCAGACTCACATTGAAACCCTTTCTCTATGTACTCTGAGCCTGCCAGGGTGCGTGAAGAAACGTTTGGCCTGGCTCTCTCACATCCTTTTCTTAGGAGCTGATAGCACCATGGTTTCTGGAAGGAAGGACCTTCTGGGTGGTGTGGTTGTATCAGAAACATAGGAGGACCAGGCCTCTACCTCACCAGCACAGGATTTTGTGTCCCAACAGACAAAGGACATCCTTGTCATATCACTCTAGGTCCTTTTCTGCCGGCTCTGTGGCCGTCAGCTTGGGTATTCCGACAGGGACAGGCCTAGGAACAGGGATACCTTTAACAGGAGGGAAAGCACATCACCACTGGAAAGACTAGCCTTTAGTTTGGCCTGAGGAACTCACATTTAGTCATAAAGCTACCTCAGTAAAGAAAAACCTGATAATGGGTCACTAAATTAGTTAAGTCAGAGAATAATTTTTGCTAGAACCTAGTGACCAAAAGGCTCTAAAAAGCATATGAAGTGCTGCTGTGATGAAGAAGCAAATCCTATAGCTACTGCTGTCGGGGGGCTTACTCCCTCACACCTGAAGCACCTAAGAAACACTGCATAGTATTCCCTAGGGGCCAGGAGGAGTGACAGACCAAGTCATTCTTGAAGGGGGCAGGTGACCTGGCTAAGGCCTCAGAGTAGACTTTGTGGGAGGAGGAAGTAGAGTCTAAGAGGGGTTCAATTTGGTATTTGGGAACAAATAGGTTCATCCCAGGTCTGGACAGGCCATTTTTGGTAGGAATGTCTTCTAGAAAGAAGGATATATTACAGTTCTGGGTGACCCCCTCCTCATGGACTGACCCAGGTAGACAACTGACTACCATCCACCTCCAATGGTTCCTTTCCTGGCCCCAGGGATCAGTCTCTGTCTCTCTGTCTCTCTCGCTCTCCTTACTAGGTGGTGGTGTCCCCGGTCACTTGGCATGTTTGTCTTGTGGACTGACATGAACAACAACCCTTCCTCCAGCTCACTGTGTTAGTCACAGAGCATGGAGCACGCCCCAGAGGAGCAGAGACCACAGAAAGGCTTGTTCCCAGCTCTGACACGTAAGCACGGCTCTCAGCACTGAATACACTTGGGGAATGTTCACAGTGCAGCTGTATGTATATGAGGCTATAGCCTCCAGGCTGGAATAGTCACGGGCTCAGAGAAGACTGCATTTTTTTCTTACAGATGCCTATTTTCAGTGTTGACTTAGATTCATGAGAGGTGTGTGTGTGCGTGTGTGTGCATGCTTGACATTTTAGGGGCTTAGGAGACCTGCCTGGCCTCTAAAATATTCTCTGCCTCGGCCCAAAAAATATTCATGCTTCTACAATTAGGGTTCATCTTTTGGGCTGAAAAATTAAAGGTGGGGTTGGAGCTGGGGGTAATGAGGGCCTGTCTCCTACTAAAATGCAAACACTCGATTGTTTCATTCAACACTTCTTTCTCAGAATTGAAATGTCCCTTATCTTTTACAGAGAGCTGGTTTTGACTGAAGTATCAATTTGTCCAACCCGTACACTTTGTGGATGAGGAAATGGGTCCCCTACAGGGGCAGTGACCAGTCCATGCTGACCAGTGTAGGAGGAGAGAGCAGGCCCCTGACACTCGGCTGGGACACCTCCCAAGGCAGCACATTGCAGGTCATCTTCAGAAACTACCATTTCCTAGGTCACAGGGTCAAATTAAATCAGCCCTGCCACTATCATTTTCAAATCTCAGGAAATGTCCTCCTGAAACTCAGAGTCAGGAAGTAAGATGGCTAGGCCCTAGAATCCCCCTGTGTTTAAGGGACTGCTAGGTTTGGAGCCTGTCCCAGTGGAATAATCCTACATAACAGGAGCACAGAACACAGACCTCTAACAATTTTATACTTTCAAGACTAATATGCCAATCACTGTTTTAAGTAAGATTACTGCAGTATAGAGAGTCAGCAAAGAAGAGAAAGACCCTCAGTGAGATGGATTGACACAGTGGCTACAATGGACTCAAGCATAGCAAGAATAATGAGGATGGTCCAGGACCGGGCAGTGTTTCATTCCGGGCAGCACTTAACAACAACAACATAGGATTTTGATAGCCCACAGAAAAGACATAATTTATGAACAATCATGCATAGAAATACATTCCTCAGGTAGGACTGTCCTAAAATCGGATAGTTCAAAAGAGGACAAAGGACTTCCAGCTCTAGGAATGGAAAAGCAGTTCCTATGGGACCAACCTTGCCACAGAGAACAACTATAAGCACTGGTTAAAATAAAAAATAAAATAAAAATTACCTAAGGCAGTGGAAAAGAAGGCCTTGGTGGGTCCATGGTAGAATCCCCTCCTTCCATGCAGGGTTCAATTCTCAGCCAATGCATCTCATACACAGATACCACCCGTGTGTCAGTGGAGGCTTGCTTCTTACTGCGATGCTAAACAGGTTTCAGCAGAACTTCTAGACTAAGATAGGCTGGGAAGAAAGGCCTGCCAGTCTACTTTCAAAAATCAGCTAAAGAAAACTCTAGGTCACAACAGTCTTATCCACAATCAATCATAGGGATGGTGCAGGACTAGGCACAGCAGCCAGCATCAAAAACAAGAAAGTGGAGTGCACCAAGAGAAACAGAAGTGGAAAAAGTCCACACTTCACGTGGGAGGAGATAGTGTCTGGGGTTTCTGTGGGCTGGTGGATCTGAACTGCCAGCCTTTTCGTTAGTAGCCAAGCTCTTAACCACTATGCTACCAGGGCTTCTTATAGGGCCTAACCAAAAACTAAACCCACTGCCATTGAGCTGATTCTGACTCATAATGATCCTATAGGACAGGGTAGAATTGCCCCATAGAGTTTCCAATGAGTGCCTGGTGGATTCGAACTGCCGACCTTCTGGTTAGCAGCCATCATACTTAACCACTACGCCGCCAGGTTTTCCTTATAGGGCCTAGCTGTTTCTAAATTGTTATTTTAATTTAATATGCAATAATTTTTAAAGTATTTTTAACTCTAAAACAAAAGTCTGAATTTGAAATATTGTTGAACTTAAAAACATGGCATATACATCATCCTGAGACCAGAAGAACTAGTTGGTGCCCGGCCACAATCGATGACTGCCCTGTCAGGGAGCACAACAGAGAACCCCTGAGGGAGCAGGAGATCAGTGGGATGCAGACCCCAAATTCTCATAAAAAGACCATACTTAAGGGTCTCACTGCGACTGGAGGAATCCCGGCGGCCATGATCCCCAGACCTTCTGTTGGCACAGGACAGGAACCATCCCCGAAGACAACTCATCAGACATGAAAGGGACTGGTCAGCAGGGGGGAGAGAGATGCTGATGAAGAGTGAGCTAATTAAATCAGGTGGACACTTGAGAGTGTGTTGGCAACTCTTGACTGGAGGGTGGATGGGAGGATAGAGAGAGAGGGAAGCTGGCAAAATTGTCACGAAACGAGAGACTGAAAGGGCTGACTCAATAGGGGGAGAGCAAGTGGGAGAAGGGAGTAAGATGTATGTAAACTTACATGTGACAGACTGATTGGATTTGTAAATGTTCACTTGAAGCTTAATAAAAGTTAATTAAAAAACAATTGCAAAACACTCTTGATCAAAACCTATTTTGAAAAATGATAATATTTTGCCTGTTAAATATTCCAAAATTATTTATCCACATTAAAAAAAAAAAAAAAAAAACACGGCATAGATTTGTGAGCAAGGAAACCTAACATTCAAGAAGGTATCAAAGAAAACACCTTGCTTTCCTTTAGCTTTCAGTTTACCCCACAAGGTAATAAACAGAGTAAGCCCTGAAACATCAGTGATTTCCTCTTTCCAAAAGGAAGATCTTAAATTTGCAACAGCTAAAGCCAGATCAATTTAATTTTTACAGCATATTTCTTTATGTCCTTGACATAATGAGAGTGCAAGATGTCCCTCCAACCACTTGGGATTGGGTGCCACAAACAAGCTGCATTGTTTCATCACTGCTCTTCTTAGGTTGATGGGTGTGCATGGCCTTTGAATCAGCATCTGGTGCCGAGGGCGTGTGCTGCGCAGGTCACCTAGAAAGTATAAAATTGTAAAATCACACGCATTCTTTGGTTATTAAGAATTTGAAGAGGCATGTCTAGCTAAGCAAACAACAACCAGTATACAGCTCTCCATACACTTCTCCAGAACAGAGAGTCCAGGAGGCTTACTGAAGGGCTTCATTCTCAGTTGTTTAATATGTTCCAACAGACCAGAAACTAGCCTTTCAACTGAGCTGAATTATACACATTTGTGGGGCCAACAGCACAGGCAGTGGAGTGTGGCCCAGGCTCTAGAGAATCCAACCACAGTGACAAATTATCCTAAATGCTTGCTGCCAACTTCAGTTCCACTTTTTTAGGCTCCATACAGAGAATATGAAAATGAATTTTTCTACCTTTCACTAAGTATCGACATTATTATTGGGAGAAATACTAAAAAACATGTTGTGTTTTGTAAAAAGGTGCAAGCTGGCAAATGGGCTTCACAAGGTGAGGTTTCAGTCATCTAGTGCTGTCAGTGTTTCATTGACTTTGGCAGGGAAGAGTCAGCAAGTCAGCAGAGACATGGGATCTTTCTGAGTATTACTGCCAGTGCCAACTCATAGTAAATGAGGTACCAGCTTCTTCTTTGTAATGAGCCTATCAGAGCTGTCAGGCACCAGCTCGCAGCCTCAGGGTCACCAAACATGGTCAGGGAACTGTCGGTGAGTTGCCACAGGGTCAGAGGGGAGGACACTGCTGCCTTCCTGGCTTTTGAAACATGGTGTACTTAGAAATCAAATCAGCAAAGATGCATACAGTGTTTGAGGTAAGGATCAGAAGTAAAATTAGAAATATTTGTGGCTTGGCACAAAACCTTAAATTGCTGTAAAAACAGGACATAAAAAAGAAAGAAAGAAACTCCACAGCTTGGCATACTTGGACTCTCCCTCCTGTTTGAAATATTTTCCTTAATGACACGTAGCATGCAATAAGAAATGCCCCAATCCTGCTCCTGGCTGGGCCTCACCTGTTGGCAATATGCCCACCTGCTTTGAAATGGAGTTTATTGAAATTGCCACACAAATACTTGAAGGGTTTTGAAAAGTGATTAATGTGTTTCAAGCTACATGCATACACTTAAAAAAAGACAACAAGATCTGTCATATAACAGACACAAATGTGCCTTGAAATGGGGGCATGGGCTGGTCTGTGCAGAAAGTTCATAAATAGCCTCCAACTGTGCTTCTATTGGATGAATACAAAGCAACAAAGAACTTGGCCGAGCCAGATTCTAAGGTCTGTAATGCAATGTGGCCTTTTGCGATTTTCTTAAATAATGTGTCTTGCTGTATTTCAGTGAATGGAATTTTTAAAAAGCCTACTTTTTTTGTAAAATCAAGTGAATTACAAAAATTCCACAGAGTGACACTCCCCCAATTGCAGCATCTGGAATTCTTTTCTTGTTAGATGTGGTCCACTCTCTTCTGACTCATAGTGACCCTATGTACAACAGAACAAAACACTGCCTGCTCCTACTACATTCCCGCAATCATTGCTATGTTTGAGACCATTGTTGCAGCCGCTGTGTCAGTCCATCTCATTGAGGGTCTTTCTCTTTTTTCCTGACACTCTACTTTACTAAGCATGATGTCCTTCTCCAGGGACTGGCCCCTACTGATAACATGTTCAAGGTACATGAGAAGAAGTCTCACCATAGCTCTTCTAAGGCGCATTCTGGTGGTACTTCTTCCAAGACAGATTTGTTCATTCTTCTGGTAGTCCCTGGCATATTCAATATTCTTCACCAATACCATAATTCAAATCCGTCAATTTTTCTTTGGTCCTCCTTATTCATTGTCCAGCTTTCCCGTACATATTAGGAGATTGAAAATACCATGGCTTGGGACAGGAGCACCTTAGTGCTCAAAGTGGTATCTTTGCCTTTGAACACTTTAAAGAGGTCAGTTGCAGCAGATTTGCCCAATATCATATGTTGTTTGATTTCTTGACTGCTGTTTCCATGGGCGTCGATTGTGGATTCAAGTAAAATGAAATCCTTGACAACTTCAATCTTTTCTCCATTTTTTGTGATGTTGCTTATTGGTCCAGTCGTGAAGATTTTTGTTTTCTTTGTGTTGAAGTGTAATCCATATTGAAGGCTGTAGTCTGATTTTCTTCAGTAAGTGCTTCAAATTTTCTTCACTATCAGCAAATAAGGTTGTGTCATCTGCATATTGCAGGTTGTTAATGAGTCTTCCTCCAATCCTGATGCCCCCTTCTTCATATAGTCCAGCTTTTCAGATTATTTGCTCAGCATACAAATTGAATAAATATGGTGAAAGGACACAACCCTGACACACATCTTTTCTGATTTTAAACCACACAGTATCCCCTTGTTCTATTCAAAAGACTGTCTCTTGGTCTATGTACAGGTTCCTCATGAGCACAATGAAGTGTGCTGGAGTTCCTATTCTTCACAATGATATCCATAATTTGTTATGATGTACACAGTTGAAAGTCTTTGCATAGTCAGTAAAACACAAGTAAACATCTTTCTGCTAGTCTCTTCTTTCAGTCAAGATGCAACTGACATCAGCAATGATATACCTCATTCCATGTTCCCTTCTGAATCTGGCTTAAATTTCTGGTAGTTTCCTGAAAATGAACTGTTGCAATTATTTTTTAATTATCTTCAGCAAAATCTTACTTGCATGTGATAACAATGATATTGTTTGATAATTTCTGCATTCTGTTGGATCAACTTTCTTTGGAATAGGCACGAATATGGATCTTATTCAGCTGGCTGGCCAGGTAGCTGTCTTCCAAATTCCTTGGCATAGATGAGTGAGCACCTCCAGTGCTGCATCCATTTGTTGAAACAGCTCAATTGGTATTCTGTCAATAACTAGAGCCTTGTTTTTCACCAATACCTTCAAAGCAGTTTGGACTTATTCCTTAAATACAGTCGTTTCTTGATCATATGCTACCTCCTGAAAATGATTGGAGGTCAACCAATTCTTCTTGGCAGTGACTCTCTATATTCTTTCCATCTTCTTTTATTTGTTTATTTTATATTTATTGTGCTTTTAAGTGAAAGGATACAATTCAAGTCAGTTTCTCATACAGAAATTTATACACACATTATTACGTGACCCTAGTTGCTCTCCCTAAAAGGTGGCAGCACACTCCTTCTCCACCCTGTATTTCCCATGCCCATTCAACCAACTCCTGTCCCCCTCTGCCTCCTCATCTCACCTCCAGACAGGAGCTGCCTACGTAGTCTCACATGTCTACTTGAGCTAAGAAGCACACATCTCACCACTATCATTTTATGTCTTATAGTCTAGAATAAACTTTGTCTGAAGAGTTGGCTTTGGGAATGGTTTTAGTTTTGTGCTAAGAGAGATTTCAGGGGCCATGTACTCTGGGTTCCCTCCAGGCTTAGTCAGACCATTAAGTCTGGTCTTTTAACTAGAATTTGAGATCTGCATTCCACTTTTCTCCTGGCCCATCAGGGATTCTCTGTTGTGTTCCCTGTCAGGGCAGTCATTCGTGGTAGCCAGGTGCCATCTACTTCTTCCGGTCTCAGGCTGATGGACTCTCTGGTTTATGTGGCACTTTCTTTCTCTTGGGTTTATAATTTCCATGTATCTTTGGTGTTCTTCATTCTCCTTTGCTCCAGGTGGATTAAGACCAATTGATGCATCTTAGATGGCTGCTTGCTAGCTTTTAAGACCCCAGGCGCCACTCACCAAAGTGGGATGTAAAACATTTCACTTTGCTATGCCAATTGACCTAGATGTCCCCTGAAACCATGGTCCCCAGACCTCTACCCCTGCTACTCTGTCCCTCGGAGTATTTGGTTGTATTCAGGAATCTTCTTAGCTTTTGCATTAGACCAATTGTGCTGACTTCCCCTGTACTGTGTGTTGTCCTTCCCTTCAGCTAAATAATTCTTGTCTGCTGTCTAATTAGTGAATACTCCTCTCCCTCCCTCTCTACCCTCCTAACCATCAAAGAATGTTTTCTTTTGTGTTTAAACCTTTTCTTGAGATCTTATGATAGTGGTCTCATACAATATTTATGCTTTTGCAACTGACTAATTTCACTCAGCATAATGCCTTCCAGATTCATCCATGTTGCCAGATGTTTCACAGATTCATCATTGTTCCTTATGGTTGTGTAGTATTCCATTGTGTGACTATACCATAATTTGTTTATCCATTCATATGTTGTTGGATAAACCTTGGTTGTTTCCATCTTTTTGCTATTGTTAACAGTGCATGTGTGCCTAGTCATGTGAAGGCTCTTATTTCTCTAGAATATATTCTAAGGAGTCAGATTGCTGGATCTTATGGTAGTTCTATTTCCAGCTTTCTAAGGAAGCACCAGATAGATTTCCAAAGTTGTTGTACCATTTTACATTCCCACCAGCAATGTATAAGTATTCTAGTCTCTCCACAACCCCTCTCCAACATTATTTTGTGTTTTTTTGGATTAGTGCCAGCCTTGTTGGGGTGAGATGGTATCTCATTGTAGCTTTGATTTGCATTTCTCTAGTGGCTAATGATCATGAGCATTTCCTCATGCATCTGCTAGCCGCCTGAATGTCTTCTTTGATGAAGGGCCTATTCATATCCTTCACCCATTTTTTAATTGGGTTGTCTTTTTGTTGTTGAAGTTTTGCAGTATTTTGTAGATTTTAGAGATTAGATGTTGATCAGATTTGTCATAGCCCAAAATTTTTCCCCGTCTTTTTACTCTTTTGGTGAAGTCTTCAGATGAGCACAGATGTTTGATTTTTAGGAGCTCCCAGTTATCTAGTTTCTCGTCTGCTGTTTGTGCATTGTTAGTAATGTTTTATGTACTGTTTATGCCATGTGTTAGGGCTCCTAGCATTGCCCTATTTTTTCTTTCATGATCTTTATTGTTGTAGATTTTATACTTAGGTCTTTGATCCATTTTGAGTTAGTTTTTGTGCATGCAATGAGGTATGGGTCTTGTTTCATTTTTTTTGCAGAGGGATGCCCAATCGTGCCAGCACCGTTTGTTAAACAGACTGTCTTTTCTCCATTTAATGGGCTTTGAGCCTTTGTCAAATATCAGCTGCTCTTAGGTGGATGAATTTATGTCTGGGTTCTCAATTTTGTCCCATTGGTCTATGTATCTGTTGTACCAGTACCAGGCTATTTTGACTACAGTAAAAAGGGTCTAAAATCAGATAGTGTGAGGCTTCCCGCTTTGCTCTCCTTTTTCATTAATGCTTTACTTATCTGGGGCCTCTTCCCTTTCCATATGAAGTTGATTTGTTTCTCCATCTCATTAAAAAATGTTGCTGGAACTTGGATTGGGATTGCATTGTATCTAAAGATCACTTTGGGTAGAACAGACATTTTTACAATGTTGAGACTTCCTATCTATGAGCAAGGTATGTTTTTCCACTTATGTAGGTCTCTTCTAGTTTCTTGCAGTAGTCTCTTCTAGTTTTCTTTGAACAGATCTTTTACGTCTCTGGTTAGATTTATTCCTAAGTATTTTATCTTCTTGGGGGCTATTGTAAATGGTATTGATTTGGTGATTTCCTCTTGGATGTTCTCTTTGTTGGTGTAGAGGAATCCAACTAATTTTTGTATGTTTATCTTGTATCCTGATACTCTGCTGAAATCTTCTATTAATTTCAGTAGTTTTCTTGTGGATTCTTTAGGGTTTCCTGTGTATAAGATCATATCATCTGCAAATAGAGATACTTTTACTTCTTCCTTACCAATTTGGATGCCCTTTATTTCTTTTTCTAGCCTAACTGCTCTGGCCAGGACCTACAACACAATCTTGACTAAGAGTGGTGATAAAAGGCATCCTTGTCTGGTTCCCGTTCTCAAGGGGAATGCGTTCAGACTCTCTCCATTTAGGATGATGTTGGCTCTTGGCTTTGTATAAATGCCCTTTACTATATTGAGGAATTTCTCTTCTATCCCTATTTGCCTGAGAGTTTTATCATGAATAGGTGTTGGGCTTTGTCAAATGCCTTTTCTGCATCAATTGATAAGATCATGTGTGTCTTCTCTTTTGTTTTGTTTACATGGTAGATTACATTGATTATTTTTCTAATGTTGAGCCATCCCTGCATACCTGGTATGAATCCCACCTGGTTATGGTGAATTATTTATTCATTGAGTGATTGATATGTTAATGACTTCTATTGGCTACAATTTTATTGAGGATTTTTGTGGCTAAGTTCATGAGGGATACTGGTCTGTAATTTTCTTTTTTTTGTGGTGTCTTTATCTGGTTTTGGTATCAGGGTTATGCTGGCTTCACAGAATGAGTTTGGGAGTATTCCATTCTTTTCTATGCCCTGAAATATCTTTAGTAGTAGTGGTGTTAACTCTTTTCTGAAAGTTTGGTAGAATTTTCCAGCAAAGCCATTAGGGCCAGGGCTTTTCTTTGTTGGAAGTTTTTAAATTACCTTTTCAATCTCTTCTTTCTTCATAGGTTTATTTAGTTATTCTACCTCTGTGTTAGTTTAGGTAGATAGTGTTTTTCTAGAAATTTGTCCATTTCCTCTAGGTTTTCAAATTTGTTAGAGTACTATTTTTCGTAGTATTATGTTATGATTCTTTTAATTTCAGTTGGGTCTGTTGTGATATCGCCCATCTCATTTATTATTTGGGTTATTTTCTTCCTCTCCTGTTTTATTTTGTCAGTTTGGCCAGTGGTTTATTGATTTTATTGATCTTTTCAAAGAACCAGCTTTTGGTCTTGTTAACACTTTCAATTCTTTTTCTATTCTCTGTTTCATTTAATTCTGTTCTAATTTTTATTAATTGCTTTCTACTGGTGCCCAAGAGTTTCTTTTGCTTTCTCTATTTGTTCGAGTTCCAGGGTTAATTCTTCGATTCTGGCCCTTTCTTCTTTTTGGATGTGTGCACTTATTGCTATACATGGACCTTTGAGCACTGCTTTTGCTGTGTCCTAAAGGCGCTGGTAGGATGTGTTTTCATTCTTATTTGATTCTATGAATTTCTTTATTCCATTCTTAATTTCTTCTATAACCCAGTAGTTTTTGAGCAAGATGTTGTTCAGATTCTGTGTGTTTGGTTTCTTTTTTTTCTTTGCTTTTTCTGTTATTGAATTATGCTTTTATGGCTTTATGGTCAGAAAAGATGCTTTCTAGTATTTTGATGTTTTGGATTCTGTTAAGACTTTCCTTATGGCCTAATATGTGGTCTATTCTGGAGAATGTTCCATGTGCATTGGAAAAGAAAGTATACTTGCATGCTGTTGAATGGAGTGTTCTGTATATGTCTGAGATCAAGTTGGTTAATCGAGGCATTTAGATCTTCTGTGTCTTTACTGAGCTTCTTTCTAGATGTTCTGTCCTTCACCAAAAGTGGTGTGTTAAAGTCTCCTACTATTATTGTGGACCTGTCTATCTCTCTTTTCAATGCAGTTAGAGTTTGTTTTATGTATTTTGGAGCCCTGTTGTTTGGTGCTCCAAAAATACCAAAATATTTATTATAGTTATATCTTCCTGGTGCATTGGCTCTTTAATCATTATATAGTGTCCTTCCTTAACCTTTGTGGTGAATTTTACTTTAAAGTCTATTTTGTCAGAAATTAATATTGTCACTCCTGCTCTTTTTTGATTGTTGTTTGCTTGATATATATTTTTTCCATCATTTGAGTTTTAGTGTGCTTGTGTCTTTAAGTCTAAAGTGTGTCTCCTGTAGGGAGCATATAGGCAGATCGTGGGTTTTTTTGTTTGTCTGTTTTTATCCATTCTGCCACTCTATGTCTCTTATTTGGTGCATTTAGTCCATTTATATTCAGTGTAATTATTAATAGGTATGAGTTTAGTGCTGTCATTTTGATGTCTTTTTTCTGTGTTGTTTACAGTTTCTTTGTTACACTTAATTTTCTGTGCTGAGTTTTTCTTTATATATTCTCTTTTCTTCTTTCATTATTGCTGATTTTGTATTTGCTGAGTCTTTATGTTTTTCTTGTTTTTTATTTAGATGTGTAGGATTGTTAGTTTCCCTTTGTGGTTACCTTACCTTAATATTTACCTGTATTTTTCTAAGTTTAAGCCAATCTTTTACTTCTTTATATCACCTTGACTTCCTCTCCTATGAAAGATATATGACTACATTTTTTAGTCCCTCTTTTTTTGTTTTAATGTTGTCATCTTTTACATAATGATGTCTCTGTTTCCCTGTTTTCAGCATTTTAGCTTTATTTTTGTGATTTCCCTATCTGGGTTGATATCTGGTTGCTCTGTCCTGAATTCTAGTTTTGGGTTGTTATCTGATGTTATTGACTTTCTAACCAGAGGACTCCTTTTAGTATTTTTTTAAATTTTGATTTGGTTCTTGCAAATCCCCTAAACTTCTGTTTGTCTGGTAATGTCCTAATTTTGCCATCATATTTGAGAGACAGTTTTGCTGGATAGAGCATTCTTATCTGGCAATTTTTTTTTCCTTCAAGGTTTTATATATGTCATCCCATTGCCTTCTTGCCTGAATGGTTCCTGCTGACTAGTCAGAGCTTAGTCTTATTGACTCTTCTTTATAGGTGGCTTTTTGCTAGCCACTCTTAAAATTCTGTCTTTATCTTTGGTTTTGGCAAGTAGGAGTATAATATGTCTTGGTGTCTTTCTTTTGCAATCTACCTTGGGTGGGGTTCGATGAGCATCTTGGATACGTATCTTCTCATCTTCCACGATATCAGGGAAGTTTTCTGCCAACAAATCTTCAATGATTCTCTCTGTATTTTCTGTTATCCGCCCCCCCCCGCCACCATTCTGGTGCTCCAATCACTACTTGTAGGTTATTCCTCTTGATAGAACCCCCAGTACCCAATGCTGTCAAATTGATTCCAACTCAGAGTCCCACATAATTCTTAGGGTTTCTTCATTTTTTAAAAATTATTTTATCTGATTTTTCCTCAAATAGGTTGGTGCCAAGTGCTTTGTCTTCAATCTCACTTATTCTTACTTCTATTGCCTCAGTTCTGCTCTTATGACTTTCTACTAAATTGTCTAATTCTGAAATTTCATTGTTAATCTTCTGAATTTCTGTTTGCTGTCTCTGTATGGATTCTTGCAGCCTATTAAATTTGTCATTATGCTCTTGTCTAATCTGCTTAAGTCTTAGCATTCCTTGGCTTGTTTTGCATCTTGCCTGATCTCATCCCTGATCTCTTGAAGAGTTCTGTATATTAATGTTTTGTATTCTACCTCTGATAATTCCATGACATTCTCTTTATCCAGAAAATTTCTTGATTCTTTGTTTTGGGAGCTTGCTGAAGCCACCATGGTCTGACTTTTTATGTGATTTGATATTGACTGTTATCTTTGAGCCATCAATAAGTTATCGTATTTATTTATTTTATGTTTGCTTACTGTGTCCTAGCTTCTTGCTTTGTTTTGACATGCCCAAATAGGCTGCTCAAGTGAGCCAGTTTGATTATTCATGACTTTGAAGCTCTAATGTCCTGTCACCTGGTGGTGAGAGCTGTTACTAAGTATGTGAGCCCAGGAGTTCATCTACTCTTCTTGTATGGATTCAGCTCAGGTGTCCAGATAGTCAACAAGTGTGTGGTGCAGGTTCTCACCTACAGTTCTGGATGAGTGGGGGTGATTGGTGTAGGCACAGTTTCTGGGCGCAGTAGGGGGTCACATGCTGAGGAAGGAAGGGGGCTGACAACTACCCCGAGTTTCTGAGGAAAGTGTGTCCCTGTTCCCTAGAGTGTGTCACTGAGTGGGTTTTGCATTCAGACTATGAGCATCCAATGCTGTTGGCTGTAAGGATTGGCAGGCATGACTTATTCTTGGACCCCTGTCACAGGTGGCTAAGTGTCATGGGTGAAGCCACTAATCCTCAGTCCCCTGATGCAGGTAGGTGAGGACCCTGCTTAATAGGCAGGGTGGTGTCAAATGGCACGAACTTGCCTCTCCACCATGTAGCTGAAACAGTTCAAGTTAGACTTCAGGTATATACCCTGTTATACTGTACTAATGAGGGCCTATGCTGTTTTTGAAATGGGCCCACACAGCTCTGAAAGACATTCAAAGTCTGTGGACTTCGTACACCTGTGCCTGGAAAAGGAGCTGTTTCAGCCCTGAGTTTCCAGATTAGCGGAGTTGGCAGATTATTTTTTTCCCTGTTTGTTGATTTGTTCCCTCTTCCAGGCTGGGAGAATGGCTCAGGGTGAGTGCAGGGTCCTTCTTCTGGCCCAGAGGATGCAGCTAGCTAGGACCCAATGCAGAGCACGAAGAGAGCAGGTAAGCGGGTGAGAGGTTTTTCCCAAAGGAGTATTTTTGGATTGTGGTAGGTTAAACGCAGGTATTTAGCGTTTGCCAATTGTGGGCTGCTTCTCACTTGTTCTGGAGGGTTGAGCAGACTTTTTGCTGTTTGGAGACCCCTGATGTGGAAAACACATCCCAAACACCTCTGCTTGCCTCTCTGCACTCACAGCAATGGCAGAATCAGCCTGCGGGGTGCCAGTTCCTGCCAGGTCAAGTCCGGCAACTCCTCGCTGCTTCCCTCCCCCTTGCTGCTAAGTCCAATGCCTCATTTTTGCCTTTGATGTTCAGGGCCTCTATCTTGTGACATACAATTTACTCACTTGTTTTTTGCATCTTTATTGTACAGGAACCACAGGAAGTGTCTGACTAATCCGCCATCTTGGCCTTGCCTCTCTCCATATTCTTTTGATGCTTCCTCTATCGGTCAATATAGTCCCCATTGTTGTTGTTGTTGTTAGCTTCTGTTGGGTTGGCTGTGACTCATAGTGACCCTATGCACAACAGAACGAAACACTGCCTGGTTCTGCGGCATCCTCACAATTGTTGCTATGCTTGAGTCCATTGTTGAAGCCATTGTGTCAGTCTATCTCATCGAGTATCTTCCTCTTTTCCACTGACTTTCTACTTTACCAAGCATGATGTCCTTCTCCAGGAACTGATACCTCCTGATAACATGTCCAAAGTATGTGAGACACAGTCTTGTCACCTTGCTTCTAAGGAGCGTTCTGGTTGTACTTCCTCCAAGACAGATTTGTTAATTCTTCTGGCAGTCCATGGCATATTCAATATTCTTCACCAATACCACAATTCAAAGGTGTCAATTCTTCTTCAGTCTTCCTTCCTACTTTCCAACTTTCACGTGCATGTGAGGTGACTGAAAACACCATGGCTTGGGTCAGATGACCCTTAGTCCTCAAGGTGACATCTTTGCTTTTCAACACTTTAGAGAGGTCTTTTACAGCAGATTTGCCCAATGCAATGTGTCTTTTGATTTCTTGACTGCTGCTTCCATGATGTTTATTATGGATCCAAGTAAAATGAAATCCTTGACAACTTCAGTCTTTTCTCCATTTATCATGATTTTGCTCATGGGTCCAGTTGTGAGGATTTTTTTTTTTTTATGTGGAGGTGTAATCCATACTGAAGGCTGTGGTTTTTGATCTTCATCAGTAAGTGCTTCAAGTTCTCTTCACTTTCAGCAAGCAAGGTTGTGTCATCTGCATAACATAGGTTGTTAATGAGTCTTCCTCCAATCCTGATGCCCCATTCTTCTTCATATGGTCCAGCTTCTTGGATTATTTGCTCAGCCTACAGATTGAACAGGTATGGTGAATGGATACAACCCTGACACACACCTTTCCTGACTTTCAACCAGGCAGTATCTCCTTGTTCTGTTCAAATGACTGCCTCTGGATTCATGCACAGATTCCTTGTGAGCAAATTAAGCGTTCCAGAATTCCCATTCTCCACAATTTTACTCATAATTTGTTATGATCCACACAGTTGAATGCCTTTGTGTAGTCAATAAAACATAGGTAAACCTCTTTCTGGTATTCTCTGCTTTCAGCCAGGATACATCTGATATCAGCAATAATATCCCTGGTTCCACGTCCTCTTCTAAATCTGGCTTGAATTTCTGGCAATTCCCTGTCAATATACTGCTGCAGCCACTTTTGAATGATCTTCAACAAAATTTTGCTTGCATGTGGTATTAATGGTATTGTTCAATAATTTCCACATTTGGTTAGATCACCTTTCTTGGGAATAGGCATAAATATGGGTCTCTTCCAGTTGGTTGGCCAGGTAGCTGTCTTCCAAATTTCTTGGCATAGATGAGCGAGCACTTCCCTCAGGTTGTAAGGCACTCAAAATCCAAATGGCAAACAGCTGCCCCCTCAAAATGAGTCAACCTGAATGATGTGGATAGAAAAAAACTTTGGGGCCTTCATTTGTTGATGTGGCATGACTCAAAATAAGAAGAAACAGCTGCAAAACATCCATTAATAATAGGATTGTGGAATGTATGAATTTTGAATCTAGGAAAATTGGAAGTCATCAAATGAAATGGAATGCATAAAGAACGATATCCTAGGCATTGGTGAGCTGAAATGGACTGGTATTGGGCATTTTGAGTCAGACAATCATATGGTCTACTATGCCAGGAATGACAAATTGAAGAGGAATGGCACCACATCTGCCATTCTAGTGACACCCAAATGGTCTATTTTAAATCCTAATATTCGCAATATAATCAGAAACTTGGAATTATAGAATATGTAAGATGGGAAATAATTCCTTGTAAATGATTCCAGTCTGGGAGATTAAGAGCTTTTTATATTACAGGACTATGTGTACATTTCCACTCTGTTATTCCAGTGTCCTATCTCAGATCTGTTAGATGCTGCACCAAAGGAGGCAGTGGAGGAAAATGACTTCCTTAAGATCCGTGATCATGGCCTTGATACCTTCTCAGACTTGAAAATATATTCTTGTGATTTGGTGGACTAAAAATGACCTAAGTAATAAGGAGGCATTTGGAATCAGAAAAGATGTTTTTTGAGGCACTAAACAGCTAAATAGCCATGGCAATTCTGTTGTACCATGAATTCCAATGTCCCACGAAGCTAGACTTTTTCACGTCGTAGCTAGGGTGATTGCTTGAAGACAAAAATATGATCAAGCCTCTTCCTCTGCTTAAATAGACACTTCCCTTGTCCCTTAACTAAGTTATTCCCTCTGCTAGATGGTCTCATAGTGCCCTTCCCTTTTCCCCTCCTGCTTTTTTTTTTTTTTGTACAAAGCATTGTTATTTGTTAAATGCAAGTCTTCTATCCCTACAGCTTCAAGAGGACGGTACCTGTGTCTATTCTGTTCACCACTGTATCTCACCTCATAAAATTTGTTGAAGGAATGAATGACATCTCTTAAGGACCCAGAGCATCAATATGATGTTTCTTCCTTAATCCAACCTCTTCAATCAGCTTTGTTTATATTGAGAAAACATAATAATAATAAAAAGAGTATCACTGGCTGTGGGACTTCTTTAAGTATACATGTACTTGGAGTCACTAGACAAAAAAAAAATGAGGAAATAATGGACAACATGTTTTCAAATTTGATGAAAACTGTAAATCCAGAGATGTAAGAAACTTGACAAACTCTAAGCATGAGCAACATAAAGAAAACCACACTAAAGTATATCATACTGAAATTGTTCAAACCAGCAATAAGAGAAAATCTTAAGAACAGCCAGTGGAAAGGACATGCTACATACAGAAGAACAAGGATATGAGGGACATTCAGTTCAACTGGTATAACATAGTCGATAAAGAAAATGTTCTGGATCCAACTGTGGTGAGTAGTGACTGGGGTCTTAAAAGCCTGCAAGCAACCACCTAAGATACATCTACTGGTCCCATCCCAGCTCGAGCAAAGGAGAATGAAGAAGACCAAAGACACAGGGGAAAGATTAGTCCAAAGGACTAATGGACCACAACTACCACAACCTCCACCAGACTGAGTTGGTAACAACTAGATGGTGTCCAATTACCACCACTGACTGCTCTGACAGGAATCACAATAGAGGGTCCTGGACAGAGCAGGATAAGAGGGGAGTGTTGACACATTGTGGGGTTGGCAATCAACATCATAAAACAATTTGTGCATTAACTGTTTAATGAGAAATTAATTTGCTATGTAAACCTTCACCTAAATCACAATAAATAATAATAAAGAAGAGAGAAAAAAAGGATAAAGATGACATCACATTTCTTGTTGCAAACAATACAGGTGAAAAGATAGTGAAGGAACATCTTTTAAGTACTGAAAAAAACTGAACTGTCACCTGGAAATCTACACCTGGTGAAAAATGTCCTGCAAAAGTGGAGGTGAAATGAAAATGTTTTCAGGCATACACACGCTGAAATAATTCATCTCTGAGAGGTTCATGCTTCAAGAAATGTTAAAGGAAGTCCTTCAGACAGGAGGAAAATGATACCAGATCAAAAACATGGATCAACAAAAGGAATGAAGAGCACTGGACATGGTAAGTGCATGAGAAAATATACAAGATTATAACTTCATTACCTAATTTTTTATAAAAGAATTGGCTTTTAAACAAGAAATATAACAATGTATTATGGGCTTATAACATATGTATAAGCAAAATGCATGACAATAGGATTAAGGCTGGGAGGGAAGGAAAAAAGTGCATTAATGTAAGATTCTTATACTGTAACAATGGTATAAGGCTTCTTTTGGTTCTTCTTTCTCTCTCATCTCCTTCCCTTCCTTTCTGTTGAAGACCTGGCTCCGTGTGCCGTCTCCACTCCTTCTTGCCAGGCTGTGAAGGGCCACAAGGCTGTGGAACCTCTTCCCTGGTCCTTGCCACCACACTCGTGGGATCCTTGGGGGCATTTCTTTTTCTTTTTTCCTTTTTGTTTCTCTTTACTTCTCAGTTTCTCGTCTCTCCTACTTTGCTTCTTTTCCTGTCTCTTGAACACCTGGCCCTAGGTGTCATGTCTGCCTCCTCTAGACTGGTTCAAACTAAGGAAGATTAAGGTAAATTTCAAGGTAACCATGAAGAAAGGTAACAAACCTATTCATCAAAATAAAGAAGAAAAACATAAATTCTCAGTAAACACAAAATCTACAAAAACAAAAGAAATGAAAACACACACACAAACAAAAGGATTTTACCCCAGAAAAGTAAGAAGAACAAAGAAAATGTCAGCACCACACACACACAAAAAAAAGCACAACAAAATGACACTAATAAACTCATACCTATCAATAATTACGCTGAACATAAATGGCTTAAATGCACCCATAAAGAGACAGAGAGTGACAAAATGGATTTAAAAAAAAAAAAGGATCCATCAATATGCTGTCTATGAGAGACATACATTGGAACCAAAGGTATAAATTTATTAAAAATCAAAGGATGGGAAAAAAATATATCAAGCAAATGGCTAACAAAAGAGTAGAAGGTAATTACTAATCTCAGATAAATTAAACTTTAAAGCAAAATCCACCAAAAATGACAAAGAAGGGCATTATAAAATGATTAAAGGGACAATCCATCATGAAGACATAACCATAATTAGTATCTGCACACCCAATGAAAGGGCTCTAAAATGTATAAAACAAACTCTAAAAGAACTGAAAAGAAAAATTGACAGTTTCACAATAATAGTAGGAGATATCAACACACCACCTTCGGTAAAGGATAGAACATCTAGAAAGAAACTCAACAAAGATACTGAATATCTAAAGGCCCCAGTTAGCCAAGTTGACCTCATAGACATATATAGAACACTCTATCCAACAGCAGTAAAGTACACATGGTTTTTAAACTCGCATGGAACATTCTCCAGCATAGACCAAATCTTAGGCCACAAAGCAGCCCTCAACAAAATTCAAAACATTGAGATAATACAAAGTATCTTCTCTGATCACAATGCCATCAAAGTAGAAATTAACAAGAAAAAGAGCAAGGGAAAAAAAAATCAAATACATGGGAACTGAATAACACCTTGCTTAAAAACCACTGGGTAATAGAAGAAATCAAAGATGGAATCAAAAAATTCCTAGAATCAAACAAGAATGAAAATACATCATACCAAAACTTTTGAGACACAGCAAAAGCAGTGCTCAGAGATCAATATATAGCAATAGATGTACACATCAAAAAAATAAAGAGACAAAATCAAAACATTGGTCACACAACTTGAACAAATAGAAAAAGAACAGCAAAAGAAGCCTTCCGTCACCAGAAGAAAGGAAATAATAAAGGTCAGAGCAGAAATAAATGAAATAGAGAGTAGAAAACCAATAGAAAGAATCAACAAAACCAAGTTGGTTCCTTGAAAGGATCAACAACTGCTGGCCATATTGACCAAACAAAAACAGAAGAGGATGCAAATAACCCAAATAAAAATGAAATGGGAGACATTACAACAGACGCAACTGAAATAATAAGGATCATAACAGAGTCCTATGAAAACCTATAAGCCAACAAATTTGAAAACCTAGAGGAAATGAACAAATTTCTAGAACACATTACCTACGCAAACTAACACAAACTGATGTTGAAAATCTGAGCAGACCCATAAGAAGAAAAGAGATTTTAAAAAGTAATTTTAAAAAACCCCAAGAAAAAACAAATTCCTGGTCCAGATGGTTTCACAAGAGAATTCTAAAAACATTCAGAGAAGATCTTCCACCAGTACTACTCAAACTATGTCAGAACATAGAAAAGTAAGGCATACTTCCAAATTCATTCTATGAAGCCAGCATAATCCTGATACCAAAACCAGGAAAAGACACCACAAAAAAAGAAAATTACAGACCAATATCTCTCATAAATATAGACACAAACATTCTCAACAAAATTCTAGCCAATAGAATTCAGCATCATAGCAAAAAAATAATAAACCATGACCAAGTGGGATTCGTACCAGGTATGCAAGGATGGCTCAGCATTAGGAAATCAATCAGTGTAATCCACCACACGAATAAAAGAAAACGATCTCATGATCATCTCAATCGATGCAGAAAAGGCATTCAACAAAATCCAAAACCCATTCCTGATAAAAGATCTCAATAAAATAGTTATAGAAGGGAAGTTCTTCAACACAATAAAAGGCACCTATACAAAACCAACGGCCAACATCATTCTTAATGGAGAGAGGCTGAAAATATTCCCCTTGAGAACAGGAACAAGGATGCCCTTTATCAGCACTCCTATTTAACATTGTGCTGGAAGTCCTAGCTAGAGCAATAAGGCAAGAAAAAGAAATAAAGGGCATCCAAATTGGTAATAAAAAAGTAAAAGTGTCCATATTTGTGGATGATATGATACTCTACATAGGACACCCAAAAGGCTTCACGAGAAAACTAGTGGAACTAATAGATTTAGCAGAATACCAGGATACAAGGTAAACATAAAAAAATCGGTTGGAATTCTATACACCAACAAAGAGAATGACCAAAGGAAATCAGAATTGAGGAGCCAGATGTAAATTCATCCACCTATGGTCACCTGATCTTCCACAAAGGCCCAAATCCATCAAATGGGGATAAGTCAGTCTTTTTAACAAATGATGCTGGCAAAACTGGATGTCCATCTGCAAAAAAATGAAACAGGACCCATATCTCACACCATAACAAAAACTAATTCAAAATGCATCAAATATCTAAATATAAAACAAAAAACCATAAAGGTCATAGAAGAAAAAACAGAATCAACACTAGGAGCCCTAATACAGGGCACTAACAGGATACGAGCTGTAACTAACAACACACAAACTCCAGAAGATGAGCTAGATATCTGGGATCTTCCAAAAATGAAACACTTATGCTCAACAAAAGTCTTTACCAAAAGAATAAAAGGAGAACCTACAGACTGGGAAAAAAATTTCAGCTATGACAAATCTGACAAAGGTCTACTCTCCAAAATCTACAGGAAAATCCAACACCTCTACAACAAACAAATAATCCAATTAATAAATGGGCAAAGGATATGAACAGACATTTTACCAAAGAAGACATTCAAGTGGCTAACAGACACATGAAGAAATGCTCGAGATCACTAGCCATTTGAAAAATACAAATCAAAACTACAATAAAATACCATCTAACCCTGGCATTATTGGCACGAATCAAAAAAACAGAAAATAACAAATGTTGGAGAGGCTGCAGACAGATTGCAACACTTATGCACTGCAGGTGGGAATGCAAAATGGTACAACCATTTTGGAAAGCAATATGGTGCTTCCTTTAAAAGTTAGAAATAGAAATACCATATGATCCAGCAATTCCGCTTCTTGGAATATATCCTAGAGAAATAGAAGCCATCACACAAATAGACATATGCACACCCATGTTCACTGCAACATTGTTCACAATAGCAAAATGGTGGAAACAACCTAGAAGCCCATCAACAGATGAATGGATAAAAAAACTATGGTACATACACACAATGAAGTACTGTGCAATGATAAAGAACAATGATGAATCTGGGAAGCATCTCAAAAAATGGATGAATCTGGAGGGCATTATGCTAAGTGAAATAAATCAATCACTAAAGGACAAATATTGTATGAGACCACTATTATAAAAACTCATGAAGAGGTTTACACACAAAAAGAAACAATTTTTGTTGGCTATCAAGGAGGTTTTATCAAGGAGGGGAGGGGTAGGGATGGAAAAACAGTAAATAGACAATAGATTAGTGATAACTTTGGTGAAGAGTAAGACAGTACACAATACTGGGGAAGCCAGCACAGCTTGTCCAAGGCAAAGTCATGAAAGCTGCACAGACACATCCAAAATCCCTGAGGGACTGAATTACTGGGCTGAGGGCTATGGAAACCATGGTTTTGGGGAACATCTAGCTCAATTGGCATAACATAGTTTATAATGAAAATGTTCTACATTCTACTTTGGGGAGTAGTGTCTGGGGTCTTAAAAGCTTATGAGTGTCCATCTAAGATACTCCACTGTTTTCACCCCATCTGGAGCAAGGGAGAATGAAGAAAACCAAAGGCACAAGAGAAAGAGTAGTCCAAAAGACTAATGAATCATGACTACCACAGTCTCCACCAGACTGAGTCCAGAACAAGTAGATGGCGCCCAGCTCCCACCACTGCTTTGACAGGGTCACAATAGAGGGTCCTGGATAGAGCTGGAGAAAAATGTTGAATAAAATTCTAACTCGCAAAAAAGACCAAACTTACTGGCCTGACAGAGGCTGGAGACTCCCCGAGAGTAGGCCCCCAGACACCCTTTTAGCTCAGTAATGAAGCCATTCCTGAGATTCACCCTTCAGCCAAAGATTAGACAGGCCCATAGAACAAAACGAGATAGATGTGTACACCAGCCCAGGGACTAGAAGCCCAGGACTAGAAGGCAGGAGGAGACAGGAAAACCGGTAATAGGAAACTAAAGATCATGAAGGGGAGAGTGTTCACATGTAGGTTACCAATGCCACAAAACAATATGTGTCTAATTGTTTAATGAGAAGTTAGTTTTTTCTATAAACCTTCATCTAAGGTACAATAATAATATTAAAAAAAAAAAAGATGGCAGTGCGATACCATTTCACTCCCACCAGGATGGTTAACATTAAAAAAAAAAAAAAAAAAAAAAAAAACAGAAAACAAAAAATATTGGCGAATATGCAAAGAAATTGGAACCCTTATCCATTGCTGGTGGGAATGGAAAATGGCACAGCCATTATGGAAAACAGCATAGTGGTTCCTCAAAAAACTAAAAATACAACCACCATATGACCCAGCAATTCTACTCCTAGGTAAGGACATTTCATTATGATAAATGAGTCAATTGAGAAGACATAATAATCATAAAGGGGTATGCCCTTAATTACAGAGTTTCAAAACACGTGAAGCAAAACTGATAGAATTGCAATGAAAAAATAGATAAATTCACAACCATAGTTGGAGATTTCAAAAACTTTCTCTCAATAACGAGTAAAAACAGACAGGAAATCAGCAAAAAATATAGAAGATTTGAACAACACTATGAAGCAGTCTGGAGCCCTGGTGGTGCAGTGGTTAAGAGTTACAACTGCTAATCAAAAGGGCGGCAGTTCAAATCCACCAGTTGCTCCAGGGAAACCCTATAGGGCAGTTCTACTCTGTCAGATAAGGTCACTATGAGTTGGAATCGACTCGAGGACAAAGGATATAAACCAGCTTGATCTAATTGACATGTATAGAGCATTCCACCCAACAATAGCAGAATAAGCATTCTTTAAAAGAGTACATGAAGCATTACCAATGCAGGGCATTTTCTGAGCCACAGAACAAATCTTTACAATTAAAAGTATTCAAGTTGTACGCCATATGTTCTTGGACCCCAATGGCATTAAATTAATATCGATAACACAAATATATCTGGAAAATTCTCAAATATTTGTGAAATAAATAGCATAACAACATGTTTAAAATAATGTATCAGTCAACAAAAAAATTAAAAGGGAAATTAGAAAGCATTCTGAACTAAATAAAAATGAAAATACAGAATATTCAAATTTGTGGGATGCTTCTAAAGCAGAACTTAAGGGAAATTTTATAGTATTAAACACTTAGAAAAGAAGAAATCTCTCAAATCAATAACCTTAGCTTTCACGTTAAGATACTAGAAAATGAAGAGCAAACGGAATACAAATTAATCAGAAAGAAGGAAATAATAAAGATCAAAGTGAAAATCAATGCAATAGAAAAACAGAGAAAATTAATGAAACCAAAAGCTCATTCTTTGAGAAAGTCAATTGATAAATCCCTAGTCAGACTGTTGAGAAAAAAAGAATGAAGACACAAATGCCCAATAAGAGGAATGAGAGTGATGACAACACAACAGATTTTACAGATATTAAAATATAACAAGGAAATACTATTTGAAGAAACTTTATGCCTATGCTGTCATTGTTGTTAGGTGCCATTGAGTTGGTTCCAACTCATAGCTACCCTACGTGTAACAAAATGAAACATTGTCCGGTCCTGCACCATCTTCAAAATTGTTATGCTTGAGCCCATTGCTGCAGCCACTGTATCACTCCATCTTGTTGAGGGTCTTCTTTTTTGCTTACCCTTTACTTTACCAAACATGATGTCCTTCTCCAGGGAGTGATCCCTCCCGATAACATGTCCAAAGTATGTAAGACGTAGTCTCGCCATTCTTGTTTCTAAGGAGCATTCTGTCTGTACTTCTTCCAAGACAGATTTGTTTCTTCTTTTGGTAGTCCACTGTATAGTCAATATTCTTCACCAGCACCATAATTCAAAGGCATCAATTCTTCTTCAGTCTTCCTTATTCATTGTCCAGCTTTACCATGCATATGAGGTGATTGAAAACACCATGGCTTGAGTCAGGCAAACCTTAGTCTTCAAGGTGACATCTTTGCTTTTCAACACTTTAAAGAGGTCTTTTGCAGCAGATTTGCCCAATGCAATGCATCCTTTGATTTCTTGACTGCTGCTTCCATGGTCGTTGATGATGGATCCAAGTAAAATGAAATCCTTGACAACTTCAATCTTTTCTGTGTTTATCATGATGTTGCTTATTGGTCTAGTCGTAGGGATTTTTTTTTCGTTTATGTTGAGGTATAATCCATATTGAAGGCTGTAGTCTTTGGTCTTCATCAGTAAGTGCTTCAAGTCCTCTTCACTTTCAGTAAGCAAGGTTGTGTCATCTGCACAACGCAGGTTGTTGATTAGTCTTCCTCCGATCCTGATGCCCCCTTCTTCTTGTAGTCCAGCTTCTCAGATTATTTGCTCAGCATACAGATTGAAAAGGTATGGTGAAAGGATACAACACTGATGCACATGTCTCCTGACTTTAAGCCATGCGGTATCCCTTTGTTCTGTTTGAACAACTGCCTCTTAATCTGTGTAAAAGTTCCTCACGAGCACAATTAAATGTTCTGGAATTCCCATTCTTCTCAATGTTATCCATAACTTGTTATGATCCACACAGTCGAATGCCTTTGCACAGTCAATAAAACACAAGTAAACCTCTTTCTGTTATTCTCTGTTTTCAGCCAGGATTTATCTGACATCAGCAATGACATCCCTCATTCCACATCCTTTTCTGAATCCAGTTTGAATTTCTGGCATGTCCCTGTTGGTGTACTGCTACAGCAGCCTTAAATGATCTTCAGCAAAATTTTACTTGTGTGTGATATTAATGATGTTGCTCAATAATTTCTGCAATTTGTTGGATCACCTTTCTTTGGAATAGGCACGAATATGTATCTTTTTCATTTGGTTGGCCAGGTAGCTGTCTTCCAAATTTCTTGGCATAGATGAGTGATGAAATTGACTAAGTCCTTGAAAAACACAAACCACCAAAGCTCACTTAAGAAGTTATAGATAACCTGAACAGCCCTACATCTATTAAAGAAAAGAAATTTGTAGTTAAAAGCCTCTAAGATTAGATGGCTTCACTGGAGAATTTTACCAAATATTTAAAGAGAAAATATTACCAATCTATGTAAAATTTTCCAGAAAAAATGAAGAGGAGAGCATATATCCCAATTCATTCTTTGAGGCAACAATCACCCTGATACCAAAACTAGGTTAAAACATTACAAGGAAAAAAAAAAGACCAATATCGTTCATGAATAATAGCTGACATAAGGCTAATTTCCAAAATGTGAAGATAACTCATAGCCTTACTTTCCCATTTGATCATTCTGACACCAGCCACCCACGTGGCATTTTCTCTCTCTGACCAGAATCATCCAAAGTTGGGTCTCTTGTAAGTTAGGACTCTGTCTTTCCAGGCCCTGCCTCTCTGCTAGTTCTAACTGCCCACAGTGAGTTAGATAATTCACTAGAATGCCTGCCGAATAGGCAAACGCCAACCTCTCTGCTAGTTTCTAACTGCCCGCAGTGAGTTAGATAATTCACTAGAATGCCTCACATACCTCATGGAAACTATTACCTTTACTTACGGTTATCCATTTATTATACCCAGAGAGGATATAATCCAAGAGATGCATTAGGCAAGGTCTGGGAGAGGTCTTGCCATGAAGTTTCAATTGTCCCCGGGGATGTGCCGCACTCTCTCCTGTGCATGGCTGTTCTTGCCAATCCCAGAAGCCCCAAAGAAGAAGCTTCAAGCTCTGGGACCCCTTAGTCATTGGGACCTCAATGAATATGCAAAATGACTGGGCTATAATTCATAGACCTATCCAATCAATGAATAAGCATGAATGCATCATGCCTCCCTTCCTTCCTGAACTGAGTTCGATAGGCATGGAGCCTGTGCAGCCCCTAATTACCTAGCTATTTTAGAAAGACAAAGAGCACCTTAATTGCTCAGGCTATTTTTAAAAACCAGAAATAAAAGGCTAAACTTAGTTCTTTGTCCCACAAACATACATGCAAATACACTAAACAAAATTTTGGCAAATCAAATCCGACAATATACATTAAAAGAAAAAAAAAGTTGGCCTTATTCCAGGAATGCAAGGTTGGTTTAACACTCAAAAATCAATCAATGTAATTTACATGAAGAACCTAAGAAAGAAAAATCATATGATCATCTCAATAGACATAGAAAAAGCATTTCAAAATTCAATCTCATAGAAAAGTAGGAGTAGAAAGGAACTTCCTCAATCTGACAAACAGCAGGTATGAAAACCCTACAGCTAACATCATACTCAATGGTGGGGCATATGCAAAGGCATTCTACT
Organism: Elephas maximus indicus; assembly: GCF_024166365.1. Classification (NCBI taxonomy): domain Eukaryota; kingdom Metazoa; phylum Chordata; class Mammalia; order Proboscidea; family Elephantidae; genus Elephas; species Elephas maximus. The sequence goes on from NC_064819.1 coordinate 40,789,958, forward strand.
GTGTGGATCATAACAAACTATGGATAACACTGCGAAGAATGGGAATTCTGGAACACTTAATTGTGCTCATGGGGAACCTTTACATAGATCAAGAGACAGTTGTTCGGACAGAACAAGGGGATACTGATTGGTTTAAGGTCAGGAAAGGTTTGTGTCAGGGTTGTATCTTTTCACCATACCTATTCAATCTGTGTGCTGAGCAAATAATCTGAGAAGCTGGACTAAGAAGAAGAAGGGGGCATCAGGATTGGAGGAAGACTAATCAACAACCTGCGTTGTGCAGATGACACAACCTTGCTTACTGAAAGTGAAAAGGACTTGAAGAACTTACAAATGAAGATCAAAGACCACAGCCTTCAGTATGGATTACACCTCAACATAAAGAAAACAAAAATCGACACAACTGGACAAATGAGCAACATCATGATAAACAGAGAAAAGATTGAAGTTGTCAAGGATTTCATTTCACTTGGATCCACAATCAACAGCCATGGAAGCAGCAGTCAAGAAATCAAAAGACACATTGCATTGGGTAAATCTGCTGCAAAGGACTTCTTCAAAGTGTTGAAGAGCAAAGATGTCACCTTGAAGACTAAGATCCACCTGACACAAGCCATGGTATTTTCAATTGCATCATATGCATGTGAAAGCTGGACAATGAATAAAGAAGACCAAAGAAGAATTGACGCCTTTGAACTGTGGTGTTGGCAAAGAATATTGAATATACCATAGACTGCTGAAAGAACGAACAAATCTGTCTTAGAAGAAGTACAACCAGAATGCTCCTTAGAAGCAAGGATGGCGAGACTGCGTCTTACATACTTTGGACATGTTATCAGGAGGGATCAGTCCCTGGAGAAGGACATCATGCTTGGCAAAGTACAGGGTCAGTGGAAAAGAGGAAGACCCTCAATGAGGTGGATTGACACAGTGGCTACATCAATGAGCTCAAGCATAAGAACGATTGTAAGGATGACGCAGGACCGGGCAGTGTTTCGTTCTGTTGTGCATAGGGTCACTATGAGTCAGAACTGACTCGATGGCACCTAACAATAGCACGACAACAGCAATATATAAATTATATGAATTGCATACAGTGCATATACCATATGAATTGCAAAAAGTCATAAAAATAATTCTTTTAAAAATGAGATTAAAAAAGTGGGCTTTCTCACATTTTCTCCCCATATGTGCGCTAGTCCCTTGTCACCTTCACTCTGGAAACCCAGGTTCAGTGGGCCTCATAGTACACTCATTGTGAGGCTGGAGGGGGTGACCATGTGTTCAGGGCTCCCAAGGCCCCCACCTGCCTCAACCAACCAGCCTCACTTTTATCTTCTCTGTAATGTAAGTCCATTGACTAAACACATTTTGAAAACCATTTAAGATGTTCTCTAAGGTTCCTTTGTTGCTCAAAAAACCTATAATTCCTCAATACATTTCCCACCATATAAAATATTATGGATTTCTTCTACCAGAAATTAATTTTAACAAGGGAGAATATAATTTTTTTCAATCTTTGGGAATATTTTAAAGATTACAATTAAACCTCCCCACATAGTACTACTAGTTCAAATATTTCTTGACCAAAGCATACTGAAGTTCTTCAGATTTGACATGACCAACCATAGCGCTCACACTACCCTGCAAAATAGAAGCAGGGCTCAGGCCAATGACCATCCACGTGAAAAGGATTAAAAAGAGTGCTTTTCACAGCTAACGATAGTCCACCAAGACAGGCTCACTGTATAAACCACTTCTTCTCAACCAAATTATGCGAAGGAAACACGCCGAGGATAAGTCAATTCCCAAATAAGGCACAGTCCTTAATTATCTTCCAGTGAGCAGCTCTGGAAGGAGCCCTGGTGGCGAAGCGGTTAAGCGCTCAGCTGCGAACCTAAAGGTTAGTGGTTTGAACCCACCAGCCGCTCTGTGGGAGGAAGACGCGGCAGTCAGCCTCGGTAAAGATTAAAGCCTAGGAAACCCTATGTGGCAGTTCTACTCTGTCCTATAGGGCCACTAAGAATGGAAATCAACTGGACCGCAATGGGCTTGGTTCTGAAGCAGCTGCAGTAAACGCGCATCGCAGCAGCTGAACTTGGAGCGTCAACTGCTTCAAACACAGAAGTTACGATGGAAATGGGTAGTCTTCGCAGAGGGCCCCTGGGAATGATCAGAGTGATGATTAATTTGCACAAGGAAGGACCCCGTGTTTCCAAGCCAGCGTTGCAGGCCTCCGGGACTCTGCAGCTGGTTTCCCACAGGGGGAGGCTTTCTCAGGCTTCTGCGGGTCCCTCGAGGGCAGGCAAGCGCCGCAGTCTGGAAAGTCACGGAACTTTGGGGCCTTCATGTTTGTTGTTTGGATTTCAAGATTTCAAAGGCAATTCAGGACAGCACCGAAACAAGACAGGTTCTTCCTGCCTCGATCCAGCAAGCTGGCCCTCCTCAGCGGAGACCCTGGAAAAAAGAGTGGCTTCCTATCAACAAGCAGCCTCCGCCCCAAGTCATAAGGTGATTCCAAGACCTGGCGGAGCTCTGGTCGGCTTCTCTTCCGTGTCGCTGGGCTCAGAGAGCCAGGCGCAAGCAGCCGTCCACACCGTGGATTACAGTTCCCACAAGCTTGCCCTGAATGCAGCGCGAAAAGTGAGCCACCGCGGACCTGGCCTGCTCCAACCCGGCCTCCCAGGCGTCCGCAGAGCCCCGGAGGCAAACCCCACCGGTGGGCCAACGGAGCTGTCCCGCGGAGGCCCTCGGTCCACCGCGGGCAGTGACCAGAACAGAGGCTCAAGACCACTCACGTGCGGCAGCATCGACCCTTAAGGCGCTCACCTGACCCCTGGAGGCTGGACAGGAAAACTCCAGGCAGATGGCGGTGGGAGAGGGGCGGGCCACTGCGTTCAAAGAACCCTCCACCCTCAGCGAACGGTGCGTCAGTGAGCTACCAGGGTCATTCCACAGTCATTCCTTACACAGGAAGGGAGAGACAGCTCAGACTGAAACAGAGAAGGGGCCTGCCATCTCTCCCCCGTTAAACAAGCTTACTTCTCCTGCGTGAAAGAAAAAGGTGGTGTGGTTGTGTTTGGATGGAGCCCGTGGGAACGCTGCCAACTGACTTGCCTGGGGCCCTGCATTTCCCCTCTTACCCAGGTGACCCAGCCTCGGCCTGGGCAGTGCCCTGGGGAGCCGGAGACACACCCACCAGGGGCCTCTCCTGCAGGTTGGCCTCCTCACCTTGTGCTACCTTCTCCTGGGAATCCAGGTCCCTGGGATCCCCAGGTTGTACCTCCCAGACGTAAAGCATGCTGACATGCTTTTTCTCCGATGCAGTTTGGTAGAAGGAGACTCAGTACAAACACTTTTGGCCTCCATCAGGGGTGCCGCCATCTCACCTAGGGCTCTATGATGACACAGTCAATCCAGCCACACTGGCGCTCCCATCGCCTGAGGAGGACTCCTGGGCCCTCAGGGCCTGCAAGGCCATGCCAGCCTTGTCCTGACATGCTCCAAAAATACTAAGATGTTTGGGCTGTCCTATCATTGCCACATTTTTATTACAGATGAACAGCAAGAAGGGAGGCTGTCAGTGTTGATTTAAGGGCTAAGGCAGACCTATGTGTGGAATCTCACCTCAAGAAAAATCCACAAGTGCACCAAAAGACAGGCTACCAAGGCTTCCACTGCCATGGTGGATGCAGGTACCAGGCCTTTTCATCACTACTTACTTGTGAGATACTTCCAGATTCATTGTTGTTCTTTATTGTTGCATAGTACTCCGTTCTGTGTATGTACCATAGTTTGTTTATCCATTCATCTATTGATGGGCATCTAGGTTGTTTCCACTGTTTTGATACTGTGAGCAATGCTGCAATGAACATGGGTGTGCATGTGTCTATTCATGTGATGGCTCTTATTTCTTTAGGATATATTCCTAGGAGTGGGATTGCTGAATCATATGGTATTTCTATTTCTAGCTTTTTAAGGAAGTGCCACATTGTTTTCCAAAATGGTTGCACAATTTTGCATTCCCACCAGCAGTGCATAAGTGTTCCAATCTGCCCGCAGCCTTTCTAACATTTGTTTTTTTGATTTATGCCAGTAATGCCAGGCTGAGATGGTATCTCACTGTGGTTTTGATTTGCATTTCTCTAATTTTTTTTTAGTTAATGGCTAGTGATCTTGAGCATTTCTTCATCTGTCTGTTAATGGCTTCAGTGTCTTCTCTGGTGAAGTGTCTGTTCATATCCTTTGCCCAGTTATTAATTGGATTATTTGTCGGTTTGTTGTAGAGGTGTTAGATTGTCCTGTAGACTTTAGAGATGAGGGCTTTGTCAGATTTGTCATAGCCAAAAATTTTTTTCCAGTCTGTAGGTTCTCTTTTTACTCTTTTGGTGAAATCTTTTGATGAGAGTAAGTGTTTAATTTTTAGAAAATCCTGGTTATCTAGCTTATCTTCTGGAGTTTGTGTGTTGTTTGTTACTCTTTGTATCCTGTTAATGCCTTGTATTAGGCCCTCTAGCGTTGCTCCTATTTTTTCTTCTATGACCTTTTTAGGTTTTGGTTTTATATTTAGGTCTTTGATACATTTCGAATTAGTTTTTTTGCAAATGGACATGCAGTTTTGCCAGCACCATTTGTTACAAAGACTGATTTTTTCCCCATTTGATGGACTTTGGGCTCTTGTCGATGACAGGGTGACCCTAGGTGGATGGATTTACATCTGGGTCCTCAATTCTGTTCCATTGAATAATGTATCTGTTGTTGTATCAGCACCATGCTGTTTTGATTTCTGTAGCTGTATAGTAGGTTCTGAGGTCAGTTACTGCTAGTCCTCCTGCTTTATTCTTCAAAAGTGCATTACTTCTTTAGGGCCTTTTCCTTTTATGTTTAAAGTTAAAGATTATTTTTTTTCATCTCTTTAAAGAATGCCATTGGTATTTGAACTGGGATTGCATCGTATTTGTAGATTGCATTTGGTAGAATTGACATTTTTACAATGTTGAATCTACCTATCCGTGAGCATGGTATGCTTTTCCCTTTATGTAGTTCTCTTTTGGTTTCTTGCAGTAGTGTTTTGTGGTTTTCTTTGTATAGGTCTTTTACATCCCCGGTCCCTAAGTGTTTTATTTTTTAGAGGCTATTATAAATGGTATCATTTTCCTGATTTTCTTTTTGTTGTTGTCTTTATTGGTATATAAAAATCCAACTAATTTTTGTATGTTTATCTTGTATCCTGCCACTCTGTTGAATCTTTCTATTAGTTCCAGTAGTTTTCTTATGGAGTCTTTTTCTATGTACAGTATCATATTATCCAAAAATAGGGACAGTTTTACTTCTTCCTTACCAATTTGAATGCCTGTTATTTCTTCTTCTTGCCTTATTGCTCTAGCTAGGGCTTCCAGCACAATGTTAAATATGAGTGGTGATAAAGGGTATCCACGTCTTGTTCCTGTTCTCAAGGTGAATGTTTTCAGCCTCTCTTCATTACGAATGATGTTGGCTATTGGTTTTGTATAGATGCCCTTTATTATGTTGAGGAATTTCCCTTCTATATCTATTTTATTGACAGTTTTTATCAGGAATGGGTGTTGGACTTTGTAGAATGACTTTTCTGAGTTGATTGAGATGATCATGTGATTCTTTTTTTATTTATGTGGTGGATTACTTAGATTGATTTTCTAATGTCAAACCATCCTTGCATAGCTTTATGAATCCCACTTGGTTGTGGTGTATTATTATTATTATTATTATTTTTTGCTATGATGCTGAATTCTATTGGCTAGAATTTTGTTGAGAATATTTACGTCTATATTCATGAGAGATATTGGTCTGTAATTTTTTGTGTGTGTGTGTGGTGTCTGCCTGATTTTGATATCAGAATTATGCTGGCTTCATAGAATGAATTTGGAAGCATGCTTTCCTTTTCTACGTTCTGACATAGTTTGAGTAGTACTGGTGTAAATTCTTCTCCGAATGTTTGGTAGAATTCCCCAGTGAAGCCATCTGGGCCAGGTCTTTTTTTTTGTGGGGAGTTTTTTTTATTACCTTTTCAGTCTCTTCTCTTGTTATGAGTCTGTTCAGATTGATAACTTTAGCTTGTGTTGGGTTGGCTAGGTAGTGTGTTTCTAGAAATTTGTCAATTTCTCTAGGTTTTCAAATTTTTTGGAATATAGGTTTCATAGGACTCTGTTATGATCCTTTTTATTTCAGTTGGGTCTGTTGTAATGCCCCCTATTTCATTTCTTATTTGGGTTATTTGCATCCTCTTCTGTTTTTCTTTTGTCGTTTGGGCCAGTTGTTTGTCGATTTTATTGATCCTTTCAGAAAACCAACTTTTGGTCTTGTTGATTCTTTCTATTGTTTTTCTATTCACTATATCATTTATTTCTGCTCTGATTTTTATTATTTCCTTCCTTCTGGTGGCTGTGTGCTTCTTTTGTTGTTCTCTTTCTATTTGTTTGAGTTGTGTTGCTAATGTTTTGATTTTGTCCCTTTCTTCTTTTTTGATGTGTACATCTATTGCTATAAATTGACCTCTGAGGACTGCCTTTGCTGTGTCCCAAAGGTTTTGTTGTGATGTGTTTTCATTCTCATTTGATTCTAGGAATTTTTTTTATTCCATCTTTGATTTCTTCTATTACTCAGTGGTTTTAAATCAGGGTGTTTTTTAGTTTCCATGTATTTGATTTTTTTTCCATGCTCTTTCTACTGTTAATTTCTACTTTGATGGCCTTGTGATCAGAGAAGATACTGTGTATTATCTCAATGTTTTGGATTTTGTTGAGGGCTGCTTTGTAGGCCTGTGGGATTTTTATCTAGAAGCCATCCTTATTAAAGCTTTCATTAAAGTGCCCAATAAAGCCCAGAGTTGTTACATACCATTCAAAATAATCTTCGTGAATCACCTCCTGCCCCTGAGGGATACCGCACAACTGCAAAGCAGTAGAACTCTCCTTGTCTGGCTCACATGTTGGCATACTTTATTTAAGATTGTCATACTTGAAAGATAATTAATATAGCAGAAAATGACAAGAGAACTGCAACCATAACCTCAAGGGAAGGGAATGAGCATGTTCAAATTTGGCATCCCATCTGTTTCTTCATTTAAGGGAAATGATAACTGGAGGAATCTCTAAAAGTTTCCCTGTGGTTTTGTTTCTGCTATTTTTATGAAGCTCACGTTGTGGTATATTTGGTAAGACAGTGAATGATCACCCAGCAAAGCCTGAAAAACTGGAGGAACAATGACAACATACCTAAAAAACGGAATGGCTTCACCAGGCCTGGCGGTGATTAATGACAATTTGCTTGACCCATTACCCAAACTTGCCATTTATATAGTCAAAGAAATAATAACCATACACATTATAAATATTCACATTTTAAAACCCAGAATTAAATGTTTATTTAAATTTTTAAAAGCCTAATTTTTTTCATAGAATCCTTCAGTATTGCAGTTCAAGGCTTGAATGCTTTCTTCAGTTCTTTCAACTTGAGAAATGCCCAGTGCTTTCTTCTTTTTTGGTTTTTTTAACTCCACATCTCATTATAATACTTTACTTTTTCTTCTAAAGTCACCTTGTGAAATCTTCTGTTCAGCTCTTTTACTTCACATTTGTTCCATTCACTTTAGCTACTCCTACGTTCAAGAGCAAGTTTCAGAGTCTCTTCTGACATTCGTTTTGGTCTTTTCTTTCCTATTTTTTTTAAATAATATTTTGTTGAGTATTTGTTGAAAGTTTACACAGTAAGTTAGGTTTGTTCCCATTTGACAATTTCCACACAAATTGTTCAGTGATATTAGTTACAGTTATCACAATCTGTCAACATTCTCACTCTCTTTTTTTAACAGTTTCTATAAGCACAATTTAGTGACATTAATTACATTCTTCAAGTTGTGCAACCATTCTCATCCTCCTTTTCTCAGTTGTTCCTCCCTCATTAACATAAACTTACTGCCCCGTAAGGCTCCTACCTAATCTTTTGAATTGCTGTTGTCAATTTGATCCCACATAGATAAAAAAAAAAAAAAAAAAAGCATAGTGCTCAAGGCAGATCTTTCTTACTAGTTAAGCTAAACTATTGTTTGGTTTTAAGATTTCAGGAGATATTTTTTGTTTAAGGTTTAAAGATTATCTCAGGGCAATAGTTTAAGGGGTTCACCCACCCTCCATGGCTCCAAGAAGTCTGCAGTCCTTGAGAGTTGGAAATTCTGTTCTGCATTTTCCCCTTTTTCATCAGGATTCTTCTATAGAATCTATCTTTGATCAAAATGTTCAGTAATGGTTGTCAGCACCATCCAGTTCTTGTCTCATTGCAAAAGAGGCACTTATTCAATGAGGCAATTTGCCACACACTCCATATCCTCCACCTTTTCCGGACTCTACTTCCTCTGTTGCTCCAGGTGAGCAGAAAACAATTGCTGTGCCTTGCATGACTGTTTACAAGCTTTTAAGAGCCTAGGCACTACACAACAAACTAGGAGGTAGAAGAGAAGCACTAAACATGTTACCTGAGATATCCCATGAAACCATGATCCTAAACTTCCAAACCAAGGAACCAAATACCATGAGGTGTTTGGTTGCACATAAGCAGCCTTAGGAACTGCTCTTTTTTTTTGTCATTGATATAAATGTATCTATCACACAACTTTTGCCAATTTAGCTTTTTATAGGTATACAACTTATTGACAGCAACTACAGTAATCAACTGAGAAATCCTACCCTTAATCAATGCAATATTTCCATCACTGTTAACCTTCCATCCCTAGTAACCACTAATAAACTTTGATCTCTATACATTTGCCTTTTCTTGTCTTTTTATATAAGTGAAACATACAGTATTTGTCTTTAGTGATTGGCTTATTTCACTTAGCATAATGTCTTCTAGTTCCATCCATACTGTAGCATGTATCAAGACTTCATTTCTCCTACTGGCTGAGTAGCATTCCTTTGTATGTATGTACCACACTTTTTTTTAACCATTCTTCTGTTGATAGGCATTTAGGTTATTTCCACATTCTGGCTATTGTGAATAGTGCTGAAAAAGAACATTTGTCTGTAAGTCTCTTTTTGAGTCCCTGCTTTCATGTCTTTTGGGTATATACCAAAAGGTGAAATTGCTTTGTCATATGGTAGTTCTGGAGACCCTGGTGGCATATTGGTTAAGAGCTACAGTTGCTAACCAAAATGTCAGCAGTTCGAATCCATCAGGCCCTCCTTGGAAACGCCATGTGACACTTCTTCTCTGTCCTATAGGGTCACTGTTAGTCAGAATCAACTGGATGGCAATGGGTTATGGCAGTTCTGGTTTTAGTTTTTTGAGGAACCACCACACTGTTTTCCACTACGGCTGTACCATTTGCAATCCCATCAGCAATGGACAAGGGTTCCAATTTCCCCACATTCTTGCCAACATTTGTTATATTCTGGGTTTGTTTCAGTTGTTGTTTATTTGTTTATTTTTATCTTAGCCATCCTAGTAGGAGTGAAATGGTATCTCATTGTGATTTTGATTTGCATCTTTTTAATGGCTAATGTCTGTCAGTTTGCCATATTGTGGGGGCTTGCATGTTGCCGTGATGCTGGAAGCTATGCCTCCAGTATTCAGATACCAACAGGGTCACCATGGCAGACAGTTTTCAGTTGAGTTTTCAGACTAAGACAGACTAGGAAGAAGGGCCCAGCAGACTACATCTGAAAAGAATTAGCCAGTGAAAACCTTATGAATAGCACCAGAACATTGTTTGATATAGTTCCAGGAGATGACCCCCTTAGGTTGGAAGGCACTCAAAAGATGACCAGGGAAGAGCTGCCTCCTCAAAAGAGTTAACCTTAATGACTTGGATGGAGTCAAGCTTTAGGGACCTTCACTTGCTGGTGTGGCACAACTGAAAATGAGAAGACACAGCTGCAAACATCCATTAATAATCAGAACCTAGAATGTAGGAAGTATGAACCTAAGAAAATTGGAAATCATCAAAAATGAGATGGAATGCATAAGCATCAATAAACAGACTGGTATTGGCCATTTTGAATGGGATAATTGTATGGTCTACTATGCCAGGGATGATAACTTGAAGAGGAATGGCTTGCATTCGTTATCAAAAAAACATTTCTAGATCTGTTCTGAAGTACAACACTGTCAGTGATAGGATAATATCCATAAGCCTACAAGGAAAATGAGTTAATATGATTTTATTCAAATTTACGTGCCAACCTCTAAGGCCACAGATGAAGAAACTGAAGACTTTTTACCGCCTTCTGCAGTCTGAAATTGATCAAACATGCAATCAGAATGTGTTGATAATTACTGGAGATTGGGATGCAAAAGTTGGAAATAAGAAGAATCAGTAGTTGGAAAATATGGCCTTTGTGATAGAAATGATGCCAGAGATCACATGATAGAATTTTGCAAGACCAATTACTTCTGTATTGCAAATACCTTTTGATATCAACATAAATGGCAACTTTACACATGAATCTCACCAGATAGAATACACAGGAACCAAATTGACTATATCTGTGGAAAGAGACAATGGAAAAGCTCAATATCATCAGTTGCTGCTGAACAGACCATCAATGGCTCATATGCAAGTTCAGGATGAAACTGAAAAAAAATTAGAACAAGTCAACGAGAGCCAAAGTATGACCTTGAGTATATCCCACCTCAACTTAGAGATCATGTCAACAATAGACTTGACATTTTGAACATAGATGACTGAAGACCAGACGAGTTGTGGAATGACATCAAGGACATCATCCATGAAAAAAGCAAGAGGTCATTAAAAAGACAACAAAGAAAATAACTCACCATGCCAAGTGGGATTCATACCAGATATGCAGGGATGGTTCAACATTAGAAAAACAATTAATGCAATCCATCATATAAATAAAACAAAAGACAAGAACCACATGATCTTATCAAGTGATCCAGAAAAGGTATTTGCAAAGTCCAACATCCATTCATGATAAACACTCTCAGCAAAATAGGAATAGAAGGGAAATTCCTCAACATAATAAAGGGCATTTATTCAAAGCCAACAGCCAACATCATCCCAAATGGAGAGAGTCTGAAAGCATTCCCCTTGAGAAGAGGAACCAGACAAGGATGCCTTTTATCACCACTCTTATTCAGCATTGGGTTGTAGGTCCTAACCAGAGCAATTAGGCTAGAAAAAGAAATAAAGGGCATCCAAATTGGTAAGGAAGAAGGAAAGTATCTCTATTTGCAGATGATATGATCTTATACACAGAAAACCCTAAAGAATCCACAAGAAAACTACTGAAACCAATAGAAGATTTCAGCAGAGTATCAGGATACAAGATAAACATACAAAAATTAGTTGGATTCCTCTACACCAACAAAGAGAACATCAAAGAAAAAATCACCAAATCAACACCATTTACAATAGCCTCCAAAAAGATAAAATACTTAGGACTAAACCTAACCAGAGATTTAAAGACCTATACAAAGAAAACTACAAGACACTACTGCAAGAAATCAAAAGAGACTTCCATAAGTGAAAAAGCATACCTTGCTCATTGATAGGAAGACCCAACATTGTGAAAACGTCTATTCTACTCAAAGCAATCTTTAGGTACAATGCAATCTTGATCCAAATTCCAACTACATTTCTAATGAAATGGAGAAACAAATCACCAACTTCAAGTGGAAGGGAAAGAGGCCCTGGATAAGTAGAGCATTACTGAAGAAGAAGAACAAAGTGGGAGTGCTCACACTACCTGATTTTAGAATCTGTTATACAACCACAGTAGTCAAAACAGCCTGGTACTGGTACAACAACAGATACATAGACCAATGAAACAGAATTGAGAATCCAGACATAAATCCATTCACATATGAGCAGCTGATATTTGACAAAGGCCCAGAGTCTGTGAAATGGGGAAAAGACAGTCTCTTTAACAAATGATGCTGGCGTGGCTGGATATCCATCTGCAAAAAATGAAATAAGACCCATTCCTCACATCATGCACAAAAACTAACTCAAAATGGATCAAATACTTAAACATAAAACCTAGAATGATAAAGATCATGGAAGAAAAAATAGAGACAATGCTAGGAGCCCTAATACATGGCATAAACAGCACACAAGACATTACTAACAATCCACAAACAGCAGACGAGAAACTAGGTAAATGGAATCTCCTAAAAATCAAACACCTATGCTCATCCAAAGACTTCACCAAAAGAGTAAAAAGACAACCTACAGACTAGGAAAAAGTTTTGGGCTACAACAAATCCGATCAGTGTCTAATCTCTAAAATCTACACGACACTGCAAAGCCTCAACAACAAAAAGACAGACAACCCAATTAAAAAATGGGCAAAGGATATGAACAGGCACTTCACCAAAGAAGACATTCAAGCGACTAACAGATACATGAGGAAGTGCTCATAGAGAAATGCAAATCACAACTACGATAAGATACCATTAATCCAAAGGCATTAGTCCAAAAAACCACAAAATAATAAATGTTGGAGAGGTTGTGGAGAGACTGGAACATTTACAGAGCTGGTGGGAATGTAAAATGGTACAACCACTTTGGAAATCGATTTGGCACTTCCTTAAAAAGCTGAAAATAGAACTATCATATGATCCAGCAATCCCACTCCTTGGAATATATCCTAGAGAAATAAAAGCCCTCACATGAACAGATATGTACATACCCATGTTCATTGCACCACTGTTTACAATAGCAAAAAGATAGAAGTAACCAAGGCGCCCATCAACAGATGAATGGAAAAATAAATTAGGTATATCCACACAATGGAATACGATTAAGAACAACAATGAATCCGTGAAACATTTCATAACATAGAGGAACCTGGATATCAGTTGCAAAAGACAAATATTGTATGAGACCACTGTTATAAGAACTCAAAAAAAAGTTTAAACACAGAAGAAAATACTCTTCGATGGTTACAAGGGTGGAGGGAGGGAGAGGGTATTCCCTAATTAGAGAGTAGACAAGAACTATTTCAGGTGAAGGGAAAGAACACACAGCACAGGGGAGGTCATCACAACCGGACTAAACCAAAAGCAAAGAAGTTTCCTGAATACACCCAAATGCTTCAAAGGCCAGAGTAGCAGGGATGAGGGACTGGGGACTAGGTCAACTGGCATAACAAAACATATTACGAAAACATTCTGCATCCCACTTTGGTGAGTGGCTTCTGAGGTCTTAACACTAGCAAGTGGCCATCTAAGATACAGCTGTAGGTCTCAACCCATATGGAGCAAAGGAGAATGAAGAACACCAAAGATACAAGATAAATATGAGCCCAACAGAAAGAAAGGGCCACATAAACCAGAGACCTCAGCCAGAATAACTAGATGGTGTCCCGCTACCACTGATGACTGCCCTGATAGGAAACACAACAGAGAATCCCTGATGGAGCAAGAGAACAGTGGGATGCAGATCTCAAATTCCTGTAGAAAGACCAGACTTAACAGCCTGACTGAGACTGGAGGGACCCCAGAGTTCATGGCCCCAGGACACTCTCTTAGTCCAAGACTGAACCATTCCTGAAGCCAACTCTTCAGACAGGGATTGGACTGGACTATAAGACAGAAAATGATACTGGTGAGGAATCAGCTTCTTGGTTCAAGTAGACATATGTGACTATGTGGGCAGCACCTGTCTGGAGGTGAGATGAGAAGGCAGGGGGTACAGCAGCTGGTTGAATGGACACGAGGAATACAGGGTAGAGGGAAGAAGTGTGCTGTCACATTAGGAGGAGAGCAGCTAGGGTTACATAGCAAAGCGTGTATAAGTTTTTGTATGAGAGACTGGCTTGATTTGTAAACTTTCACTTAAAGCACACCAAAAAAAAGAGACAAGAAAGAAAAAAAGAACAAAATGGATGTCAGAAGAGACTCTGAAATTTGCTCTTGAACACCAAGTAGCTAAAGCAAAATGATGAAATAAGTGAACTGAACAGAAGATTTCAAAGGGCGGCTTGGGAAGACAAAGTATTATAATGACATGCGCAAAGAGCTGGAGATAGAAAACCAAAAGGGAAGAACACGTTCGGCATTTCTCAAGCTGAAAGAACTGAAGAAAAAATTCAAGTCCCAAGTTGCAAGAATGAAAGATTCCATGGGGAAAACATTGAATGACACAGGAAGCATCAAAAGAAGATGGAAGGAATACACAGAGTCATTAGACCAAAAAGAATTGGTCGATGTGCAATAGTTTCAAGAGATAGCATATGATCAGGAACCGACGGTACTGAAAGAAGTCCAAGCTGTACTGAAGGCACTGGCAAAAAACGAGGCTCTAGGAATTGACAGAATATCAGTTGAGATGTTTTAACAAACAGATGCAGAGCTGGAAGTGCTCACTTTTCTATGCCAAGAAATTTGGAAAACAGCTACCTGGCCAGTCGAATGAAAGAGATACATATTTATGGCTTTTCCCAAGAAAGGTGACCAAACAGAATGCCGAAATTATTGAACAATATCATTAATGCAAGTAAAATTTTGCTGAAGATCATTCAAAAGGAGCTGCAGCAGTATATTGGCTGGAAACTTCCAGAAATTCAGGCCAGATTCAGAAGAAGATGTGGAAACAGGGATATCATCGCTGATGTCAGATGGATCTTGCTGAAAGCAGAGAATACCAGAAAAATGTTTACCTGTGTTTTATTGACTCTGCAAAGGCATTTGACTGTGTGGATCATAAGAAATTATGGATAACTTTGCAAAGAATGGGAATTCCAGAGCATTTAATTGTGGTCATGAGGAACCTGTACATAGATCAAGAGGCAGTGGTTTGGACAGAACAAGGAGATACTTTGTGGTTTAAAGTCAGGAAAGGTGTGCATCAGGGTTGTATTCTTTCACCATACGTATTCAATCTGTATGATGAGCAAATAATCTGAGAAGCTGGACTATATGAAGAAGAATGAGGCATCAGGATTGGAGGAAGTCTTATTAACAACCTGTATTATGCAGATGACACAACCTTGCTTGCTGAAAGTGAAGAAGACTTGAAGCACTTACAAATGAAGATCAAAGACCACAGCCTTCAGTATGGATTACACCTCAACATAAAGAAAACAAAAATCCTCACAACTGGACCGATAAGCAACATTATGATAAATGGAGAAAAGATTGAAGTTATCAAAGATTTCCTTTTACTTGGATCTACAATCAACACCCAAGGAAGCAGCAGTCAAGAAATCAAAAGACGCGTTTTGTTGTGCAAATCTGCTGCAAAAGACCTCTTTAAAGTATTGAAAACCAAAGATGTCACCTTCAAGACTAAGGTGTGCCTGACCCAAGCCGTGTTTTTTTCAATCGCATAATATGCATGTGAAAGCTGGACAATGAATAAGGAAGACTGAAGAAGAATTGACACCTTTGAATTGTGCTGGTGAAGAATATTGAATATAGCACGGACTGCCAAAAGAAAGAACAAACCTGTCTTGGAAGAAGTACAACCAGAATGCTCCTTAGAAACAAGGATGTTGAGGCTAAGTCTTACATATTTTGAATATGTTGTCAGGAGCGATTAGTCCCTGGAGGAGGGCATCATACTTGGTATAATACAGGGTCATCGAAGAAGAGGAAGACCTCAAGGAGATGGATTGACTCGTGGCTGCAATGATGTGCTCAAGCATAACAAAGATTGTTAGCATGGCACAGGACCGGGCCTGTGATATTAATGATATTCTCAGCTTAGGGGCTTTGCATTAATGAGGTCCTGAGGTGTTGAATTGGCCCACACAGGTCTAGGAAGGGGTGAAGGGCGTTACAAGTCCATGGACACCTTATGCCAGTGCCTTGACAAAGGGGCAGTTCCTACAGTTCCCAGCTTAGGGGGTGTGGTGATTTTTCAAAGCTGTGAGACTGGTTTGGGTACAGATAGCCCTTAGTTCTGGCTTAGGGGGCATGGCAGTTGTTGAATACTGCTGGGCTGGTGTTGGAGCAGAGCTGGGAGGGCATGAGTGAGGAGAAAGTGACACTCCAGTGCGAAAGTCCCAGGGGGGAGGGGTTATTTTGACCCCAAGTAGTAGGTTAGACGCTTGTACTTAATTTTGCAGGTCCAGTGCTGCATCCCCATGGCTCTGGAGGCTTGTGCAGACTTTCTGCCGTCTAGCCTCTCCCAGCATGGTGAAACACGTCCCGATTGCTACTGTTCACCTCAGCCCATGTGTGTGGACTGACCCAACTTACAGGGTGCCGGCTACCTCATGACTGGCACTTCTTCCCTGCATCTGAACTGTTTCTTTCTCTCCCTGCTGCTCAGTCCGGCTCCTCAACTTTGTATTTGATGATCAGGGCTTCTAGATTGTCATATATAATTGATTCACTTGTTTTTTCAGGTCTTTGTTGTAAGAGGGACCATAGGAAGCGTCTGACTATTCCACTGTCTTTGGTCCCACCTCCTGTGGGTTTATTTCTGTATTCTCAATTCTATTCCATTGGTCTATGTGTCCACTGTTATACCAGTACCAGCCTATTTGGACTACTGTAAATGCACAGTATGTTTTAAAATCAGGAAGTGTAAGTCCTCCTGTTTTGTTCTTCTCTTTCAACATTGCTTTAGCTGTTCAGGGCCTCTTGCCCTTCCATACAAAGTTGGAGGTTTGTTTTTCTGTTTCTGTAAAGAAGGCTGTTGAAATTTTGATCAGGGTTGGGTTGAATCTATAGATTGCTTTGGGTAGTATTGACATCATAACAATATTAAGTCTTCCTTCCTGTCTTTTTAATGAACTTTTGCTTTCTTCATGTATGATGTCTCTGATGTCATCCGACAACTCTTCCATTATGCAGTCAGTAGTGTTCAAGGCATCAAACTGAATGACGCAGGAAGCATCAAAAGAATATGGAAAGAATACACAGAAACACTGCATCAAAAATAAGTGGTTGACATTCAACCATTTCAGGAGGTGGTATATGATCAAAAACCAATGGTACTTAAGGAAGAAGTCCAAGATGCACTGAAGGCATTGGCGAAAAACAAGTCTCCAGGAATTGACAGAATACCAATTGAGATGGTTCAACAAATGGGTGCAAAGCTGCACATGCTCACTCGTCTATGCTAAGAAACTTTGAAGATAGCTGCCTGACTCAAGCCAGGGTGTTTTCAATTGCCTCATATGCATGCGAAAGCTGAACTATGAATAAGTAAGATCAAAGAAGAATTGATGCTGTTGAATTGTGGTGTTGGTGTAGAATATTGAGTATATCATGAACTGCTGTGAGAACAAACAAATCTGCCTTGGAAGAAGTACAGCCAGAATGCTCCTTAGAAGCTAGAATGGTGAGACTTCATCTCATGTACTTTGGACATATTATCACGAGGGACCAGTCCCTGGAGAAGGACATCATGCTAGGTAAGGTAGAGTGTCAGCAAAAAAGAGGAAGATAAGATAGATTGATACAATGGCTTCAACAATGGGCTCAAACAGCAATGACTGTGAAGATGGCACGGGACCAGGCAACATTCCGTTCTGTTGTACATAGAGTTACTATGCATCAGAAAGTGTCTAACAACAATAGCTTTTATCACAAAACTTGTGCATAAAATTTGCAACTAAGTGTCCTTCTCATCCCTCTTCTAGTTCCTTCCTTTCTTCACTTTCCCTGGTCTCATTTTAGCTCTGATGACGGGACAGGCTTTACTTGGAGTGACTCTTCAAGCTGGCAAGTGGCAAAGCAGGTGTTTCTATGTCAGGAAGAACAAGGCAGGGGGCAATGGCTTCATGTGATTTGGATATGTAATAAGAATTATTTTTGGTGGTATGGTGATTAGTAATTTTATGTTCACATGCTTACCAGGTCTATCCATGAACAATAAATTTATTAGACAAATACATTATACAACTGACCACCTCATCTTCTGGCTTCAAATTGTTGTTGTAGTTAATTATACACAGCAGGGTCCATGAATGTTTTCTGTAAAGGGCCAGATAGTAAATATTTTAGGCTTAGTGGGCCATAAGGTCTCTGTGGCAACTACTAAGCTGTGCCCATGTAACTCAAAAAGCAGCCATAAAACTTCATTTACAAAAATAGGCTTGGGCCAGATTTGGCCTACTGCTGTAGTTTTCTAACCCTTGACCTACAGAAACATCTCATTCCATCAGCAACCTTAGCTATTGAACTAAAAGTCAGAACATAAGAGGAGAAAACAAAAAGACTCTAAACAATCAGATGTCAAAAATTTGTGAACCAAAACTCCTGCATTTTATGTATAGGACAGTCCCTCAAGTCCATAATCTCAACTGATTTGTTATTATTGTTGGGTGCCATGGGGGTCAATTCCAAATCATAGCAACACCATGTGACAGAATAGAATTGCCCCATAGGTTTTTCTTGCTTGTAAACTTTATGGAAGCATATCAGCAGGTCTTTCTTCTGCAGAGCAGCTGAGTGGATTTGAACCGCCAATCTTTTGGTTAGCAGCTGATCACTTAATGGTTGTGCCACCAGGGCTCCTTTCCAACTGATTTACCTCTATTTTTAAAATATTTCTATAAGCCGCATGTACTTATGCTGCCTATTATTATAAATAAAGTTTTATTGGCACACAGCCATACTCATTTGTTTATGTATGGTCTATGGCTGCTTTTGAACTTCAGCAGCAGAGTAGGGTAGTTGGTATAAAGACCTTATGGCTCACAAAGCCTGAACAATTTGATACTTGGCCTTTTAGAGAAAAAGTTTTCCAACTCCTGTTTTAGACTATCATTCTGAAGACTGAACTCTGCAAAACCACGGCCTAGAACATGGTTGCTCGTCCTCTCTCTCCCTTAACATATTTAATAAAGGGTCCACTGTGTATATTTATAAATATAAAATCCCTGGAAGGAAAACAAACATAGTTCTGATAATTAAAAATGAAATCAATTAAGACAGTTCAAGTAGGTATTCATCAGTAGTTACATCTTATATAAATATTTGCTTGGCATATTGACTCTAATTCTCCTAAAACATCTATTCCAACCTTACCACTAAGACAATTATTATATTTGATTTGGTAATAGCTATTCTTTATCTCCCCCAAGTAAATTAAAAGCATGTGCAAATATTCATTAAATGTCACAATATTTCTCATCCTCTGACCTTTTAAATTTTATCAGATAGCTTTTTTAAGAGGGGGAGGGGGCCTTTGGAAGAAGCCAATAAAGGTGACACTACTGTGAATGCCCACTAAGAAAAGAGGATGATTAGATAATGATTAATGAAGTTAGATTCAGTCTATGAAATGAAAATATTAGTTTAATGGTAAAATAAGATGCATACAAGTATTATTGGAGTTGAGTGCAACAGTAGAATTTAAGGATGAACGGAAACCAAGACACACAACTGACCAGTTCTGAGGCTGAGCAAACAAGTAGTAGACAAGCTTTACAGTAGATGACAAATGACACATCATTCAGCCTGGAGTTGTAGATGTGTTTCTGCCTGCCCCTGCACTTCTCAGGTCTGTCAGTGACAATAAAAGTGAAAAAAAGTAAATTCTCAAAAGGTAGAAATGAATTGTTCAAAAACATTTCAAGGAACTTGAAATTGGAAAACCTTGGCAGCTTTTCAATAAGTTGTTATTAGCTGCCGTAGAGTTGACTCTGACTCATGGAGAACTTAGGTACAACAAAATAAAACATTGCCTGGCCTTGCATCTTCCACACAATCACCAGCATGTTCAATTCCATCTTTGCAGCAATTGTGCCAATCCATATCACTGAAGGTCTCCTTTGCCCTTGTTGGCTCTGTTTCACAAACATGATGTCCTTCTCCAGCGATTGATCCTTCCTGATGACATACATGACCAAAACAAGAGAGTTGGACAATGTTCTGTTGTGTCCATAGGATTTTCATTGGCTAATTTTTTAATGTCTGGCCTTTCTTCCTAGTCTGTCATAGTCTAGAAGCTCTGTTGAAAGCTATCCACCATGGGTGACCCTGCTGGTATTTGAAATACATTGGCACAGGCATAGCTTCCAACATCACAGCAACGCACAGGCCACTGTTGAAGAACAAACTGACAGACAGGTGGTGGCTTAGCTTGGTGACATCTCCTCTTTCTTTCCCACATACACTATCTGTCCTCCCATTCTCTGCCTCATCTCCTCCTTCTCTTTTCCTTTATTTCTCTTACTTTATTTTCTGTTTCTCTGTCTCCTCTCTTACCTGCCAGACCCTCCCTAACAATCGAGTGGGACAGCCCAGTGGTAGAGTCCCTATTTTACCTTCACGAAGTCACAGAATGACAGCACCGTATTTAGCTTCACCATGAAAGGCTAGCCTCTGTTATCTCAGACTCATTACTTCAGGCCACAGAATGTTTCCTGCTTTAAATCTTTTAATGTTTGTTGTTGTCATTAACTGCTTTGAGTTAGCCCCCGACTCATGGTAACCCCATATGTTACAGAGTAGAACTGCTCCATAGGATTTTCTTGGCTGTAATCTTTATGGAAGCAGTTTGCCAGGCCTTTCTTCCATGGTGTCACTGGGTGGGTTTGAACTGCCAACCTTTAGGCTAGCAGCAGAGTAAACTGACTGTGCCACCTAGTTCACTGACTGATATGTGTTCAACTATATTTATATTGTTTAATCAAAATTATTTGTATTTTCATCTAAGGTCCATTGCCACTTCTTTCAAGGAGCTTGCAAATTTAACTGAAGAGAGAAAACATTTAGAAAGTGAAATTTTAAAAGCACTAAGGGGTAGCATAAAATGAATAATGTATGTGGCACACTTCATTCTACCAGTGGCTGGTTTGAAGCCAACTTCTTCAATGAGCCTTACTCAAGTGAAAATCCTTGAGCTGGGTTGGTCACCTGGAGTCCATGGACACTCAGCATGCCCATGAGCTTCTCTGAATGTGTGCAGATACTCATTTGTGCTAGCAGTGCAGTAAGACAAGTGCTATCAGAGTTCATCAAATTTTTACAGTGCCACACTCATCCCGTACACACGCACGCCTTCACACATGCACACCTCACACCTGCACACACACACGCACACCCCCACACATGCACACACACGCACACCCTCACACCTACACACACGCACACACATGCTTGCTGTCACACCTGCACACACACATGCACACCCTCACACATACGCACACCCTCACACCTGCACACATGCACACCCTCACACATGCACACAAATGCACAGCCTCATAAATGCACACACTCATAAATGCACACCCTCACATGCACACACACACCCTCACACCTGCACAAACACATGCACACTGTCACACATGCACACACATGCACACCCTCATACACACACACCCTCACACATGCACACACACGTATATGCATGCACATGAAAATTAAGAATCCACTGCAAGTTCGAGTAAGAGTGTTTGAGTAAAGTTTTAGTGAGGAAAACAAGATGATGGGTAGAGAAACAAGGGGAGCAAAGAGGTCCCTGGAGATAGGACAGTCAAGTGTATGTGATAGGGAGGAGCTCTGGGCCTTCATGGAGGGTGCCTGTCAGGAGTGGAGCAAAGTCAGGTCACATTGGCAGCAAAGACCAGATTATAGATGCCCCTGAAAACCTAAGAAGATTGAGTGTGGTGTAAGAGCAAAGAGACTCACTAAAGGTTTCTGAGCAGAAGAAAAAATAAGTCGAGGAGGGTATGCAGGGTTCTCTAGGGAAGAACACTGACCTGGAGAGACCCTCTAGGAAACCTGCTAGCACATAAAGCTAGAAGAACGTTTCCTACAGATGGCAAAACAGAAGAAAATATGAGTTGAACTTTACAATGTGTCAAAGGACATTAAAAATGAATTTTTAATACAAAACCCAAAGCATTATTTTGATCAAATTGGTTCAAAGACAGTTTGATGTTTAGGATTTGTTAAAACTGAAGTTCATCATCATTGTGTAGGAATTTTTTTTTTAATAGAACATGATATAGGCATGTGGAATTTTTTTTTTTTATTGACTTTTATTAAGCTTCAAGTGAACGTTTACAAATCCAATCAGTCTGTCACATATAAATTTACATACATCTCACTCCCTACTCCCACTTGCTCTCCCCCTCTTGAGTCAGCCCTTTCAGTCTCTCCTTCCGTGACAATTTTGCCGGCTTCTCTCTCTCTCTATCCTCCCATCCCCCCTCCAGACAAGAGTCGCCAACACAATCTCAAGTGTCCACCTGATACAAATAGCTCACTCTTCATCAGCGTCTCTCTCCCACCCGCTGACCAGTCCCTTTCATGTCTGATGAGTTGTCTTCGGGGATGGTTCCTGTCCTGTGCCAACAGAAGGTCTGGGGACCATGGCCGCCGGGATTCCTCTAGTCTCAGACCATTAAGTTTGGTCTTTTTATGAGAATTTGGGGTCTGTTTCCCACTGATCTCCTGCTCCCTCAGGGGTCCTCTGTTGTGCTCCCTGTCAGGACAGTCATCGATTGTGGCGGGGCACCAACTAGTTCTTCTCGTCTCAGGATGATGTAGGTCTCTGGTTCGTGTGGCCCTTTCTGTCTCTTGGGCTCTTAGTTGTCGTGTGGCCTTGGTGTTCTTCATTTTCCTTTGCTCCAAGTGGGTTGAGACCAATTGATGCATCTTAGATGGCCGCTTGTTAGCATTTAAGACCCCAGAGGCCACATTTCAAAGTGGGATGCAGAATGATTTCATAATAGAATTATTTTGCCAATTGACTTAGAAGTCCCCGCAAACCATGTTCCCCAGACCCCCGCCCTTGCTCCGCTGACCTTTGAAGCATTCATTTTATCCCGGAAACTTCTTTGCTTTTGGTCCAGTCCAATTGAGCTGACCTTCCATGTATTGACTGTTGTCTTTCCCTTCACCTAAAGCATTTCTTATCTACTGATAAATCAATAAAAAACCCTCTCCCACCCTCCCTCCCTCCCCCCCTCGTAACCACAAAAGTATGTGTTCTTCTCAGGGTTACTATTTCTCAAGATCTTATAATAGTGGTCTTATACAATATTTGTCCTTTTACCTCTGACTCATTTCGCTCAGCATAATGCCTTCCAGGTTACTCCATGTTATGAAATGTGTCACAGATTCGTCACTGTTCTTTATCAATGCGTAGTATTCCATTGTGTGAATATACCACAATTTATTTACCCATTCATCCGTTGATGGACACCTTGGTTGCTTCCAACTTTTTGCTATTGTAAACAGAGCTGCAATAAACATGGGTGTGCATATATCTGTTTGTGTGAAGGCTCTTGTATCTCTAGGGTATATTCCCAGGAGTGGGATTTCTGGGTTGTATGGTAGTTCTATTTCCAACTGTTTAAGATAACGCCAGATAGATTTCCAAAGTGGTTGTACCATTTTACATTCCCACCAGCAGTGTATAAGAGTTCCAATCTCTCCGCAGCCTCTCCAACATTAATTATTTTGTGTTTTTGGGATTAATGCCAGCCTTGCTGGTGTGAGATGGAATCTCATCGTAGTTTTAATTTGCATTTCTCTAATGGCTAATGATCGGGAGCATTTTCTCATGTATCTGTTGGCTGCCTGAATATCTTCTTTAGCGAAATGTGTGTTCATATCCTTTGCCCACTTTTTGATTGGGTTGTTTGTCTTTTTGTGGTTGAGTTTTGACAGAATCATGTAGATTTTAGAGATCAGGCACTGGTCGGAGATGTCATAGCTGAAAATTCTTTCCCAGTCTGTAGGTGGTCTTTTTACTCTTTTGGTGAAGTCTTTAGATGAGCATAGGTGTTTGATTTTTAGGAGCTCCCAGTTATCGGGTTTCTCTTCCTCACTTTTGGTAATGTTTTGTATTCTGTTTATGCCTTGTATTAGGGCTCCTAGGGTTGTCCCAATTTTTTCTTCCATGATCTTTATCGTTTTAGTCTTTATGTTTAGGTCTTTGATCCACTTGGAGTTAGTTTTTGTGCATGGTGTAAGGTATGGGTCCTGTTTCATTTTTTTGCAAATGAATATCCAGTTATGCCAGCACCATTTGTTAAAAAGGCTTTCTTTTCCCCAATTAATTGACACTGGTCCTTTGTCAAATATCAGCTGCTCACACGTGGATGGATCTATGTCTGGGTTCTCAATTCTGTTCCATTGGTCTATGTGCCTGTTGTTGTACCAATACCAGGCTGTTTTGACTACTGTGGCTGTGTAATAGGTTCTGAAGTCAGGTAAGGTGAGGCCTCCCACTTTCTTCTTCTTTTTCAGTAGTGCTTTGCTTATCCGGGGCTTCTTTCCCTTCCATATGAAATTGGTGATTTGTTTCTCTATCCCCTTAAAATATGACATTGGAATTTGGATCGGAAGTGCGTTAAATGTATAGATGGCTTTTGGTAGAATAGATATTTTTACTATGTTAAGTCTTCCTATCCTTGAGCAAGCTATGTTTTTCCACTTAAGTATGTCCTTTTGAATTTCTTGTAGAAGAGCTTTCTAGTTTTCTTTGTATAGGTCTTTTACATCCTTGGTAAGATTTATTCCTAAGTATTTTATCTTCTTGGGGGCTACTGTGAATGGTATTGATTTGGTGATTTCCTCTTCGGTGTTCTTTTTGTTGATGTAGAGGAATCCAAGTGATTTTTGTACGTTTATTTTATAACCTGAGACTCTGCCAAACTCTTCTATTAGTTTCAGTAGTTTTCTGGAGGATTCCTTAGGGTTTTCTGTGTATATAATCATGTCATCTGCAAATAGTGATAACTTGACTTCTTCCTTGCCAATCCGGATACCTTTTATTTCTTTGTCTAGCCTAATTGCCCTGGCTAGGACTTCCAGCACGATGTTGAATAAGAGCGGTGATAAAGGGCATCCTTGTCTGGTTCCCATTCTCAAGGGAAATGCTTTCAGGTTCTCTCCATTTAGAGTGATGTTGGCTGTTGGCTTTGCATAGATGCCCTTTCTTATGTTGAGGAATTTTCCTTCAATTCCTATTTTGGTAAGAGTTTTTATCATAAATGGGTGTTGGACTTTGTCAAATGCCTTTTCTGCATCAATTGATAAGATCATGTGGTTTTTGTCTTTTGTTTTATTTATGTGATGGATTACATTAATGGTTTTTCTGATATTAAACCAGCCTTGCATACCTGGTATAAATCCCACTTGATCAGGGTGAATTATTTTTTTGATGTGTTGTTGGATTCTATTGGCTAGAATTTTGTTGAGGATTTTTGCATCTATGTTCATAGGGATATAGGTCTGTAATTATCTTTTTTTGTAATGTCTTTACCTGGTTTTGGTATCAGGGAGATGGTGGCTTCATAGAATGAGTTGGGTAGTATTCCGTCATTTTCTATGCTTTGGAATACCTTCAGAAGTAGTGGTGTTAACTCTTCTCTGAAAGTTTGGTAGAACTCTGCAGTGAAGCCGTCCTGGCCAGGGCTTTCTTTTCTTGGGAGTTTTTTGATTACCGTTTCAATCTCTTTTTTTGTTATGGGTCTATTTAGTTGTTCTACTTCTGAATGTGTTAGTTTAGGTAGGTAGTGTTTTTCCAGGAATTCATCCATTTCTTCTAGGTTTTCAAATTTGTTAGAGTACAATTTTTCATAATAATCTGAAATGATTCTTTTAATTTCATTTGGTTCTGTTGTGATGTGGTCCTTCTCGTTTCTTATTCGGGTTATTTGTTTCCTTTTCTGTATTTCTTTAGTCAGTCTAGCCAATGATTTATCAATTTTGTTAATTTTTTCAAAGAACCAGCTTTCGGCTTTGTTAATTCTTTCGATTGTTTTTCTGTTCTCTAATTCATTTAGTTCAGCTCTAATTTTTATTATTTGTTTTCTTCTGGTGCCTGATGGATTCTTTTGTTGCTCACTTTCTATTTGTTCAAGTTGTCGGGACAGTTCTCTGATTTTGGCTCTTTCTTCTTTTTGTATGTGTGCATTTATCGATATAAATTGGCCTCTGAGCACTGCTTTTGCTGTGTCCCAGAGGTTTTGATAGGAAGTATTTTCATTCTCATTGCTTTCTATGAATTTCCTTATTCCCTCCTTGATGTCTTCTATAACCCAGTCTTTTTTCAGGAGGGTATTGTTCATTTTCCAACTATTTGATTTCTTTTCCCTAGTTTTTCTGTTATTGATCTCTAGTTTTATTGCCTTGTGGTCTGAGAAGATGCTTTGTAATATTTCGATGTTTTGGACTCTGCAAAGGTTTGTTTTATGACCTAATATGTGGTCTATTCTAGAGAGTGTTCCATGTGCACTAGAAAAAAAAGTATATTTTGCAGCAGTTGGGTGGAGAGTTCTGTATAAGTCAATGAGGTCAAGTTGGTTGATTGTTGTAATTAGATCTTCCGTGTCTCTATTGAGCTTCTTACTGGATGTCCTGTCCTTCTCCGAAAGTGGTGTGTTGAAGTCTCCTACTATAATTGTGGAGGTATCTATCTCACTTTTCAATTCTGTTAAAATTTGATTTATGTATCTTGCAGCCCTGTCATTGGGTGCATAAATACTTAATATGGTTTTGTCTTCCTCATCAATTGTCCCTTTTATCATTATATAGTGTCCTTCTTTATCCTTTGTGGTGGATTTAAGTCTAAAGTCTATTTTGTCAGAAATTAATATTGCTACTCCTCTTCTTTTTTGCTTATTGTTTGCTTGATATATTTTTTTCCATCCTTTGAGTTTTAGTTTGTTTGTGTCTCTAAGTCTGAGGTGTGTCTCTTGTAGGCAGCATATAGATGGATCGTGTTTCTTTATCCAGTCTGTGACTCTCTGTCTCTTTATTGGTGCATTTAGTCCATTTACATTCAGCGTAATTATAGATAGATAAGTTTTTAGTGCTGTCATTTTGATGCCTTTTTATGTGTGTTGTTGACAATTTCATTTTTCCACATACTTTTTTGTGCTGAGGCGTTTTTCTTAGTAAATTGTGAGATCCTCATTTTCATAGTGTTTGACTTTATATTAGTTGAGTCGTTACATTTTTCTTGGCTTTTATCTTGAGTTATAGAGTTGTTATACCTTTTTGTGGTTACCTTATTATTTACCCCTATTTTTCTAAGTAAAAACCTAACTTGTATTGTTCTATATTGCCTTGTATCACTCTCCATATGGCAGTTCAATGCCTCCTGTATTTAGTCCCTCTTTTTGGTTATTGTGATCTTTTACCTATTGACTTCCATGATTCCCTGTTACCTGTATTTTTTTTTTTTGATTAATCTTAATTTGTTTGTTTTTGTGATTTCCCTATTTGAGTTGATATCAGGACGTTCTGTTCTGTGACCTTGTGTTGTGCTGGTATCTGATATTATTTGTTCTCTGACCAAACAATATCCTTTAGTATTTCTTGTAGCTTTGGTTTGGTTTTTGCAAATTCTCTAAACTTGTGTTTATCTGTAAATATCTTAATTTCGCCTTCATATTTCAGAGAGAGTTTTGCTGGATATATGATCCTTGGCTGCCAGTTTTTCTCCTTCAGTGTTCTGTATATGTCGTCCCATTCCCTTCTTGCCTGCATGGTTTCTGCTGAGTAGTCTGAACTTATTCTTATTGATTGTGCCTTGAAGGAAACCATTCTTTTCTCCCTGGCTGCTTTTAAAATTTTCTGTTTATCTTTGGTTTTGGCGAGTTTGATGATAATATGTCTTGGTGTTTTTCTTTTTGGATCAATCTTAAATGGGGTTGGATGAGCATCTTGGATAGATATCCTTTCGTCTTTCATGATGTCAGGGAAGGTTTCTGTCAGGAGTTCTTCAACTATTTTCTCTGTGTTTTCTGTCCCCCCTCCCTGTTCTGGGACTCCAATCACCCACAGGTTATCCTTCTTGATAGAGTCCCACATGATTCCTAGGGTTTCTTCATTTTTTTTTAATTATTTTACCTGATTTTTTTTCAGCTATGTTGGTGTTGATTCCCTGGTCCTCCAGATGTCCCAGTCTGCATTCTAATTGCTCGAGTCTGCTCCTCTGACTTCCTATTGCGTTGTCTCATTCTGTAATTTTATTGTTAATCTTTTGGATTTCTACATGCTGTCTCTCTATGGATTCTTGCAACTTATTCATTTTTCCACTATGTTCTTGAATAATCTTTTTGATTTCTTCAACAGTTTTAGCAGTGTGTTCCTTGGCTTTTTCTGCAGTTTGCCTTATTTCATTTGTGATGTCTTGAAGCATTCTGTAAATTAGTTTTTTATATTCTGTATCTAATAATTCCAGGATTGTGTCTTCATTTGGGAAAGATTTTGATTCTTTTGTTTGGGGGGTTGGAGAAGCTGTCATGGTCTGCTTCTTTAAGTGGTTTGATATGGATTGTTGTCTCCGAGCCATCACTGGGAAACTTGTTTTTCCAGAAAATCCGCTAAAAAAAAATGCAGTCAGACCCCTATCAGAGTTCTCCCTCTGGCTCAGGCTATTCGGATGTTAATGAAGCCGCCTGGGGAGGGTGTGGGAGGGAACAGAGAGATAGGAGAGTAGCACCTCAGAATATAGCCAGAGTTGCTTGTCTTGCTTGGAATGACTATTATATCTGTGATTCCCGCGGGGCGCGTCCCCTACGTGTGCTGCCTGTGTGGAGATTGCCCCCGGGGGGTCTGGCCCGCTGAAGTCAAGGTCAGATCCTCCGCTTCCAGCCCCACGCCCAGCGTCAAGGCTCCCCTACTGGGACGGTGCACTCTCGACTCCAAAATCAGTCGTTGCCTCCCAGGGACTTCTCGTCCCTCCAGCCGCGTTGCCGTGCCGCCTCCGAGAACCAGTTGGGCTGCCTCCCGGGTTAGTTCAGGTGGGTGGAGCAGCTCCCTGTGCTTGTGCCGAGACCGAGTGTCCCGGCTGGGACACTGTTCTCCCAGCTCCAAGACCAGTCGCTGCCTCCCGGGAACTTCTCCTACCGGCTGCGTCCCACGCCTCCCGCCCAAACCAGCTGGGCCCTCTCCCGGTGTTAGTTCAGGGGGGTGGAGCAGCTCTCCATGTTTATGCCGTACCTGCGTCCAGTCCAAATCCCGGCGGGATGGTTCCCCGGCTGAGACACTGCTCTACCCGTTCCAAGACCAGCCACTGCCTTCCGGAGACTTCTGCTACCAGCTGCGTCCCACGCCGCCCGCGGAACCGGCTGGTTCCCCTCGCGGGGTTAGTTCAGGGGGGTGGAGCAGCTCTCTGTTCTTGTGCTGTACCTGACTGGTACACTGGTTCCAGGCTCTGAAAACAATCGCTGCTTCCCCGTATTAGTTCGTTCTCCGTCTCTAAATCTGTGTTTGTTGTTCAGGGTTCGTAGATTGTTATGTATGTGATCGATTCACTTGTTTTTCCGTGTCTTTGTTGTAAGAGGGATCCGAGGTAGCGTCTGCCTAGTCCGCCATCTTGGCTCCGCCTCTGTGGCATGTGGAATTTTAAAGAGAGTTCTAAAAATAGTGTTTTTTTTTTTTTTTACCGTCATGTCATATTTCCCGTTTTCTTGCATAGCTTCTAAATATTTATTCCTAGTGTCAATGTCCTTACCTAGTTATTCTGGAAAGTGGAGTACTCATGCAGTCTCCAAGTTTAATAAGGTTTAGCACCTTGGCAAAATCATTTAAAACTTAGTTGGCCTCTTGGGTTATTAATGCACCAGTGAACTCCTGAAAGATGATTAAGTACCTATAGTCTCAGCAACTATTGAAGTGACAATTATTTTAACATTAGAACTTCTTTGGCTCTAGAAACAACATTTTCTTCTTTTGAACTAATTTAGGTCAAAGTGAAAAAAATTATTTAATGATTTGAAAACTAAGGAAACTTGTCTTTGTTTTCTGTTCCAAAGATAAAAAAGAAGTAGAAGAGGAAGGAAAAGACTGAACTGCATCATTCACCATTATATATTTCTATGTTGACCTGGAAGAAAGCCATTTGATTTTTATTTTAAAGGATTCTATTTAACATTTAAGGGTCCCTGGTGGTGCAATGGTTAAAGCCCTCTGCTACTAAATGAAATGTCAGCAGTTGGAACCCACCAGCCACTTCACGGGAGAAAGATGTGGCAGTCTGCATCTGTAAAGATCACAGCCTTAGAAACCCTGTGGGGGCAGTTCTACTCTGTCCTGTAGCGTTGCTGTGAGTCGACAATAGGTTTGGTTTTGGTTGATTTAACATTTAGAAATAGGAAACAGATTAAAAATCCATATGCTGTTTTTATAAAAATAAACGTGGGAGAAATATACAGAATACGTAAGCATGTTATTTTTTATTAAGTGAAATAATTTAAGTGTGTATTATTTAATTGTGACACTGGTTGTCCTCCTAAGGTTTACTGTATAAAAATATCCTCTCCAACTCCATGATTAGTGTTTAGAGACAGTTCACCTTGTAACGTCTTGATAAATATCACCTCAATTGGTCACCATAAATACATGAACCAAATTAATATCACGGTTCCTCATTTAGCTGCAAAATTAATCTGAAAAAATAATCAAATAAAGTGATTCATAGCGGTTGCCAGTTTCTGTGGCAAACACTCCCACCGTGGTAAATTTCAAGTTACCAGTGCGACATTGCTGACCTGGGGTAGGGTGGAGATGCTCACAACTGTCTGCCTTAAGGGAGAAAGAGGCACAAAGAAGTCACAGATTGTTCTAAATCAGAATTCTTCATGAATAAAACCTAGGCATGGATATTTTGACTGATTTTTTGGTCTGATGCTCTCTCAAGGTAAATCACTCTGCTGAGGGCAGTGCTGGTGTGTAGCCCACCCTCCAGCTAGGAACCAAGAGGGCCAGAACTTGTGGGATGTGTGCTCTTGGCTAAGCCAAAGCCAGCTCACTCCTGTGAGGAGGGCCTGGACCACAAGAGGAAAGGAAAGCTGTAACCTGGGGCCCAAAGAAATGTCAAGACCCCCTGGGTGACATAGTGAAAATAATATTTTAGAGTTTCTCTACCCCTCCCCCCAGCTACCAGAGGCAGAAGGAGAACTAGGAACCCCCTCCGGGTCTATTATCAACTTCCTAGGACAGCTATTTTCAAACTCCTTGGACTCAAGACTCCTTTACACTCTTAAAAATTACTAAGGACCCTAAAGAACTTTTGTGTGTGTTTGTGTGTATATACACATCATATTAAATAAATAGATTCATAAAAAATTAGAAATTAAAACTGATGAAAATGTTTACAATTTATTGTCATTCATTTAATATAATAAATTCATTACATGTTAACATAAATAATATATCTTTATGAAGAATATATTTTTCAAGGTAAAATGAGATGAGAAAAGTGGTATTGTTTTACATTTTTGCAGATCTGTTTAACATTTGGCTTAAAAGAAGACTGTTGGATTCCCACATCTGCTTTGCAGACTGTCTATTATAGTATGTTATTTTGGTTCAAGAATCTGAGGAAAATCTGACCTCACACAGATGTGTGATTGGGAAAGGGGAGAGTATTTCAATTGCCTTTTCAGAAAATTGTAGGTACTCTTTTTTGATACTGCATCAAACTTGTAAGGTAGCAGTTTCTTAAAGGATACTTGCAATTTGGAATATGAAATCTTATCAGTGCACTTTTCATGCTGAGTAACCTTAAAGCCTGTTGCTGTCTCTTGGTCTTGGATGGACCTCTCACCTGTGCATGATTTGGTAACATCTATATGGTCGTTTGGAAATCCTGGTGGCGTAGTGGTTAAGCACTATGGCTGCTAACCAAAAGTTTGACAGTTTGAATCCACCAGGTGCCCCTTGGAAACTCTAGGAGACAGTTCTACTCTGCCTTATAGGGTCGCTATGAGTCAGAATTAACTCAATGGCAATGGGGCTTATATGGTGTGTGAAGAATACCAGTTCACTGAATGATGCAGATATTCTAAATGTTGAAAAATTTCATTGTATAATATAAAAGATTACCTTCATTAATATTC
Organism: Elephas maximus indicus; assembly: GCF_024166365.1. Lineage (NCBI taxonomy): Eukaryota > Metazoa > Chordata > Mammalia > Proboscidea > Elephantidae > Elephas > Elephas maximus. Next base: position 40,821,724 of record NC_064819.1, read on the forward strand.
ACTGATCTCATCAGCAAAGGCGTTAAATATTGGAAAGCTGTAAACTTTCAGTGATGGGTAAGGTTTCCAAAACTCTAGTTTTCACTTCAAAACTCAAAGTTTATCACTGACAACAAATGCAGTTAGTTCTCTGCCTTCAAGTGGCAGAATCATTTAGTTCACTTTTGAGAAAATATTTACCAATACTCATGTCTAAAGAACTGTAGTTGTTATCAGTTGTTCTTTCATGTAAAAATGCTGTTCCATGAAAAAGTGGCTAGTCCAGGCTGTGACTGAAGCACAGAAGAATGCTCCTCAAGACTACCGTTGTTCTTGGTTTTCAGCAGAAGTGCTTTATGAGTATTTCCCATGTCTTTCTGCACAATGCTAGAAAAACCTTCCACCAGGCCCATCATGAGGTAAAACAAAAAATGTTTGCTCCTTCATCAAGGGCAACTGAAGTGGAGATAGTTCTTTGGTTGGTTATTTATTTTTGCTGTGAGTGTGTGTGGTGGGAAATATAATGATTTCCAGGATGGCTTGATTTACACTAAGAAAGCTGTGGTTCCCCCATAGCTGTGGCGCCATCATCGCATCAGTGAAAAAGGCAGTGTCCCTGGGAAACCCCAGGGGTCTGCAGATTACACTTTGAGAACTACTGTCATAGGGGAAGGTAGGAGTGATTTTAGTGAGGAAAGAGACATAAGGGAGAATACTCAGCCCCTCTGGTAGAACTGGAGTCCCTGAGTGGTAAAAATGGTTAATGTGCATGGCTGCTAACAGAAAGGTTGGAGGTTCTAGCTCATCCAGAGGCTCCCCAGAAGAAAGGCCTGGTGATCTACTTCCAAAATATCAGCCAGTGAAAATGCTGTGGAGCACAGTCATGTAATTACCATGAATCAGAGTCTACTTGACAGCAACTGGTTTGGGTTTTTTTGTTTGTTTGTTTTGTTGTTGTTTCTTTTGCTCCTGGTTGAAACTGTGCTAAACTGGACATTGAGAGGCCTGAATTATGGTTGGAAATTAAACTTGGATAAATCTCTTACCTCACTTAGGGCTCATTTTTCTCTTTGAAAGAATGGAGAAAATTGGAACAACAATTAATCTTGTAGGTCATGAACCTTTGCCCTCCCAATAACTATGTTGAAAATTCAGTGATTTGATGACCTTAAAGCCTGGCACATAGATCTGCAGACCATTTGTTTCTGCCTTACATTAGTTATGTGAGACCCCAGAAACCTCTCAAAAACTGAGAAAGTTGAGAATCTGGACTTGGTCTACACCTCTCATTGCACATTTTTCAGTACAGACCCTGAAGTCAAAAAATCTGGGGTCAGTCCAAAGCGTCATAGCCTCTTTTTTCCTATCTGTAACATGGAAAAGATAGTAGTACTCACTTTTTAGGAAAATTATAATAATCAAGTGGGATTTGTTGTTGTTGTTGTCAGTTGTCATCAAGTCAGCTCTGACTTGTGGTGATCTTATGTATAATAGAATGAAACATTTCCTGGTCCTATACTATCTTCATGATCATTGATATGTTTGAGTCCCTATTGTGTCAATCCACCTCATGGAGGGTTTCCTTCATTTTTGGTAACCCTCTACTATCCCAAACATGATGTCTTTTTCTAGCAATTGGTCTTTCCTAATGATGTGTCTAAATTAAGCAAGCCAAAGTCTCACCATCCTTGCTTCTAAGGAGCATTCTGGCTGTATTTCTTCTGAGACTGATTTGTTTATTCTTCTGGCAGTCCACAGTATAGTCAATATTCTTTGCCAACACCGCAATAATGTGTCAAGATGTTTCGCATGATGCCTGACACTTAATAAGTGGCCTATCATTGTTATCTACTATTGGCATTTATTAAAGCAAGGTTTAAAACTTCTTACATTTTTAAAACATCATACAAAAGAGAACTTCAAATTTTTCTGACTTCACACATTAACAAACAGAAGGATAATTCCACCTGTAAAAAAAGGTGTGCTGATGTCAAGAAATAGAACTGTATAATAGTGTTTAATGATGCCCAGCATAAACCACCAGACAGTGGATTATGTAAACTCTGCTTTATTAGAGAGGGAGTGGCAGATACAGGATCAAGGTTGATTGGTTCATGTCTGGGACAAGGAAAAAGTCATGGCTTTCAAGTCTAACCATGTCAAACAATGATAATCTCCAAAATAGTATGCAATAATCGAAAAGGATAAGAAGGGCTCGAGTGAACAGGGAAGCACTGTGCTGCTTCCTCATGGTGGTGACACCCCTATACACAGGCCCTCCTCAGATAACTGTCCCTTCCTCTCCAGCCACCAACCCACTTCTATGATACATCAGTTACCCTGCAGGTTGTGAGCAGAGTGACCCCATCAAGCCCTCTAACCGAGCATGTCCTAACCAATGTGTATTTGAGTAGGCTTTTCCCAGACACGCAGATTTCCGGAAATGATGTTCATAACAAATGAATAGAAGATTTTTTTTTGTATCTTTAACAAGAGAAAGGCCAGAAGGTGGAGATCTATTCATTTGTAATAAAACATTTGAGAGAGTATCTGTCAGTATTGAAAGCATTTGGCCGCAAGTAACAACTATAGTAGCTTAAAAAGAGATTTGTTTTTCAACATAAGAAGCAGCTTCGATGCAAGCATTTGCTAATGTTGATTGAGCACCTCTGCACTTCTCTTGGTCTTTCCCTCATTGTTGCAAGATAGTTCCAAGCACTATATTGACAGAAAGGTACAGGACTCATTAAGGTTTTATAAGCACATTGCATGCTCTTAAGTATGCACAACATTGAATAAAGCTGAAGCTAACTTTCCAAAATAAAGGATGAAGAGTAATATGTTCAGAAAGTATTAAAGTGGTTCAAGGCAAGGAGAAGAAGAAAAGGCCACACCATCCATACCTGCCCTATCTTATCAGGAAAGAAGACATATTCACAGAAATCCAAAGCAGTTTTATACTTATTTCTAATTGAAACTGACAAGGTGTCACTGTGATAAATGTGCCATCCCTAGCCACAAGGAAAGTATGAAAGTAAGCAGATGCATTTATCCCGCCTCCCAAAATTATTGGAGTTTTGTTAGCAAGAAGAAAGAAAGTGGGAATAAGTATTGAATAGACAACTAAGAGGGCGCAATGGTGTCTGAGTGGTAGAAATCTTGCCTTACGTGTTTGAGACCTAAGTCTGATTCCCAGAGAACGCACCTCATGTGCAGCCACTACTCTAGCCACCACCCTTCTGCCAGTGTAGGTTTGTGTGTTAATTATGATGCTGATCAGATTTTGGTGGAGCTTTTTCCGGGCTAAGACAGATTAGAAAGAAAGGCCTGGTGATCTAATTCCAATAATCAGCCAATGAAAACTCTATGAAGCACAACAATCCAATCTGTAACTGGTCATGGGGGTGGCACAGGACCGGGCAACATTTTGACCCCTACATGGGGTCACCATGAGTCAGGTGTGACTCAATGACAGCTAACAATAACAACAGCAATAGGCAACTAAATGCTCCTGCCACAGATCCTAAGTCAATGTCAATAGACTGTTCATCACTGAACACATTTGTATTCATCATGCACAGCCACAAAAACCAACGGTGAAGTTATCTTTTCAGGCATTGGCTATAATCAGTCCTTGTTGCTCTCTAAACGCTTGAATTACCGTTTTCTTTCCTTGTGAATCCTGTTAACACAGGCCCTTGATTATTAGTGAAAGGTGGACAAGAGCAAATAAAAAGTGAAACCAGACTCAATCACTTTGTCTAGTAGCTAGAAATGCTGAGCTTTTGTGGTGGGAAAAACTGAAACAAATGAATGTTAAAAATGAGGTTGGGGCCCATTCATGTAACCAAAACAAACCCAAACCCAGTGCCATTGACTTGATTCTGACTCATAGCGACCCTATAGGACAGAGTAGAACTGCCCCATAGAGCTTCCAAGGAGCACCTGGCAGATTCAAACTGCCGACTCTTTGGTTAGCAGCTGTAGCACTTACCCACTATGCCACCGGGGTTTCCCCCATCTGTGTAGTCACACTTATTTTCCCTGTTTGGCTGAGAAAGAACAACTTAAAGAAAACTGAATCTCTGGAGCTCTCCATAAGATTAAGGAAAGCCTGTTATGACATCAGACTTGGGCCTGTTACACTGTTTATTTGCCTGGCCACACTCCTGTTTTGAATATTCTATTTCTGTGTTCAGGTAAATTCAATAGTTATCGCTCATGCAGGGCCAAAGCTATGTAAAATGAAATTTTTGGCAAAACAATTGGAAGAATATTGCATTTGTGGCAGTTTAATAGTACTGGCTGTTTCAGTAGCACCTGGAGCAAAAACGTAAATACTGCCTCAGCCTTCTCAGAAGCTTCATTAAAGTTTAACATGCGAACAAGCACGTTGCCTGCTCTTAAGCATGCACAGCATTGAATAAAGCTGAAGCTAACTTTCCAAAATGAAGGATGAAGAGTAGTATGTTCAGAAAGTATTAAATGGTGCAACGTCTTATATTACAGATGTGTGTCATCACCTTGGGCTTAGGGGAAGAGTTTCAAGCCTTAGTTCCTCCTACATGGGAACTGGTTCATGATAGAAGAGGGAGTAGAAAGAAAGCACAACACAAAATCCCCTAAGTAGATGATCGGATCTACGAAAATAGGGTGGGGAGTGGTGTAAGTGATGTTATAGAGAAAGAAGCAAGAGGGATGGCAAAACATCAACACAAGAAAAAGGTGAGAGGGATGGTGTCCCTTATAAAATTAGTGAGTCAAACAAAATGGAAAAATGAGGGAGAGGATAGAATAAGGTGAAAACCGATAATAGAATCCTAGAATATCAGAGATAAGAACCTAGAGATTGCCTAGTAAAAACTCTCAGTTCATAAGTGATGAAACTGAGACTCAGAAAGGTTAAGATATTAAGATCGGGTTGTTGTTAGTTGTCTCCGAGTCAGCTCCAACTCATGGTGACCCCATGAATGAAACGCTGCCGGTCCCGTGCTATCCTTAAATTACTGGTATGCTCAAATTCATTGTTGGCGCCACTGTGTGTTTTCAGTGTCTTCCAACCTAAGGGGCTCATCTTCCAGTACTTTATCAGACAATTTTCTGTTGTGATCCATAGGGTTTTCACTGGCTACTTTTCAAAAGTAGATTGCAGGATTTCTTCCTACTCTGTCTTAGTCTGGAAGCTCTACCGAAACCTGTCCACCCTGGGTGACCCTGCCGGTATGTGAAATACTTGTGGCATAGCTTCCAGCAGCATAGCAACATGCAAACCACCACAGTATGACCAACTAACAGATGGGTGGTAGATTAAGATCATAGAGTTACAACAGTGGCAGAATCAAGGGTAAAACTCAAGATAGGAGAAGTTAGTTATTTGTCCCTTTAAGACTGCGAACAGATGACCCCAGGGAAAGACCCTAAGGGGAGTGGGGTAGACTGGACTTCCTGTCAGCCAGATGTTGCAACCAATCAGAACAAGGAAAGTCACAGAGACTGGGCAGAGAGGGGTAGAGGGGTTAGGAGGTACATGGCAAGGCCACTAACCATGATTATTTAAAGTGGAGTCTCACTTTAAGAAAATATGATCTTCCAAAAGTCTGGTTTACAATATTGAATTCCTAGCGCATTTGTCTAGCACAAGTCACAAATTCAGGTTGGCTGACAACATGGCACCTAGAAAGAGACTCTATGATGGGTAGTCAATTGGGCATTCAATGATATCTGTCAAGTTCCAGTGGGGTTCTTAGTATTAAGTGAGGCATATGGCATTTATTCAGAACACTTCACATTCTGGCTCCAGAGAGAAAAGAGGCAGAAACCAAGCCCTACATCCCAAATTCTAAAATGGCCCCAGTGAAGTAAAGAGCCCCAGTGCCATGAATGAAAGCTTTGCGCTGTAACAGAAGGAATTCTCTGAGTGCATCCAGACTAACTCTCCTCATGCTGCCAGGAGCCAGTGTGCGACTGACAGAGATAGAATCAGCAAATGCGGCCCCTTTGGTGAAAACAGCTGCAGTGAACAAGAACGTTCCTTGTGGGCTGTCAGGTAATCTCATGTACTCTTCTTTACATTGACCAACAGCTGCCATGCCTTGAATAATTTCCACACCAGGACTCACTTCAGTGGCTGCTGGGTCAATTCCCCTTTGAAGTTACAAACATCTTTCATTCATGGTATATAAGGAAGTTGTTAGCAAGGTTTTCCAATCATGCATTAATGGAATCAGTTAATTCATATGTTATGTAACTTGTTAAAAAATCGAACCTAATAGATTAGTTTTCTCCCTTAAAATTCCATGAAAACTATGTGTAGAAATTATGCATCCAAAAGCCTAGCTATTTGCAATCTCTATTACTTAATAACCCTAAGTGATAGATATAGTGTCTACTTTTTTTTTTTTTTGATTGGTAAGGCTGGGAAAAAACAATAACAACAAAAAAAAAAAAGATGGGAAAATAGTTAGGGAGACTATAGCAAATTGGAAACCCTGGTGGTGAAGTGGTTAAGAGTTTGGCTGCTAACCAAATGCTCAGCAGTTCAAACCCACCCTATTCTGTCCTATAGGGTCACCATGAGTCCGAATCAACTTGACAGCAACGGATTTGGTTTTTTTGTTTTTGTTTTTGTTTTGAGGCAAAGGTTAAAACTGTGAACTTCTGGCTGAACATCTAGAATCACATTTCCCCCCTGGTATTATGAGTCCAGTAGCTCTAGGATTACTTCAAAAGACTGTATTACCTGGGGTCCTAATGACCTAAAATACTAAACTGACAAATTTACTTAAAACTTCCAGAGAAACAAGAGCCCTAATACATAGCATAAACAGTATACAAAACATTATAAAGAATGTAGAAGAAAAACTAGATAATTGTGAGCTCCTAAAAATCAAACACCTATGCTCATCCAAAGACTTCACCAAAAGAGTAAAAAGACTACCTACAGACTGGGAAAAAGTTTTTAGCTATGACATGTCTGATCAGCGCCTGATCTCTAAAATCTACATGATACTGCAAAAAGACAAATGACCCAGTCAAAAAATGGGCAAAAGATATGAATAGACACTTCACTAAAGAAGATATTCAGGTAGCTAACAGATATATGAGGAAATGTTCACGATCATTAGCCATTAGAGAAATGCAGATCAAAACTACAATGAGATTTCATCTCACTCCAATAAGGCTGGCATTTATCCAAAAAACACAAAATCATAAATGTTGGAGAGGCTGTAGAGAGATTGGAACACTTACACACTGCTGGTGGGAATGTCAAATGGTACAACCACTTTGGAAATCGATTTGGCGCTTCCTTGAAAATCTAGAAATAGAACTACCATATGATCCAGCAATCCCACTCCTTGGAATATATCCTAGAGAAATAAGAGCCTTTACACAAACAGATATATGCACACCCATGTTTATTGCAGCACTGTTTACAATAGCAAAAAGATGGAAGCAACCAAGGTGCCCATCAACGGATGAATGGATAAATAAACTATGGTATATTCACACAATGGAATACTACACATCAATAAAGAACAGTGAGGAATCTATGAAACATTTCATCACATGGAGGAATCTGGAAGGCATTATGCTGAGTGGAATTAGTCAGTTGCAAAAGGACAAATATTGTATAAGACCACTATTATACGAACTTGAGAAATAGTTTAAACTGAGAAGAAAACATTCTTTTGTGGTTACGAGATGGGGAGGGAGGGAGGCCGGTAGGGGACATTCACTAATTGGATACTAGATAAGAACTAATTTAGGTGAAGGGAAAGACAGCACACAACACAGGGGAGGTCAGCACTATTGGACTAAACCAAAAGCAAAGAAGTTTCCTGAATAAACTGAATGCTTCGAAGGCCAGTGTAGCAGGGACAGGGGTCTGGGGACCATGGTTTCAGGGGACATCTAAGTCAATTGGCATAATAAAATCTATTAAGAAAACATTCTGCTTCCCACTTTGAAGAGTGGCGTCTGGGGTTTTAAACGCTAACAAGCAGCCATCTAAGATGCATCAATTGGTCTCAACCCACCTGGATCAAAGGAGAATGAAGAACACCAAGGACACAAGGTGATTATGAGCCCAAGAGACAGAAAAGGCACGTGAACTAGGGACTACATCATCCTGAGACCAGAAGAACTAGATGGTGCCAGGCTACAACCGATGACTGTTCTGACAGGGAACACAAGAGAGAACCCCTGAGGGAGCAGGAAAGCAGTGGGATGCAGACCCCAAATTCTCATAAAAAGACCAGACTTAATGGTCTGACTGAGACTAGAAGGACCCTGGTGGTCATGGCACCCAGACCTTCTGTTGGCCCAGGACAGGAACCATTTCCAAAGCCAACTCTTCAGACATGGATTGGACTGGACAATGGGTTGGAGAGGGATGCTGGTGAGGGGTGAGCTTCTTGGATCAGGTGAACACTTGAGACTATGTTGGCATCTCCTGCCTGGAGGGGAGATGAGAGGGTGGAGGGGGTTAGAAGCTGGCAAAATGGACATGAAAAGAGAGAGTGGAGGGAGAGAGCAGGCTGTCTCATTAGAGGGAGAGTAATTGGGAGTGTGTAAAAAAAATTTTTTAAATTGGGAGTGTGTAGCAAGGTGTATATGGGTTTTTGTGTGAGAGACTGACTTGATTTTTAAACTTTCACTTAAAGCACAATAAAAACTATAAAAACAAAGCAAAATGTAAAAAACTTCCAGAGAAACTTCCCCCTTTTACAGGATTTAGCTTTCTCTATCAAATATGCAGTGCAGCTTTGATTACCAGTGCTTCCGCATGGAAAAAATACACAGCATCTTCCCCTCTAACACGCTTGATGAGCCCTACTATAGTTTTACACGTGGAAATATAAAACACTGGCTTCCAGTTTCAGGCTAAGAAAGTTGCTTGAATTCAACTTTTATCCCTGTGGAAATCTTACTAAACCAGTGAAAATTACAAGGGTGAGGAGAACAGGAGAAAATAACCACCAGCTTTTGAAAGCTGGAAAGCAGATGCAAATGTACCTGACCCAAGAAAGCCAATTCTTAACCAGCAGTGGGGAAAGGCTGAAAATCAACCCAAATTACATCATGTGATCACCAAACATTCAGGGACTGCCCTACCAGCTCCTTCTGGAACTGAGGGTAAAAAGGAAGCTAAAATAAGGAAAATTGGATACCACTCTGCACTAAGCGAGGGGCAAAGTGGATAAATCCCACCTTCGCTGCTAACTTTGTGGTGGGAATCAGCATGAATCCAATCCCCAAAGTGTGGGGATGGATCCAGTCCTTACAGTCCCTTTTCTCCATCCTCATCACCACCTGCTCAAGAAGCACTCTCTCGACCCCAACCACCTGGAGCTGGATCAGAGTTCATACGTTACACAGACACTGTCCTTCAGACCAGCTGCCCATGCAGCCCTTCTCTGACCCTAGCCACCTGGAACTAGGTCAGAGATCACAAGTTAAAAGGACACCATTCTTCAGACTGCTAAGTAGTCAGGCACCAGCCAAAGCTTGAAGAGTCCACACAACACCCAACCTTCTTCCCTGTTGATCGCAAATTTGAAATTGGTTTTCCACTGCCTCTTTAAGGATGCCAGCCACAAATTCAGGAATCCACATGACACCCTGGCTTTCTAACCTGTTGGCTCCCATTGCCTCTTTGGGTTTGTTAATTTACTAGACCAACTCTCAGAATCTCACAACAAATATATCTATTTACAACTACTGATTTATTACAACCAAAAAGCATACAAAGAGATGCATAGGGTAAGGTCTGTGAGGAGTCCTGGTGTAGAGTTCCCATGTCTCCAGGGATGTGTGACCCTCCAGAGAGCAGATATTCTTGCCAACCAAGAAGCTTATGGTACTTCCATGTCCAGGGCCTTTATTTGGCCCCATTGCATAGTAATGATTTGTATCTCATTGAAAATGCATGATTGATGAAATCGTACCTCCCTTCCTTCCTGAGTTTAGTTAACCAGGTGGTGTTTGTGGCCTGGCCAGCCCTCCACTCATTTACACAAATCCTCAAGTATTGTTTAGAGGTTTTAGATAATAAAGTCACCTTGATTACTCAGGAAATTCAAAAGGTCAGAAGTTCAAATCCACCAGCTGATCCTTGAAAACTCTATGGGGTAGTTCTACTAACAGCAACAGGTATCTCCCAGGAACCAAGAGCGAAGTGGGCTGTTTATCTCACACACTCTTTTGGAGTAGTTATGTCATTGATCATCTCTGTCTCCGTCCCCAACCTGGCAACACAAGGTGAATGCTCCCCACCCCTCGCCCTTTCCAAACTCCAGCTAGACTGGGAGATAAAAGAGAGAAATTCTGAACAGGGCATTCCAGGCATAGCTGAGGGCATGGTTCCTATGGTGAGAGGAAGGGAGTGTGAGAGGCCATATGCAGGCTGACTGCTGAGACCGCCCACTTCACTACCCTGAGCCACCAGAATGCTGATATATCAAATTTGTCCACCTTGCGTAAATCAGCCATGAATCTACCCAAAGGTACCGTAATTCAGCCCACATTTCTTCACATCCTTCCGGCAAGGACATCACACGTCAGTTCCAACTCATGGTGACCTCGTGTGTCAGTGTAGGACTGTACTCCATAGGGTTTTCAATGCCTGATTTTCCAGAAGTATATTGTCAAGCCTTTCTTCCAAGGTGCCTCTGGCAAACTTGAATCTCCAAACTTTCAGTTAGCAGCTGAGCGTATTAACTGTTTGCACCACCCAGGGACTCCAAGGATATCATAGGACACTACCAAATTCCATGCTAAAAGCAAATTCATCTAGGCAATTAAGCAAACTATTGCACAACTTTTTGGGTTTCAAAACCCTCCTAATGATCTCCCGTTTGCTCTATACCTTTGAGTTTTCATGTCATTCTCCTTACAGGAAAACAGAGGTGTAAAGTTAGTATCAAGTCGTTCTACAGTCGTACTCTCATCTCTTGGCATCTTACCACCTGCCTCAAGCACAGTGTCTATATACCACATGGCAGTTACTCCAAATATGGACTTTGAAACAATTTGTTGCGTCTTTAGCATTTTTCATAAGGCACAACTCATTCCCTGCTTTTGCTTTCCTGGCATTGCTTCTCCAAGTCTACTCCTTCCAAGTGTTTGTGTCCTCTGTTGTGGTCCTTCCTCAACCACCAGCTTCTGTATGGTGGCCTCAGTTTTCTGAGATGCTCCTTCTTCTTCCTTGCCTAGATCATGTGGGATTCTTGTCAGTATATCATTTTTTAATGCTTCCCAGCCTCATTGAACCTAGTCTCCCCTCAGCGTCTCTGGCCACAGGGTCACAAATATCTGAACTAAGTGTTTGCCTGGCTATGCACAATGCCTTCTCGGTCTTCATAACAGCAAAGAGTCAGACATTCCTCAACTTTACCCCATGGTTTCAAGTGCTTGGAGGTGTCTAAAGTTGTCTGATACAACTGAGCCAGGTTTACTCTACCTGACTATGTCATGTCTAGAAACAGAACCACCAAAGTGGTGGAGTTGCTGGTCCATTATGTAACCCAGCAGTTTATTACTTTCTCTGCTGGCTCTGTGTGCTGTCTGAGCTCAGCTGGCACTTCTTGTCTGGGGTCCCTCGTGTGGATGCAGTCAGATGTCAGCTGGGGCTGCAGTCATCTAAAGTATCAACTGAACTAAATGTCCAAGAAATTATTGCTGCCTGTTGGCTAGTAGCTTAGCTGATCTTTCAACCAGACAGCCTCTACATGCACCAGTGGGTAACTGGGTTCAGAGAGACAACTCCCCAGGAGCAGGCAACCCAAGGGACCTGGGCAGAACTATGACCTGGCACCACCACTTTCCATTGACTATGCAAGTTGCTAAGGTGAGGTGTTATAGATTATATCCTCCCAAAATACGTGATAAAATCCTAATTCCTGTACCTGTGGATGTAATCCAGTTTGGAAATTGTGTCTTATTTGTTATGTCAATTATATTATACCTGTGAAGGATGGGTTGAAAATCTAATCACACCTGAGTTATAAAAAGAGCAGATTAGATGCAGAGATACACACAGACAGAGACACAGGAAGACAGACAACATATGAGGATTGTCTGAACCAAGGAACCAGGGTATGCCTGGGACTACTTACAAGGAAGGCATCGACACAGCAGAGACTCTGATTTGGGCTTCTAGCCTCCAGAGCAAATTTATGTTCTTTAATTAATGCCAACCACTTGTGGTATTTCTGTTAAAACAGCATGATTTCCGGGGAAGAAGCTAGACTCTGTCTCTTGATTGGAGGAACAGGATGCACAGCCAGGAGGGAGAGTGATGACAGCCAGCCATGGAGACCATCTACAGCATGGTCCATCTCCAGTTTGGATTGACATGGCTGAGACCAGAGGAACCCAATTTAAAAGCACAAGTCTTAGATCTAGCAATCCCCAAAGGCAATGTGTTCTGGCTATACCTTGAAGTATTTAAGTAATTATGATCTCTGTTTTTCACTTGCCATAAAATGTATTCATTTTCAATCTGTGTGATCCTGACAGCCACATCAAGACTTCCCCCTCTCTACCCTCAAAACCAGAGTCTGGATATTTATGATTTCTCCTCACATTCTGTCTTTGATTAATTCTTCTTGGGAAATGGCAACCTGTTTTGGAAGTTCAGGAAAGGCAGGTATAACTAGAATATTTCATCCAAAGAGTAAAATTAATCCCAGCAGCTACATGATTGCAATCCAGCATTTGGCAAATAAACCTGTACCCTCCAATGTATCTGACAGGTCAGTATAGGGAGTTGGTGGGATGGACCTACTCCAAAGGGAGAGACTCATGTGCAGGGCTGTGCACACGATCAGATCGTGCAATTTGGGAAGAAAGAACTGAAAGAAAAAAAGGGAGACTACTAGCAGGCTGGAGCTCACACAGCGCTTGGGAGATGGATTAAGTAAATCACCTTCCCTCGTTCTCAGATGGAGGAGCCAGGTGATATCATCCCTGAGCTCCTATAACACATGTGGTCACAGACTTCAAAAAAAGAAAAGGAGAGGTGAGGACAGCATGGGATAAAAAGAGATCTTCGGTAACGGTTTCCTTCGGTTGTGGAGTAAGTCTGTCTGTCTGTCCATGGGGAGAAATTCTCCTACTTTACTGCTTGGCTCTTGGCTCTTAACCTGAGTTAGCAAATATTGTTCTTATGGTATCTGTGCTTTCATTGAAAGTGGCTCAATCCATTTTGAAGTAGTCAGGGTATAAATAAATGAAACCAGGGAGGACCCCAAGCACCTCCATTTCCCTGTGTTCAGTTACAGAGGAACTGAGCTGCTGGGAAGCAGAGCTGCCAAAGGGGCATATTCTCGTGAGGGACAAGAGCACTGTACCCCAAGGTGGCCTTCCTAGGCACGGAGTCAGAAAGACAGGGAAGTATGTCCATGATTTTTCAGCCACGTCTCCGTAAATAATGTCACCACAGTGACAGCATCTGTGTATGTCAAGAAAAGCCTCCAGCTCTAAGGGTAATGGAACCCAAGAATAATCCAGAAACTGATTCAGGCCTCTCACATTATTTGGGCCTCTCACATTTCCCCTTTTGGGCCTGAAGATTTGCTACTCATTTAATTCTCTGCCAAAGGCTCTGATAGGAGAAGGGTGCAAATGGTTGCCTACAGCTGAAGAGTGAAATCATTTTGGAATCTCCTTGCAGCTAACTCCAGTGAAGAATGGTGTGCTCCTGCCTGCATCGAGGATACCAGATTACACCAGCTGGGTCAAGGTACTTGATAACAGGTTTATTCCATTGTCCAGGCCCTTCCAGCTCCCAATCCTATGGTGCCATCTCACCTTGTCCTAATACTCCATGATGTACACTAAAGAAAGAGGGGGATGTGGTCTCTGCTTCCATTCCTTTCTTCTGTATTCACAGTCCCACACAACCTTGACTCGTAAACGAAGAGATCCACAATTTGACTACAGTCTGAGAACAATAACCAGATAACAGGAGTCTAGGAAGCACTTTTAAAGCTTAAGGGGGAAAAAAAAGTGCTCTTACTTGCCAAGTAAACAAACCCATTGCTGTTGAGTGGATTCTGACTCATAGCAACCCTACAGGACAGAGTAGAACTGCCCCATAGAATTTCCAAGGATTTGAACTGCTGACATTTTTGTTAGCAGCCAAGCTCTTGACCACTTCACCACCACAAAACTGATTATGTTTTGACCTTTCCTTCTGCATCTATCTACACATATTTGAATTTTACTTTAAAAAAAAAAAAAAAAGCCTGTACAAATGTCCAAACTACCTGTTACCATTGAGTCAACTCCGATTCATGGCAATCCCATGTGTATCAGAGTAGAATTGTGCTCCACAAGGTTTTCAATGACTAATTTTTTGAAAAGATATCAGCAGGCTTTTCTTCCAAGATGCATTTGGGTAGATTCAAGCCTCCAACATTTTGGCTAGCAGCCAAGCACAATAACTGTTTGCACTACCCAGGGTCCCCACAGATGTCAAAGCTCCACTTAAAAACCAAGGTCCTGAGTGTGAATGGAAGCTTCTCTGAGATGGGCAAAAACATGCCTAGATAGTTTGTTAGTCCACATTAAATGTATCGATTGGCCATTTTTGAAATATGTCAAAAATAAGGAGTACAGACAAACAAGTATCATATATATTTGATAAAGCATATAATTTTCAAAATACAGTGATTATGAGAATACAGGCAAGGCCTGTACTTTGGAAATAAACATATAGCTGATGTATCAAGACTTCTCTTGAGATCACAAATTAGTTTTATTTTTACTTTTTAAAAAAACATTTTAAAGTTTGCTTTGCTCATGACCTGGCTCGTCTCTTAAGTGGTTTGTGGAACAATTCTTCTCTTACTTAGGATGAGAAACTAATCTGTCTGAAGGGAACACCTGCACTATCACATTGGGTCCAGAGAGCTGACTCAAGCATCCTCAGATGCAGCATGCAAAACTCTGTGTGAATATGCATTTTTCTGAACTGTCTACCCATGCCTTCCATCAGATTCTTGATGAAGCCCATGTTCTTGGAAAGTTGAAGAACCACATTACCTCTACAGTACCAAGACTTTATTTGAACCACTTAGTTGATATTAATAGCTCAATAAAAGATCAAAACGATTCTTATACTATTTGATTTGGTAAAATGTCTTAATTATAAAATCGTTTTAGGAAATTTGACTTGAGTATATTTAAGAAATTTAAATAATAGAACTAGGCTGTTGGGTAACAAGGTCAGCCACATCTCAAAGAGACCAGAGAAAGACTCTGGAAGCAGCGATCATGACATATGTATGGTTTATCTGGGAAGCTTACTTACAGGACCGTGGCCCAGGATGCTGGCTGGACCAGTTTAGCACTCCACAACCACCTAGCAAGGGACACAGGCTTATATACCATTCCAGCTGGGACCAAGGCTCATTGTTTTTCTCCCACATCCTTGGACAGTCAGTGTTCCCAGGGACTTCACGTCCAGGCCCAGATGTTTTCCTTCCTGTTGCTAAAAGGCATTCCTTGGCCTTGGCTGCTGGCCCAGTCATGCCACTCCTGGCATTGTACCTTAGCCTGAGTCCATACCAAATTCACCCCCAGCACGCTTTGGGGAAGAAAAAAGCCGATTCCATTAGGAGGGGATGCGTATAACTGAATAACATTACCCTACATAGGCTTTAATATTTATGTTTAGCTCTTTAGGAAAATGTATTAAATAAAATTCTTATTCTTTTGAAAGTAAATAGATACTTGTCAAACTTAAAAAGGCTCTAAAACAATTGGTTCTCTTTAAAGGTTTTAAACAAATCCCTGTGAATTTTCTTTAACTTTTAATTCATTTACCAAATCCTTTATTTTACTGATAGTTCAAAATAAATCATTTCAACTTCTGCCTAGATTACAACACATGTCAACTACAAGACTTCAAGTCAATTGGTTTATATTGCACAAACGAAAACAGTTAACAAGATGCTCATGTACCAAAGCAGACAACAGCTAATGTTGAAACTAGTTAATGCATTAACATTGGCTAATTTCATCATTGAGAAAAATGATAAAGGGAAAGAAGTGGATTCTATGGATTAGACAAACAACGTTGTTACCAAAACAACACTAGCAGGGTAGAGGTAGGCTTGTTGTTAGTTGCCATGGAGCCAACTTTGACTCCTTACAAACCCATGTACAACAGAAGGAAACATTGTCTGGTCCTGTGCTGCCTTCATAATCATTGGTATGCTCGAGTTCGTTGTGGCTACTGTGCATTTTGAGTGCCTTCAAACCCAGGGGGCTCATCTTTCAGCACTACATAGGACAATATTCTGTTGTGATTCAAAAGGTTTTCATTGACTAATTTTCTGAAGCAGATCATCAGGCATTTCTTCCTAGTATGTCTTAGTCTGGGAACACTTCTGTAACTTGTCCACAATGGGTGACCCTACTGGTATTTGAAATACTGGCAGCATACCTTCCAGCATCACAGCAACACACTCGCCACCATGGAATAACAAACTGACAGATGGTGGAGAAGTGGACTTACTACTGCCCAAACACATGCAGGTCATTAGCAAATGAACATGGTAGATGCTAACACTAGCCTAGTAATTTCGATATGCACCACAACTCTGATTTTCAGCAATCCATATTGAAATATTTCTCAGTGCCTGCATGACTCCTCTTCTCCTTATGTCCCATTACCTACTTCCTTGTTTCCTCCTCACGTCTCCCAGGTGTCCCTCATAGAACCCATGGGTCCCTCTGTAACAGTGCTGCTCTGGTCTTTGTTCCAGATTACCAGCACCTTCTCAGAAGGATTCACGTCTTTATATCTACAACATCTGGCACGTGGTAGATGCTAAAGAAATGTTGTTGAGTGAATGAAAAAATAAGAGCCCTTCCTAAAACCATAACAAAGATAAAAATGTAGGAAACAAAATACACATTCAAATTGCTTTTCATCTTTCTCTTTGAAGGCTCTGATTCAAGCCAGCAACTTGGGTTGATCTGATTTTTGCAGGTGCTTCCCATGAACACAACTGGAGACAAAGTGGCTGGTGCCAAGGCCTTAGTGCTCACCCTTACAAGCTTGGGGAGGTCAGACTAGCATTCATCCCTCCTGAGCAACAGTGAGGTGAACCTGCAGAGACAGGCCTCTGTGTGCCTGTTGCCCATGTCAATAATGACACCTCTACCCGAAAAATGATCGGGTGCATTTAATCTTCCTAGACAATTATGGCTCAAGTGTGGCATGTTTGCGTTTCAGGTGAAAGGTTTAAGGCACTAAGGGAGAGTCCTTGTTGCATCATAAACAGCTAGTTAGCTGGCAGTGTTTCCAAATGAACTTTGATTAAAGTTTTTGAGGCAGTGACAGGAAAGAACAACAACATCCAAGTCTTCATTAATCAAACAAAAAAAGTGTCATCCAGAACCATCATCCCAGAGCCACTGCCAGTAAACCAGCCCCCCTGCAGACACCCCACTGTTCAGGATCATTGAAAAGTACCCTAGCCCAGGACGTGAGAGGATGCCTAGACTGAGCCTAGAACAGAAAAGAATAGAGAGGGTCTGTGATACAGAAAGGGTCAGAAGGACTGTTCTGAGGGCCCATGAAGCTCTGTGTCCTCCAGAGAGGACATGCCCATGAGCTAGACAGAAACATGGGCCAATGAGGCAAGACCAGGCTCAAGACTCTCCCTGCAAAGTGTTTGCTGGCCAATAGCACAGAGTACTAGACCTCTTCCCTCAGCCTCCTCACCTCTCATTCCTCCAGCCCGGCAGCCAATGCCTCTCCTTCCTCCTGTGGCTCCAGGCCTCACGTACACCTCGTATTCCCCTTCTTCTCTCTGTCCTCTCATGGTCCCAGTCCCTACATACACCTCGTACCCTTCATCTCTCCTCTCACATCTTCAGAAGATCAAAGGCTGCAGTAAAGGCAATAACTTATACTCTAATATGAAAAAAATACATTCACGTTGTTGCTTTACCAAAGTCACCACAGCTGGGCAATAAAGCTGGCTAGGGGCATTCCAGGGCCCTTTGAATGACATCACACTGGGCTTCTGCAGGGACCCCTTCTAAAGCCACTCTGTTCAGTTCAGCATCTCTAAATGCCTCCTATGTGCCAGGTCTGCCACAGGCACTGGGGGCAAAACACGAGTAGGTCACATCTTGCTCCTAAGGAGAATTGCTCTGGTCAGCATTGCAGTTTCACAAGAGTGGCCTTGCTGTGCTTTGAGAGTGGTCAGTGAAGGTAGGGTCTGGTCTTCCCCTTCAGTCTCCTGGAGGGAGCTTGGGCTACAGAATCCTCTGTTCTGAGCTTCATCAGCCCCACTTTGACTAGGTTGATAAGCTAACCACACTGGACAGGCTCTGTGTGGCCTAGAACAGCCCTACCATACTTAGAGCCTCCTGGTGGGGGTCTCCTATATCAGTCACCATGATTACATCTGGAGCCTTGATATCTTGGCCACAATTGCCTGGACTAGGAATTGGTGTCTGGCCTAGAATAAGACCTCTTCTCAACATGAGTTCCAAATATAGATGAGAGACTGGAAAGAACTGCCATGTCCTTTGAGTTGGGTGATTGTACTACATATAGAAAAAGCTCAGACAATGGAGAGGCACTGAAACTGTAGTGGACAGAGCCTATGAAGAGCATAAGATACCAGCAAGCAAAAGCATGATGCAAGAAGAAAACAGATCTGTTAAATACACTGTCACTCACCAATACCTAGAACCATCACTGCCTCATAGGTAGGTGTTCAATAAATATGTGTTTAATGCATGGTTAAAGAACAGAGAGATGTGTGTCAGCAGTGGCCGAAGAAGAAACAGTAGAGCCACAGGGGAGCTCCTGACCACATGTATATGCCCCAGTATAGGAAGCTGTAGGCACCTAGTGCTGAATGGGTGACAAGTTAACTTGATCCCTAGAGGTATCATACCCCGTACAACACCTCTGCTTCCCTGAGGCCTAGTGAGCCATTGTAGACAATTCTCCCTGCTCTTTATTTCTTGCCCATGTAATTTCAAAATGAAATGACAGTAACTTGGATACTCTGAGTGTCTCTTGAAACCTGAGAAAGGTTCACAAGACCTTGTCAAAGTGAGAAGGAAGCAGAGTTTCTGAACTTACAGAGATTCGAAAATGAAGAAAGGACCACCGAACTTGGAGGCCTAAGGTGTGTACCTGCCTTGGGTTAATCCCTAGAACTTCTTGACTTCCTTTCTAGTTCATGACTTGAGTTAATAATGGGACAAAATCTCCTAGTGGAACTAAAAGCAAGAAAAAATATTTTTCAGGTGGTCCCTTCCCATCTTCCTGCCCCATTTTGCCTCTTTCCAGATCAAGTACAAGAAATTTCTGTATTTGCTCCTGTGTGATACAAACAGGACCTCGAATTTGATGAGTGGGTTGTTCCAGCTAAGACCCTGAAACAGGCCACAACCCTTTGCCCAGCCCTGTCCTGAGTGAGTCAGCACAACTCACGCCACCCTATAATCAAAGCCAGGTTTATTCTGGAGCCCTGAACCCAGAGCAAAACAGGAGATGATAACTAGCCTGTTAATAAAAGATAAAAAGTGTTATTTTTAGATTAGGTTAACCTGGAACAAAGTTGACTGAGTTTTAGCTTACTAAGGTGACCAAGATTGTATAAATTAACGGGTCACCTATTTATGTGGTTCAAAACCCAGAATTAGCAGTGCTCAAATTAACATCACTTATCTACTCTCATAACTATGGTGTCCTGAAACGGACATAGGTGATCTAGGTAAGTAAAAATGGCCTCTGTGAACAAATGCATTTCTCTTTCCTCTTAGAAAACAACTTAAAATCTATTCCAAATGTTATACAAACCTAGGCTTTAATAGTATTGCATATTTGATATAAGCTGGACTCTGACTACAGTATCACACTGAGTTAAAATCTGTTCATTCCTCTTTTCAGTTTTCTTCAACGGGTGGATAATGCTAACACAGGCATGGCACAGTGCTAGATTGATTGCTCCTTGTGGTTGTTTCAGGAAGATTTTCAATTAAGGATTCATTTCTCAGTTCCTACATGGAACTAATTTATAAAAGAATGAATACAGAAAATAAGAAAGAGTTTTATTAGAAAAAATAAATCTCACTATTCCCTTTAAATATTTTTAGTAGCCTCTGACAATTATACAGAAGAGGTGGTATGCCATTTCTTCATCTGACAACATGAAGAAATTCAGACCCAGAAGACCCATGAACACAAAGCATTTTCCTATTAACTCTGGAATAAAACTCAATTTTCTCAGTTTAATTTCAGCACTGTGACCTAGCTAACATATATGTTATTGAGTAGGTAAAATGAGACCAAAGAAAAGAAATTAAACTTCTAATTCTGACTAATTGATATATGATTTCCACCTTTGGCAGTGATTCAGTACTGTATATCAATCTAGCCATTCTGCTGAGAAGAACTATAAAAGCTGGATAAAATACAAAACATGTTATTGAAAGACAATGAAGAGCAACCAAAAAGAAAACATGAGTTCAACATTCTCCTTACTTTTCCTCTTGAAGCATTTGCTAATTCTGAAGCAGTGCTCCATTAACAAACAGAAAACAGAGGCTCAGAGTTTTCAGCCAGTGTCACAGGACAATGGAGACAAAAAATGGAGTCCAGGGCTACTAAGGCATCAGTAGTAGAGAAACCAAGAATTTGGAGAAACAACAACAACATAAAACACACACACAGAGAGAGAGAGAGAGAGATAAATGAACACAACATTCTGCATTTCCTCTTGAGGTAATTGTTAATTCCTAAACTGTGTAGAGTGAGATTCCAAGAGGTCAACAGGAGAATGTCAACTAGAGCAACATATGAAAAAAAAAAGACTGGCATAGTGACACTTACGAAAATACCTCAAGGGGGGGCAGAAGGTGTGGTTAGCAAATAAACATAGAAGGACACATTTGCATGAAAATACTGCACTCTTCTTTTGAATGACCTTGAGCAAGGTACTTAACCTCTTTCAGCTTTGTTTTTCCCATCTTTTAAATAGGGATATTAACACCCAACTCAACGAGTTGTGAAGATTGAACGAGACAATGAATGTGAAGCACCCAGTATAGAGCATGACTTATAGTTGGCACTCCAAAGGGTTGTTGTTGCAGTTCATTGCCGTCAAGCCTATTCTGACTCATGGGGACCCCACGTGTGCAGAGTAGAACTGCTCCATAGGGTTTCCAAGGCTGTGAACTTTGGGAGCAGATTGCCAGGCCTGTCTTCCAAGACTCCCCTGGGTGAGTTTCAAACCACCAACATTTTGGCTAGCAGTTGAGCACTTAACCACTTGTGCCACCCAGGGACTCAAAATGAGAGGTATTATTTTTATTATATAGGTACAGTAATCTACCAGGTAGGAGGAAAGCATTGAATAACAAAGCATTAAATTGGAAAAAATTAAGACTAAGTCTGTTTTTACTCTGAGAATGATGAGGAATAGCTGGGTACTAACAAATGCAACATGTTATTTACACACGCTGATTTCCCTATTCTTCAAGCTGCAAAATCTGGTTGCCTTAGAAATAGGGTAGTTATTAGCCATCAGTAAAAACGAGCACACTGCTGAGAATTTATAAGAAAATACATTTAATTACGTGTCATCTTAGCCAGCCATACTGTGAACAAAGATTCTGGCAACAAAGGGATAATTGTTGCCAAGTACCTGCCAAATGTTATTTTCCTAAGTTAGTGGGGTTTTTTTGTCTTTTGTTTTTTCCATTTTTGATTTGTTTTTTTCTGACTGAGGCCTGAACAAAGAGTTCCAGATGGCAACATGGAGTGAGAAAGCCCCATTACCACAAACCAAAAGTCTCCCAAAATACAAAGAACATTGGAAAAACCTTAAATAATATTTCCCCTGGGTAGAGGAAGAGATGCCATAGACAAAAGGAAAATAGGAAATAATGGCGATATACTTTAGGGTACATTCTTTGAGGACATTAATTAGGGTTTTTTTTTTTTTTTGTCATTGAATGTTCCCTCCCACAAAGAATGCCAGTGTGGTACCTGGTGCAAGCTGCAAGGTTTCGTTAATTGTTGATTGAACTGAATTAATCACTAGAGAAGATAATAGTTACACAACAACATAAACAATGATCAATTTATTTGACACTTGTGTGCTTCAGTCACTTTCTTAAGCACTTTCCGTATATTATCAGATTTAATCCTTCTAACCACCCTATATCAGTTTTATCATTCTCAATTTTTAGATGCAGAAACCCATCTCATATTGGTTAAATGGTATGCCTGTTATCACAGAGCTAGTCAGTAATAGAGCTGGAGCTTAACACCCAGTCTTTCTGACTTCAAAGGTCACATTCTACCACAGCACTGAAAAACTGGAGCAACTTTCCACCTTAAAATGAATGAGTAACTAAAAATCAATGCATAAGACTAAGCGAGGCCAATATAGGACTATTAGTCAATGTTAGAATATAGGTCAAGAAACTCAGGAAGATACCACTGTGTTGGCAAATCATAGGACATTATACGTAACAAACAAGTTCAATGTTATGGGGTTAAAGACAAAAACATTCCAAAAAGGCAATGCAGGCCAATTGTTTAACTCAACCTCCACATTTGCACTAGCAGAGTTTGCATATACTACAAGGTAAAGCCTCACACAGCCTCATGCAGGCCAGTAGTTTGTATACCCTTCTTTCTCTTTAGCTAGTAGAAAAATGTAGGTGTGAAAGTTGCAAGTATGAATGTGAAAACCATCTAAGCCACTGTTGAAATTTCATCTAAATATCAAATGTAATAGCAAAGAGAGTCAATGTCAGAGGTCTTGCTTTCATAACTCTTTAGAAATAGGTATGGAAAGTACTTAAGCACAGACTGGAGGTGTAATTTTGCTCCATAGGAGCAACCTGTCTCCACTCCAGGGTAATTCATGGTCTCCGCCATCATCTAGGTATCATCTGTAAACTGAAGATTCCTAAATCACTCCCAAGATCTATGAACTACAAAATCATAGATCTAATTAGCTTCTAGTTAAATAATACAAACACATCTCAAATTCAATACATTCAAAATTGAACTCATTACATGCAATCCAAGAAAGTTATTTCTTTAGTATCCCCTATTCCAGTAAATATCCCAGGCAACTCACAGTCATTAGAGCTAGTGATCCAGGGGTCATCTTGACTCCCCTCTTTCTTCATCCACATCCAAACAGCCACCAAGTTCTGTCAGTTCCATCTTGGTATATTCCTTGATATCATCTCGAGCTCGCCATAGTACCACTCTGTTTGTCATTGTTTCTCAACTGAATTAGACCAAGTGTCCCAGTCATTCTCTCCCTAGCTTTGCTCCAACATAAGCCGCTCTCCACAACTGCATCCAGAGTAATTTTATGAAATCTAAAATGATCTTATCATACCTCCCTGCAAAAAGCATTCACCTTTTCTTCAGACACTTCTGTATAGAGTCCAAACATCTTCAAATGCCATACAAGATTCTTCATGAACTTTCACCTTCTCATCTCTCTACCTCTGACCGTTTCTGTTCCTACCCTGACCTTCTATAATCAAAGAAAACTCCATACTCTATTTCAAATGGTGTGTACTCTCATCTCTGTGATTTTTGTAATGGCTGCCCTTTTAAAAAAAACAGACCCAATAAATAAATAAATAAACATTCTTTCATGCTTTTCATACCCTGCCTGCTAACCCATCCTTACTTCTATCTCAGGTAAGGTCTCTCTTAGGAAATTTATAATTGGCACCCATCTTCTCTCCTTTCATAGTACCTCACACTTACCTGTCATGGCACTTAAAATATTATGTTGTGATCAGAAGGAGAGAAAGCACCTAAAGGACAGAAAGGTATTATATCCATCTTTGTACTTCTATCACCTGGTATAATATCTAGAAAATAACAGGTGCTCAATAAAGTTTGCTGAATAAATTAATTCAGTAAAGAGGAAAGGGAAAAAGGGTGGAGTGCCATTGTGTTGGAGAGAGAGTTTACAGACACATTTTAGCAACTATCTGACAAAGATGATCTATTACATTTTTGGAATTCAGGACTTCAGCAAGGAACTAAGGAATAAAGGGAAGTCTGATCTCAAATGTTTACATAAAATAAAGATCATAATTGAAGCATTTAATTGCCTCAAGGGACAAATGGATTCATCAGCTGAAGTGCAAATGAATTCATCAGCTGAAGTGCAAACCAGTTCACAAATATTCCAAATCTAATAATGTCTATAATAGAGTCTTTGGGGAAAATGGATATGTTCTGCACTGGGCTCTGGAGACAGCCCTTGACAAAATCATAGAGTGAAGCCAGCCTGCTAGAACCTTCCTCCATGCAGAACTACTTCAGTCGTAGAAGAAGTAGTGGTAAAAATAATAATCATGACAAACATATAGATAGATACATAGGTGGGTAGGCATCGATAGAGATAGTGTGAGACAGAGAGAGACTACACCTCTTTGCTGGTGAAGATACAGTAGTGGAACAATTTGCAAAAACAAATGGAAGCAAAAAGTGCTGATATCTGGAAGGTGGAATCCAATGGGCTTACAGGGTACTATAGTCAGTTCATCCCTGAGAAGTAAGTTACGGTCCAATTCCAAAGATGGCGATGTCTGTGGAAAACCAGCCTCTGGTGCAAAATCTGGTAAGAGCAAGTGAAAAATGAGCTAATAACTGAACAAGTCAAGAGAGGAACTAAAGATGGTAAAGATGAGGATGTAGAGGAATAATAGCAAGGATGTTGGCCAACAGCAATATATCAGAGCGAAGAGAAAAGAACAGTCACACTGAACTTGGTTGGGGAAGAGAGCACAGCACAGGAGAGCACACAAAGAGATATATGGGAATGAGAATAGCCCTAAATTCAGGACTTGCATTTCTGGCCATGATGGAAAAACAGGGATCAGATTCAACCTTCTGCTCTAAACTACAACAATAAAAAATGGGCAAAATGAAAACTGTTTTCAGATATAGGACAACAGGCAGTACAGATGGGAAACAAGTTGAGCCCTATGATTGTTCCAGCTTACCGGTTGGAGAGAATTTTTAGTTAAGCGACAGTGCAGGGAGGGGAAATATAAACAAAACCTGACTGTCTCCCTGAGTCAAGAATTCAGGGATGTCAAGGTGGCTAAGTTTGCAGGGTAGAGTCATGAAGAAGGGGGCTCCGCACAGAGAAGAGAGAGCTACAGAAAGAGAGCTTCACAGAGATCTGAAGGGGGCTCCCTTTTAGTCTTCAGTTGAGTGCTGATCAGCACACAGATGTTAGGAAACTACTTAAGGTGGGAGAGAGAAGCACCAGAAATAAGAAGGCAGAACAGTCGCTGAGCTTACATGGGGCAAGGAATGCTCATGTTCACATAACCAAAGTGGAAATATCTTGTTATACATGGGGCATAAGTGTACTCAGAAGGGAAAAAATAGTCCTAGACTAAGGGCTGCTCTGATCCTACTTCACCAACCTTCAAAGAAAGCCTTAAAGGGATCAACTGTTTCCAAGTAACTTAACTATCTCAGAACAAAGCTCAAAAATACTTAAAGGAATATAAAAATACCCAACAAGATAAAAATCACAATCATGCATCCATTTAAAAATTACCAGACATGCAAAGTAGCAGGAAAATACAAACCATAATGAGAAGAAAAATTGATCGGTACAAACAGACCCAGAAATGACACAGATAAAAATAGTAGACAAGGACATAAAAATAATTATAACTGTCTTCCATACGTACACGAAGGTGGTGAATAGTATGAACATATTAAGGAACTCATGGAAGATATAAACCAAAAAACCAAACTCATTGCCGTCGAGTCAATTCCAACTCATAGCGGCCCTATAGGACAAAGTAGAACTGCCCCACAGTTTCCAAGGAATGCCTGGTGGAGTGGAACTGCTGACCTTTTGGTTAGCAGCCGTAGCACTTAATCACTATGCCACCAAGGTTTCCCATGGAAGATATAAAACAGCCCTAAATTTGGAAGAGACGCATCTCAAAACTTGTGGTATCTGTACTATATGTGAGAAGGAAGCAGAAATACCCATTGCATTATCTAACGTGATCATAAAATTTATTATCCAAACAAGTACACTTTTGAGAGGCAAAGGGATAAAGGGGTATTATTAATTACCTTGGGACTACAAGCATAAACTGAGACTGTAGATTAACTGTGACGTATGATGAGCCAAATACTTCCTCCAAAAGCATAGCAGTATTAAACTCAAGGCAAGGAAGGCAATGACTGTCAAAAACAGTTGACACTATAAAGTTCTAGTACTTAGTGAGACAATCTTCGGCTTTTTGGAAATCTCAGACAACCAAACTAATTCACGTAATAAAGCTCTGAACGTAATTTGTTTTCTGCAGCCTTCTCCATTTTGCTCTGTGACTGAAGTTGGTCTCTCTATGTGTGCTCTAGTCTGACTCAAGTCCTCTCCCCTATCACGCTTAGCTGAGACAAGTCTCTGCCCCACCCCCCCCCCCAGGGCTCTGACTTCTATTCCTGACAGGAACTAATATAAAAAAGTATCTACTGAAGAGTCATGAGTCAATGAGTTACCCCTCTTTAGTGAGACAGTTATACCTGAATGTCACCTACCAAAGGCAATGTGTCAAGCGGTGACCCCAAGAGTAAACCTTCCAGGGACCCTCTAAGGCAGGAGGGATTGTGTGGTGAATCTGGCCTTTTAGGCAGCCTACAACTTATATCATTTTGGTAGCTTTCTTTTACCTGCGTGTTGGTGAATCCCCTGACAGGTTGAATCCTTCAGTACTCCAGATTATTTGCCCAAATGAGCCAAAATATTAATGATTGCCTAAGAGAAAGATAATCTAATAAGAAGCAAGTCTCATTAACCTTAAAGTTCCAGTCTAGAACTGAGAAACTTCAGTCCAAGAGGCATAGAGCAAAAAGATTCAGAGCTTATTGAGCATCTCCACTGATTTCAGTGAGCCTCTGTTCCAGTGAATAGTTAAATTATCACAGATTCTAACTTCCTGTCATGACCTGATTGAAATCCAGACCTAAACTTGTCCTAGAGCATGTGGTAAACCAGATGAGCCTGAATCTCAGTTGTCACCACCTTCTCAAATTCAGGCAACTTAATTTAAAAAAAAAAAAAAGCTAGAATTTTGCCAAGGTATCGGATAAAATATCAAAAGGGGAAAAGAAGGTGTCTTTCTTTCAGCTCAAGGGCAGGTCCCAGGCTGGGGGTCGGGGTAGAAAATCCATCCCAGGAAGCTCCAGGGACCTGGGACAGACTGGCCAAAGCAAAATCAATTCTGTGGTGAGAGGAACTCTAACACGTTGGAGACAACTCATGCTAGACTGATGGCCATGTATGAAAATAAGCCTTTTCTCTCTGTTTCTGAGTCTTGTCTTCAAACACAGGCTTGTCCCAGCATGCAAGGGGAAACAAAGCACGCTGAGCTCAGATAGGAATCTGAGTGCTATGGAAAAGAGCCAAAAAAGTGGCATCTCGTCTGCCGCTGATGATGCTTGGAATCCTGTTGCCTTTAGGTAAATGAGAACTGAAACTCATTCTTGGCTTACACAGAAAGCAATCTTAAAGCATGGAGCAGCCTCCTCACGCAGCAACATTCAAGTAACCGCAAACAGATACAGAAAAAAAGTCTTATCTGTCAGTGTCAGACATAGTCTTGGGATGACAAAACTGACAAACATCAGCCTTCGAGACAAGTGAAAATATTTCTTCTCTCGTAATATACTTAAGGTGAATCAGGTCTTCAAGCATTTGGGTGTTTAAATAAACAGACTTTTGTAAATGTCTAATTAGCAGCTAAAGGTTGGCAATGAAGGCTGGAGTATTGGGAAGAAAATGGTTGGATTTAGTTTATCTTCAGTGCTTTCAGTTCTTACTCCCTTGGCCACTGCCTACAAGAGCACATCCTTGGACTCGGGCTGACTTCAGCAGAACCAGGGACTGCCAACAAATGAAGTTCACGAGGACTCCCACCCAGACCTCCCTGTGCTTTGGGGCCCAGAATCTGGTCCTCTAAAAGATTCAGAAATCCATAATTCTCTGGTTAGAATCAGCTTTTCCACTGGGGACATGCAGAGGTATACCAGGACATGTAAATCCACACAGTAAGCCTAGAACAGCTTACCCTGAGCAACAGTTTCACTAGAATATTGAGGGGAAGAGAGAGTTAAGAAATTTTCTCTCAGTTTAAGAGCAAGTCCAAGGTTTTTTATATTAAAATATGGATGACATAAGATGTTTTACATAGTTTGTAAGAAATTTGAATATAAAGTATGAGACTTGCAGACTTTTTGCCTCATGGTGGATATTTTGGTGCCTCCAGCCCTCCAGCAGTACCAGCTCTGCCTCCAGTTTCTGTCTAAAAGTCTGATAAATACTGCCCTAGATAAACGTGTCACCCCTGGAGAGCCCAGGACAGCTCCTGCTTCCAGCACTGGCTTGCTTTTCCTCACGACTCTGAGGAAGCCCATGGAAAGCAATCTCTGTGAGCAATGACCACTGCTGATAGGACGTGCTGGCCGCACAGCTCTCCTCAGTCCTCTACCAAGAGGTCTCAGAGAGGTGAGGTGAAGTATCCCTAATGGCAATATCAGAAAGTCAGGACCCTTGATGCTTATAGGCTGCCATGCTTGACCACTGAATGGGTATGGCATTGGGCAGGCCCAGCAGGAAGGCAAGAGATGTTATGGGGAAGAAATAGCAGGCACAGCACAATGGCTGCTTCCAAGGGCAGCCTTCCCAGGACTCCCAGGACACCCAGGTTCCGTGGCAGGTGAGACATCCTGTGGGGGTTGGCCCAGGGCCAAGCAGAAACCAGGCCTGCCCCCCCTGCCACTCCATACAGCACTGTCACCATGTGTTCATGCCCCTGCCTGCACCAGCCCCTGCAGCCAGATACATCTGGGACCACATTCCTGACACAGGAGGGCTAAATGGGCTGCTCTCCTCTTGCTTATCTACCTGCCTTTTCTGCCTCTTATCTACCTGCTACTTTTATTTCCTTTCATGGCTTCTTCTTTGTTTCTTTGGATATAAATGCAGGAAGAACAAATGTAACCATGGGAAATCAACATGTAAATTCCCCACTTGACCAAAGGAAGTGAGACTACAATACTTACTTTTTCCACCTCCCATTATCATGTGCACAGACATATATGTGTGTGATTCACATATACAACGAGAAATAATGTTTCTACATATAAAACAGGTGTTAATCTGTACATTAACATACATATAACATATATATAATATAATCATGTTAAAGGGAGAATCTACCTTCCCTTTAGAAAAAGTAATATGTATGTATGAATATATGTGTGAGTGTGTGTGTGCATGTGTGCATGTGTGTGTGTGCTCAGTACTCTTCAACAAACATTCAAGGAGCATCTACTCTGTGCAAGAGCAGATATATGGATTTGTGGTTGTGCATGCACTTTCAGAGCATGCTCTTCCCTGTGGAACTCCATGATGAATGCCCTCAACTCCTTCAAGTCTTTGTCCAAAGACCAGTTTTTCAATGTGCACTCCTGATTTCCCTTACCCCATTCTGCTTTTTTCTTTTTCCAGAACATTGCTGACCTCTTATACTATAAAATGTACTGACAACATCTCTGTGGTATATTGTTTCATTTCCCTCACTACAGCACATATTCCACATAGCAGGGATCTCCACCTCGCTCAATACTTTACCAAACATCTAGCATAGTATCTACTGCATAGTAGGTGCTCAGTAAAAAAAAAAAAAAAAGGTATGTCAAAAAAATTAGTTCCATAAATTACTTTCCAAACCTTACCTTCTCTTTGCCATTCTACTTTCTGAATAAAGTAAAAGGATGCCATAAGGAATAGGGAGTGTGAGCATCTAGTTTTCTTTTTTTTTTAATTGTACTTTAGATGAAGGTTTACAGAACAAACCAGTTTCTCATCAAACAGTACACACATTGTCCTATGACACTGGTTAGCAACCCCACGACACGTCAACACACTCCCTTCTCAACCCTGGGTTACTTATTACTAGCTTTCCTGTTTCCTCCTGCCTTCCAGTCCCTGCCCCAGGGCTGGTGCACACCTTTACTCTTGTCTTATTCCATGGGCCTGTTTAATCTTTGGCTGAAGGGTGAATCTCAGGAGTGACCTCATTACTGAGCTGAAAGAGCATCTGGGGGCCATACTCTCAGAGTTTCTCCAGTCTTTGTCACGCCAGAAATTCTGGTCTTTCTTTTCGAGTTAGAATTTTTTTCTACATTTTTCTCCAGCTCTGTGTGGGACCCTGTACTGTGATCCCTGTCAGAGCAGTCAGTGGTGATAGCCAGGTACAATCTCGATGTACTGCACTCAGTCTGGTGGAGACTGTGGTAAATGTGGTCCTTAGTCCTTTGGACTAATCTTTCCCTTGCATCTTTACTTTTCTTCTTTCTTCCTTTCTCCTGAAGGGGTTAGAACAGTGGAGTATCCTAGATGGTCGCTCACGGGCTTTTAAGACCCCAGATGATACTCACCAAAGTAGAATGTAGAACATATTCTTTACAAACTATGTTACACCAATTGAGCTAGATATTCCCCAAGATCACGGTCCCCGCAGCCCCCAGCCCAGCAATTCAGTCCCTCAGGGAGTTTGGATGTGTCTATGGAGCTATCACTACCTTGCTGGCTTCCCCAGTATTGTGCACTGTCTTACCCTTCACCAAAGTTTCCACCTATCTATCGTCTATTAAGTGTTTTTCCATCCCTACCCCTCCCCTCCCTTATAACCGTAAAAGATCGTTTCTTTTTATATGCAAACCCTTTCATGAGTATTTACAGTAGTGGTCTCATACAATATTTGGCCTTCTGTAATTGACTTATTTCACTCAGCATAATACCCTCCAGATTCATCCATGTTATGAGATGCTCCACAGATTCATCATTGTTCTTTGTCGTTGCGTATTTAACACTCCATTGTGTGTATGTATCAAATTTTGTTTATCCATTCATCTGTTGATGGGCACCTAGGTTGTTTCCATCTTTTTGCTATTGTGAACGATGCTGCAATGAACATGGGTGTGCATATGTCTGTCCATGTGATGACTCTTATTTCTCTAGGGTGTATTCCTAGGAATGGGATTGCTGGATCATACGGTATTTCCATTTCTAGCTTTCGAAGGAAGTGCAGTATCGTTTTGCAAAATGCTTGTATCATTTTGCTTCCCCCCCAGCAATGCTTAAGAGTTGCTATCTCCCCGCAGCCTCTCCAACATTTGTTACTTCCTGTTTTATTGATTCGTACCAGTAATGTCGGGGGTGAGATGGTATCTCATTGTGGTTTTGATTTGTATTTCTCTATTGGCTAAAGATCCTGAGCATTTCTTCATGTGGCTGTTGGCCACTTGAATATCTTCTTGAGTCAAGTGTCTGTTCATTTCCTTTACCTATTTTTTAATTGGATTGTTTGTATTTTTGTTGTAGAGGTGTTGGAGTTTCTGGTAGATTTTAGAGATTAGACCTTTGTCTGATTTGTAATAGACAAAATTTTTTTCCCGGTCTGTAGGTTCTCTCTTTACTCTTTTGGTGAAGCCTTTTGATGAGCATAAGTTTTTAATTTTCAGAAGATCCCAGTTATCTAGCTTATCCTCCAGAGCTTGTGTGTTGTTGGTTGTGGTTTGTATCCTGTTAATGCCATGTATTAGGGCCTCTCATGTTGATCTTATTTTTTTCTTCTATGAACTTCATGGTTTTGGCTTTATATTTAGGTCTTTGACCCACTTTGAGTTAGTTTTTGTATATGGTGTGAGGTATGGGTCCTGTTGAGCACCTAGTTTTAAGGAAGGAAATAATTTAGGTTTTAAGTGTTTATCGATGGATACCTAGCACCTCTTTGAGTCCTAGGACCTTGATATTGTTTCCCAGAGTCAGTCATTTGTCAT